>NC_135500.1:170799282-171104771 GCF_052857255.1 Amblyomma americanum | reverse complement strand
CAGCAGGCTCTGCATTCCTAGCGTGCGACGGATGGTTTAGTGCCCCCCTCCACGTCCCCCCCTCTCTCTAGCTCTCCCCCTTCCTTTTCACCACGCGAGATTCCCACATGGGGACGACAGGCGTGGGGCGGTAGCAGCGGAAAAAGAGGAATCAACGCCGGCGGTAGGATTCCGGGTCGGCTTCATCGGCAGCCCACTTTACCTATAAGGCTGGTGGAGAGGCGGTTTGTAAATGCGATCGCCAGATGTGTACTATAGATTCGAGCTTGGATACGCGAGGCGCAGCGGAGGACTGGTTATCGCGTACGTGTGCCGCCGCTACAGAGAAAAAAAAATGTCCGCGAATGAACCAGCCTATATAGAGAAGCGCACGCCCGTGCGACAGCGTACAGGGGCATGCGCGCGAGCACTGACCACGCCATGCGTAAGAATGTGTTCGCGACAGGCCCAACATGCGCACGTGTGTGAGCACGAGTGTGCCCATATATGTCTGCTTCTTGGGTCGAGCTTCCAAAAACCAACAGTAAATGGTCGCGAATGCAAAACAAAAAAAAAAAACACCTGAAACGAAAACCGCTGCAAGAGATGATAAAAAGAGAGCATAAACGAATATTCCGACCTCGCTAGGGTTGCGGGGTTTTTAAAAAAATGTAGCAACGCTCGAGAAGCCACAAACAAGCGCGAAAGCGAGCGGACGGGTGAGAGCAAGAGCGTAAATCTTGGGAAGAAAGAAAGACGGGCAAAAATTAAAAATAACCCAGAGGACAGAAAGTAATATAGTGGGAAGGCCAGGCGGCGGCCCGGGCATCTTCGGAGACATGGAGAAGGCCTCGAGAAAAGAGGGGCGAGAGAAAGAAGAGAAAGGCTGAAAAAAAGAAAGCGGAACTCAAAGCGCGGCGCGCAATGAAAATAGGAAGAGAGTTTCCCAAGCAAATGCGCCTCCAGGAGTGGCCGGATTTAAAATATGGAGAAAGGGGCAACGCGCGCAACGAACTGGGGCTGCCTGCCCTATCTGCGGCGGCGCGTATTAAAAGAGCGCGCGCGGGGGGATGCGGTTTTTAAAAAAAGTTCAGCGCGTTTTGCGTCGCACGATGTGTATACCAGGGAGGAGAAGAGGCAAAAAATATAATAAAGTGGGGGTGGATGAAGATGAAGAACGGGAGCAAGTCGGACGGCGACGCTGGGCTCCTTCGCACGAAAGGAAGGGTACCGTGTGCCGCCGCGAGCAGTAGCGTATGCACCCCCCACCCACCCACCCACACGCCAGCGTGCGACGGTAGCGGCTCCCGGAGCGGGGGAAAATGTGTTCTCAGGGGTGTTCGCTTTCCTGGGCGGGGGCCGATCCCGACGCGCGCAACCCTTGTGTCTCCTTCTTCACTCGGTGCTGGGCAGGTCTTCGCGGTGCGGCGGCGGCGGCGACCGGAAGCGTCGCATCCTCGTCATCCTTTCCCGCCGGAAGCAAGAGCGCAGCGCGGTAGCTGCTCAAGCGGCGGTGTGTTCCTTTTCTTTTCACGTAGCCAGGCGCGACGCATCCAGGTCGCTGACCTGGGCGAATAACTCGCGCTACTCTCGGAGATCATGTGTGTGCGCGCGCTCCGGCGAGGAAGGCGACGGTGACAATGACGTACCGCTTTCCAGCCCACGGTGAGCTAGCGCCTGTGTGTGTGCGTGTGTGTGAGTCGCAAAATTTTGAGACCCCCCCCCCCCCCCCCCCGCCGCTGCGACAGCGGCGCCAGAAGGGCGTCTTGGGGAGCTCGCTGAAGAAGATGAGCGGATGCTGAGTCGAGTCGGAAGCTGTGCAATACAGTTGTTGGAAGAAAGGGTGGGTTGGAGGTTCCCATGGGCTGTTGTTGGAGCTTCCCGCCTGCCTGTCTGCCTCTTCAGGTAAACTGGTGGTTATTTCAACGCACCTCGGTATCCTGTGCGAGTGCTTCTGTGCGCGTGATTTCCTAAATAGCTGACTTGTGGTGAGTTAATATCCGTACATTTAGGCGACAGTATATGCGGGTTGGGCGCAATGGTTATGCAAGACCGGCAGACAATGAGACTCGTACTGACGGATGGCAGCGAATCCGCGGTGCCTTGAAAAAGAGGTCCCGCTGATTAGCCTCGGGAGGCGACGCGAAAGACTGCCCCTCATGTCTACAGAACATCACTTCCACCCCAAAGCTCTCGCTCTCTGCCAGAACCGCGACGGTGTACGAAAACAGATCGTTGCATCGGATCAAAACGAGTGTGGCCCGCTTTCCTGCGCCAGTTTTCGAGGCGAGATAGCCTTTATGCATCCCAAGCACCCGTATATGCCGCGCGACCGAGATGACACGGGCTCGTTTGCACCCAGGCGGCAAGTGGCACCGCCAACGGCAGCAGGCGCCAACAGAACCGCCAGAGCGCTCACTACTAGCGACAAGCTGTTGTTATCCCCCGACTAGTTACACAGAAGCAAACAGGAGAGCAAAGTGACAAAAACGGGGGCGCACAAAAGGACGTCCGCAGTAGCTTTACCTCGGCAGCGGTGTGTGAGTCACAGTCAACGGCTCGGCGCGACGGCACACAACATCGGAGACAGTCGAGATGAAGGGTTTCGCTCCGGGGCCGGGTGGGGAGGAGAAGGGGAGAGGGGGCACCCGTAGAGCGAGCGAGCAACCCGCGCTACCGCGAGCGCGGCCGCGGCGCTGCGGGGTGTGCTATTTCGGGAGCTGTCCCGGCGGCTCGAGCGCTCGCACTGGGCGCTTGCGCGCGCGAACTCGCCGCCGCATCCGAAGGGGCAACAAAGCGTTGCCCGACGATGGTGGTGAGGGGGGGGGGGGGGGGGGCCGAAATCGCGATGCGCGCCTTCGAGTAGCGTAGCGAGACAGGCGCGTCGCACAGACCGTCGCCGTGCCAAACAAACCCTGTGGGATGCGCGATTGCTTCCTATGCGGCTGCTCGCTTTTCTGTGGCCGTGAGCACGCGCCCGCCTTCCGGGTTGATTAGGGCAAGGCGTTGCTACTTTCACAGCAGTATATATACACACAAATGTGTGAGGATTGCTATGAGGTGGCTCGACACCCCGAATCAGGCTGCGGATAAATTTCTATCAACTGGCGTTCTGTGTAACGCGTACTGATATCGCACGGCGCACGGGCGTATTTGCACCTTGTCGCCATTGAAGTGCGGGCGGGATTCCATCCCGCGTGCCTGGGATAAACAAGTTGTGTAAGAAATTTTGCCAGGCGTAGACGGTGTCCTGCTGTCTCCTTGATGCCACCATCAGCTATGGGATGAGGAATAAACCACGGGCCTGCCTAAGTAACACTGACAACCGCATACTTTATCCGACTCCGCGGATAACGGGATTGTCCAAGCAACGGTGCACACTCGTCGTCTTATCACTTAGATTATTCGTTTTTAATTCAGCATGCCAACGCCTTCGCATCCACAGTTCCATGTTTTCTCAAAAAGAACTGCGTTTAATTGATCTTCATTCTGCGACATAAAACTTCGCCACCCTGCACATGTGTTCGGGTATCGTATACTCTTTTCAACGTTCATACAGATGGCATCCCTGATGCGACTGAAACCACCAGGTCACTGTTCCTGCATGGCTTAGCGACGAATGTTTCCCTTCGGGTACATTTTGAGCAGAACGGGCGACATGCCATTTGGGGAAACAAGATAACCAGCAATTCTGGTCTCACGCATCATCGACGCGGATAGTTACGGCCGAAACTCCCTGCAACAGCCCACTGGCCCACAAGCCTTGAGCGCACGGTTCATATCTTTGCGATGTTTACGAATTACGTCTCCATGCTACTATTTTTTTCATCGCACTTACAATAAAGGCAACGATACTTTTTTTTTTTTTAAGACGGATTTGCCTCTTAAACATGCCAAGAAACACTCTTTACAGGCTTCTCTCCACCGTGTTTCTGTCAGTCTCTCTCCACTATTCATCGCTTTCGCGGCTTTGGAATGGACTCTGTTCATTCAATGAATTGCAAACGCCACTGGTAGCCTGTTTTCCCGCCAAAAGCAAATAGCATAGAGACGTACCGGAGACCGTGCATCGGAACTATCGCAGGTACTGTACACCGCTCAAGCTCCCTCCACAATGGGTATACCTAAGCCGAAAGGACAGCCTTTGAGGCAAAGAAAGGTTGTTTCAAGGGTCCCTTTGATTGACTGCTTTCCTCCCCTTTTTTATTTTTACTTGTTTCTTATTTCTTCAGGCCAGCCCCGGTCACGATCTGCGCCAGACGCTCGCGCGGGTTTATGCGCGGGCACCCTTCCAAGAGAAGAGCTCGTCGGCTGTCAAATTACTCAACGCCGGAGCGTGCGCGGGCACCACGGTCCGCTACAATACATGCCTCGGCGCTCAGAAGAGCAGCGACGCCGAGACGCCCGCAGCTGTGTGACATGCCACGGTGCGCTCAACCTGCCACCCCCCCCTCTATACACTGTTGCTGGCGCGCGGTTGCAAAAATGAAGCGACGGTCTGGCTGCGCCAGCGCGTTTGGTGCCTGTGGCATTGCAGCCGCCACTCAAGACACTGGGTCTTAGTGAAGTGTGTGTACTGAGCAGCGGCGGTTGCGATGCTGGTACGTTCCTAAAGCAGGGAGCGGTGATCACCATTCTTGCTTGGCACGTACTTATGGGCCGCTCTTGCAAAGTGCGATGCCGCACTCGTGGAAGACAGAACGAAACTTTCCCAGGCGTTCAGTTTTGACGAGAACATGCTCTCGGTTTAAGTCCTGTAAAGGCTACATTTAGAAGACACATGTTGACAGGTTCTCGATGGACGCTGATGCCTCCCAACGACCTCGTCTCACATTCACACGCCTTTGACGTGGTTTCTTAATTAGCGCCGAAACAGCTAAGTCAGCAACCAGTTCCCTAGAAGTGGTTTGGCGACGAATGAAACGGGAAAGACAGGTTGCCGACGGAACTAGTTCAGAACTTGGTGATTTAGATAAATTGAATGTCAATGAGGAGGCAAAAACACGAAGCTGGCCTATACAGGCTAAAAAACAACGGCACTGCTGCTTTCAGTCCGGACGCGTGACGACCGCGTTTCCTGCAAGTGAGAACTAAATCGCGTTTAGCACAACTCAGCTGTTCCCGGTTTCGCGTTCTCCTTCGCATTGTCCCGTTTGTACTGCGCGATAGAACAGCATAACGATTGCATTCAAGTTCTAATCCATGCTGGACCTTTGTCTCCCCTTTCCAGTGGCCGAAGCAAAACCACGCCATGCCCTTGTATCGCTGAGATAGGCCACTCGGGTGATGCTGGCGATAAATGAATGGAGTACACACACCCGGAAGCAGTGAAGAAACCGTTGTTACGCTGTGCGCATCGGTCTCGATATCGGTCCACGCGGGGGTGGTGCACAGGTGCATGCAGCACTGACCATTTGGAGCCTCTGCTGGACGAGCAGCTGATCGCGCAGCTGCTGCAGCTGGTTGATCATCTCGGTGAGGCGACGCTCGTTGTCCCTCAGGCTTCCGCCGGACAACGCCAGCCGAAGGGTCTCGCCCTCCAGCTGAAGCGTGACGCGGCGCCGGCCGTGATCGCCTCCGCCGTCCGCCGCCGCTGACCCGTGGCCGCCGCGGGACCTGCGATATGCCACGAAGACGATCGAGCAGGTGGCCCGTAAAAACGACTCCGCGCAGCAGCAGAAACGGCGCCAGTATACCGTGCGCTATGCGGCCGGCCACCGACAATTAACAGCCCCGCGTCGAGCGAGGAAGCTATATAGAAACGGCAGCCGAAGGGGCAGCATTATACGACGCACACATGCGCGCGCTCCTCAAGGGTGTGTGCCTGTCTGCCTGTTTGTTTTGTTTGAGTGAGCACGAGATAATAAACAGTCGCGCCAATAAAGCGAAGAGCGGCGTGGCGCGCCGGTGGCATGTGTAGGCGAAATTAAGGCAATCAATCCGCCGCAGCCATGGCTCTAACAAGCACGTTAACGGACGAAGCCCGGGAAGTGAACTGAACAAAAGATAAAACACCAGTGAAACAGAGAAAAAAAATGAAAAAAAGCGAGTGCCACACTTGTAGCTGTGAACTGTTCGGCGTCTACACGCGTATTCCGTCCATCACGTATCGAGAAGAAACACAACTGACTAAACGAAACTTGTGGATAAAGATGCGCTCGCGCGGTTCAGGCTCACAACCTTGCCGTATGGCCCAATTATGAGCGGCTCTAAAGGGAACAAAACTTCCAACTGGAGATTCCAGTGTGCCAGTCAGTTTGTGAATGGACGACTCGCCGAGTTTACACGGTAAGCGATTCAGTAAGTCAGAAGGAATGAACCTACGTTTAGTTCAACACTTGGTGGCTAAATTGCGAAGGAAAGCTCGATAAAATAATCATTAAGAAATCCATTTTTTCTCGAAAGGATACACTGTGTACAGTAAACACTCTGTTAACTTAAACACGATAGGCATCGTCTGTAAGGGCGGTACGCGTATAGTTAAATTTGGGGAAGGGGCTGCGTAGTTTGAAAGCCAAAACCTGCAAGTTGTTGCCAACTTCATAGCTATAGAAAAGGGGCCCCTTGCGACATTAGGGTGGCACAGGTGCGAACGAGGACACACTGCTACGCCGCGACAGTGTCGCTCTCAGTTCCGGCAGCTAATGTGTTCCAGCAGCAAGCCGACGAGGTCAATTACGCTGTCACGAACTTCATTCGCCAAAGGGGGACTTCGCAAAACAGCATGCAGAGCGGAGAGACACTAAGCTGTGCATTTCGAGAATGAACTTAAGGTCGATGATTGAGAGCGAATAAGCCTGACAGCGAGCGAGTAAACTATTACTTGATTGAGTTAACGAGTTCGTTAGAACATAATTTCACACATGAGTGGCAGTCAGAAATATTATAATTAGTATATATGGCGTTCGTTGGTTCGGCTGAGTACGCACCGCTTCCATAACTGTGAGCAAGCGGTACAAATTTCGATAACCGAACAAAAACTGTGCGCTCGCCGAGAGCGTATACAAGCACTGTGACAGACACAGCAACAATCGAATTTTTTCGAACCTGTCGCGAAGCTGTAGGCTGAATACAAAGTACATGGCGACTTGCCTACGCTCACCTTAAGGTATTTGTTCACAGTTTCGTGGGTTTTAGTAAAGATCAGAGTTAGTGGAAACGAGAATAAAATTACTACGCCCCGCATAGAACATTTCGCGCGATTCCACGTCTAAACACAACTTTGAGTTCAAGAAAAACACCCGTGTAAAAGAAACCAAAGGAATACACTAAATAAAATTTCCGTCAATATATAACGCACGACAATCAAGCAGCGACTGACGACTTTTCATAACTTAGCAGAAAATCGAAACGAAAGGGCAGTAGTATTAGCCTCTGCCCCAAAGCGACGACAGCAAACTTCCGTGCGCACGCGGCACCATCGCAGCCGCGAATCACCACCCAAAAGAGCTCAGCATCTCCCTTTCTTCTCACACCACCCGAGCCTCGGTCACTGCCACGCGCCCAGGCGCGCAGTCCGGGGCGGTGGGAGGGGGGGGGGGGGGGGGAGCCGTGCGGCGCAGCGCAGCGCGCAGGAGGAGCCAGCCTCGCGGCCGCCGTCCCATTGTGCTCGGGGCGCGACGAATCGAAGCGACGACGGCGACGCGAGGCGCGCCGGCGCCGCGCGCCCGGCGACAATCGGTTCTCCACCGGCGCGGATCCATTGTTCGAAGACCGCCTACCGCGAAGAGGGAACGCGCCCACGCCGCAGACAAAGGGAAAACACGCGAAGGAGAAGCGAGCGCCGTCGCCGCCGAAGCGCCACGCGCGCGCGCGCTAAGCGGCGAGAGAGAGATGAAGGAAGAGGGAGAGGCGAGCGGGCGCCTCCTCCTGAGAAGCTGTCTTCTCCGCGGAGGCCCGGCCCATTGTTGGGAAGCACCGCCCTGGCATTGTCGGCGGCGCGCCAGCGACGGTCGGCGCGTGCGCGGGAAGGCGGATCGTACCGGAGCGCCAATCTGGTCACGAGACAATGGCTGCCGACACAACGCTGCAGACATAACCTCTCTCCCTCTCACTCTCTCCCCTCCTATCTCGCCCCCAGGCAGCACACGTCGCCTTCCCAGCGGGCCACCGAGAATCGCCGAGACGACAGCGACAACGACACGCAACGCTGCGTCGCGCACCGCCACGTCCCTTCACCCACCGCTGTTCCCCCTCTCCAAGCCACCGATCACGCGACCCCCATATAGGGTTTTGCAGACTTCATCCCGTGATGTGATTTGGATGCCGGCGCATGCGCCCGTTACAAGTCCCCCCCCCCCCCCCCCCCCCCCCCCTCGTTCCCTCGGGTATCTTTAGTTTCGACTTTGCACAACCTGCGCAGGTTTTTGTTCTCCTCTCCACTGGTTCAGCGGCGGCTATTGTTAGCAGACTGCCGCATACTATTCTGAGGTAACGCTGTACTAAAATGGACGCCCCGTCTAGCATTCCTTCACACTTCGCTCAACGACTGCTGCTGCTCCCTTCCTTAAGACAGCCGTTCCGATTACACTGAAAGAACATACAGGTCGTGCAAACGCGAAATATATGGGACACTGACACACGTATGCAGATTTAGTTACTATCCCCCCAAAACGGACTGTGTTACTGCCAAGGCACGTTGCTTCATAGGCCTCAAGTGCAACACTTTGCGACACAGTTCGCAGTCGTGCAATTCCCGCGCTCCATGCAGCTCGGAAACTCCCCACGCGAGCAGCCCTGGTGCTCACCGGTGTTCCATCGGCGTCCTGGAGGCCCCATCGTTGAGCGAGGCGCTTGTGTGCATCTTGGAGGTGAGCCTCTTGAGCACATCGTCCATGGACTTCTTGGGGCGGCTCCCTTCGGACGTTGGCGGCAGCAAGGGCGGCGGCGCTGGTAGAGGCGGTGTGCGCTGCTGCTGGTGGTGGTGCAGTTGCGGCGGCTGCTGACGACGCCTGTGCTGCGAAGCCGCCGATGTCGTCGTTGTGGTGGTCAGGTTCTCGGCCGGCGATCCGGGTCCGCCGCCGTACGCGTCCGAGTCGTCGGAGTCAGTGTGCCGGGAACCGAGGGCGCCGTGTCGGTCGCCCGTCGCGTAGCTGCCGTGATGAGACGCGTTCCTGCGTGCGCAAAACCTCTGTCTTGAGGACAAGGTATACGGTACTGGTGGAGCGTTCAGTGCACCAAATGTCGGCCTGCGCAATGACCCCGGCAAGCTTTCTACCAAGCTGGAGGAGGTTCTGTAACTCCCAGTAACTGTATCGAAGCTGGGGGCGTGGTTCTGTTTTTTGCTGATTAGGAGCGAGCCCAATTACATCTTTACGACTTCACAACTTTAGGCCCCGCTTGGTGCGGCTCCTGCAAAATAAAGCTTGAGTCCACTACACATAATGCCAGCCTGACAGCTGGGCGCAGCTTTGCGCAACCTTGAAGATAAAACGACGTACCTTTAGAAAAATCGCTTGTGCTTTGGCGCTCTTTGGTCAAAGCTACCTTCACGCCATTAAAATTCACCATCATTATAATCCATTAATCGAAACAAGGACTAATTTTGCAACCTGCACTTGTCCGAGTGATACGCTCTGAAGTAGCCCACGTGTTGGCCTTCCGATCCACGCAATGGACAACGCTGAAAATATTTTACAGCTGTCACAATACTACTATATATTTTAGCATTCAAATTAACGTTTCCTTCTGGTCCATTCAACGTGGAAGGAGAAAGACTGTATGACAAGATTCGACAGTGTGAGTAAAGAACCTAAGAATAAAGCGCGAACGGGACTGCCATTAGCAAAACACGATATATTTAGTAAAATTATTCTCATCTTAGAATTCTCCTCAGCAAGCAAAATAAGCTTGGCAGGCATGCATGTTGGGACTGTCACTGTAACTTCTAGCGATGTGAAAAGGAGACAATCATTCTTCAGCTTCAGCACTTATACCCGTACCTATTAGCGAGTTTCCGGCAAAAACCAAAATCAATTAACGCCAATTATCATTGTGAAACGCGCTATACATTAACGCGCTGAACTTTTTACGGACAGAAAAGAAACAGAAACGTAACACAGAGCGCGAACTGACAACTGATTTGTAATGGGTGGAGCAAATGGGTTTTTTCTTGTTTTTTTCTTCTGTCCCACAGCTGGCACTTGTGTAACCCGTATATAAAAGAAAATCTGCTACACCCACTAAAAATAAGTTGTCAGTTCGCGCTCTGTGTTGTGTCTTCATTTCGTTTCTGTCCGTAAAAGGTGCAGCTCGTTTCCCCGTGATGAACAGTCAATTAGGCCGAATTGTCACACTTTTAACCTCACTTAATCTCCAAAAGTTTTAAAGAGTGCAGTGATTGTTATGAGAAAATCCCGAGATGCATGATTTGGTGTTATTTTTGGATCCACGTTTTCGCCATGGGCTACACCTTCCACATCACCACGGATGGGCTAGCTTGCGAACCTTAATTGCTTAGAAACGCTGTAGCCGCGCTTTAAGCCCCCATTCCACTTCGCTGCGATTAAAACATTAGCCGAAAGCTCTCTTTTCATGTCTCAGTTTCGTGTTCACTGCTGCCTTTCTATGCTCGCCGCTTTGCCACAGGAACGTAAGCACCTTTGAGAAAGTTGGCACACGAGGCAGAAAAATTTTATTTGGGCAAGAAAGAAGCTTTAGAAGATATTATTTTTCTCAACCGCTGTTCTCTTCTTGTTCAAGCACGTACGCCTGCTTCTTTTCTTAGAAAGGACTCACGACATGGCTTTACATGCCTCGCCGATAAAAGCGCCTAAAGTAGCTGGTAGTGGCCGGCGTTCTGCTGTCTTGAGAAGCGCTTAACAGTTCTTGTTTGTCTTCGTTAATTGTGCCGTTTAGCGAAGCTTTGAACAATTTTGTTCCCTTTATCCCCACACCTGTTGCTCCTTTTCATTCATTTTGTTACCTTAAAGACGCCGGTAGGGTAAATACAGAAGGGGTGGGCAGAAATAAAATAAATATTCTCGATAACAATATACCCTGAAGTTAACGCCAGCCACTGATTAAAGCGAATCCCACCTCGTTGTAAACAAACGCGTTTCACAACGACTGAAAATGAAGGCCTTTTTTCCCCCTTCTTGAAGCATGCAAGTGTGCGTATAAAGGCTGCAGCTGACCCATTGGGGCTGTGCGCCAGCACGTCGGAGCCGAGGCTGTCCGAGCGACCGTCCTCGTCCTCGTCCTCTTCTTCGGCCGCCTCATCGTCGTCCTCCTCCATGAGCTGGTCGGGCGGGCCACCCAGCAGCGCGCGGCCGGACAGCAGCGCGTCGCCGTCGCCGCACGCGCTGAGCCGGAGCCGCCTTGCGGTGTCCTCGTCGTCTTCCTCCTCTTCCTCTTCCTCCTCGCCCAGGGCCCCGTCTTCCTCCTGCTCTTCTTCGCTCCGCAGCTCGTCCGTCGACAGCTTGGTGGGCGGACTCTTGCGCTTAGACGACATGCTCCTGCGAGTAACAAACAAGAATACGCAAAGGTCTGTCAGTGCCATCACTAGTTGCTAATGGGTTGGCAAGTATACGGTCTCTTCCAAAGGTAACCTCCCAGTCAGCATTGTTTACTTCTAGGACGTATAATTGAGCACCCATGCCATTCCCCAAGCGCCACATCTCCGTTAGGTATAGGAAAACCCTTCTCCTCACCTTTCAATACCTTTTCAACAATTTTTCAATACTTTTTCAATACCTTTCAACACTTTTCAATACCTATAGGAGTCGGAAGCAAACCAAGCTGCCCGGTCACTTTTGACAGAACCAGCCCTTACAACATGCTTACTCAGATATGTGGAGAGTGGTATGGTGGTGGTGGTAGTGGTTTTATTAAAAATAATAGTAAAAAGGAAGGAAAAGATTTTTGCTAGCCCCGGCATCTGCCATCGATACTGAAGCACCTGAGCTGGGGCAGCGGAAATAAAGGACAGCAGGCAGAATGGAGAAATGAAATGAAAGAGGTGAGGGGACAGGAAGAGAGGATGGGGGGATAAGTAATATGTACAAACTATTTACACAATAAGAAATGTGTCCAGGTTGTGCGCGTGATTAGTTCATTTCAGAGGAATTAAATCACACACGCGCACAGCACTGTGTTGGTTACAACTGGAGTGGGGCGTCCAGTTACTAATCGTTCAAGGTAGAACTCGCGGAGCGTTCGGTCACTGCGTTTAACTACCTGACAGAGAACAGACGGGACGTCAAGCCCGTGTGTTCGAGGAATGCACAGAGGCTCTCCAATGTTCGCTCACGAGTGCGCGCACTGCCCTGCGGCCACAAGAGCGTCCTGATGGAGTCTGGTAGTATGCCCTGCGCCCTATAGGCCGCGAGCATATCGCGACGAGTGGTATGCCCTGTTTTACATTCAGACGCAATATATGAGCTATGAAGGACGCCGTAGCGGTGGGCTCCGGCTGCCAAGAGTCCCCGAGTTGGTGTTATGTAAGATAGAAAGAAGGTAGCGCCTTCAGAAAACCGTCAACGCTTGCTTCACTGTCTGCAGCCTCATGGTGACTGTTTGCTGGCAGAAATACTTTAACGCACGATATTTATAGAGATGCGAATGATTTTATTGAACGCGCAACGAAGTTGCATCATTTAAGCTCAATGGCAGTATATAGATTGTGCCATATCAAACGGTATGCTCCCTGAGGTACTAACGCAAACATAAAACATATACTGACAGACACAGAAGTGAATAAATGTGAATCCTTGAATTTAAAAAAAAAACAATTCTTCAACTGGCACGTGCCAGGCGAACCGCCAATTATCCTCTAGACCTGCTCCACCGTGGCGCCCAAGAAGTGAACTCAGAAACACTATTTACGCGTCGGACAATCGAAGGTGTAAAGAAATATCGGACACACCATCGAGACTCAGGTCACGCAAGCATGTCCAGCAAGAGCTGCAGAGTGGAGCGCCCAAGAACGCAAAACAAGTGGGGATCACGAACCATACAGTGCGTACAGACGTGGTATGGGCGGGCTCCGCGAGTTTGTTTTTGTATTTTTACCCCGAAAGGCGAGTTTGTGTCCAAGGCCTGCAGAGAACGAGGAGAAAGGGAAGAGAGAGAGCAGGGAAAGATGATTCCACGACGACACGTTGCACTACACACACCTAACGCGCGCGCGGTGAGCGCAAACGAGCAAGTTGACCAAAAGTGCTGATTCCCGGAGAAAGTGCTCCAAGCGGCTCGCGGACCGGACCGAGCAAGCAATCTGCGCGCGCAGGCAAACCAAGAAAGCGCGAGCCAACAAGCGAGTGGGAGCCGCGGTCCGCACCCCAACGAGCCAAATTACGAAAACTATGCGGGCGCCGCTGCGACGCTGGCTGCAGCGAGAGCTACACGTCCCTCCCCCTTTTTCTCAGCGGCCTCCCGACGCCGACGCACGCGGGGTCCGGCACAAACACGCCGCTTTTCATAATTGCGCGTACGCAAGCAAGCAAGCTATAACCCGCGCACCGCGTTTTCTGCGGAGCCCCGACCGCCACAGCCTCTCTTTGCTCTGCAAGCACGAGCTGCAAAGTAGCGTGGTCACCGGAGCGCGCAGCCCGCCGCAATGCGCTCACTTAGGGGAACCTCGCCCCGTACACACTTCTGTCACTTGTACCGCTCTCTTTTCTTCCTAGTTTTATCGTTTAGCTTTCCCGAGCCTCTCTCCGGACTACACACCGGCGTCGCCACTGCTGTGGCGCCGTTCGCCCCCCTCCCCCCGCAAAGCTTCCCCATTCCCTGGACAGCTAGCAGCATGCATGCAGGCCTGTTATTTTTCCGCGCAGTCGAAATGAAAGATTGCCCCTGTATGCATGCATGCGGCGGCGCCAGCCTGCAGGGCTGGATTGCGGAGTAGCGGCTAAGAAGACGAGAGAGACCCACGTGTGCTGCAAGTTTGCGCGTGCGCGCACGTGTATGCTAATTCGCTGGCGAAGGCCTCTCTCTCTCTCTCTCGCTGCTTGAGATCTCGTTCATGCTTCGTGTTGAGGCGCATCGTGCATTAGTCACAGCGCGCAGGAAGGTTTTGAGTTATCGCTCGGCGCGCTCCACGGCACCTCGAAATGTTTGTTCGCGAATGAAAGAGCCTGAAATGCAGAAAACAAAAAGGAAACACGAGTGCTCGATTGCTGCCGTATTTCGCAAGTATATTACACGCAATACGTCATATTGAGAGCAAATATGTAAATTAATAAGCGGACAGACAGAGAGCACATGACATGATAAAATTGCATGGAGTGGCGAGGGCAGGCACCAGGCGCATAGGCAGAATTTTTTTTTTCTGAGGGGGGAGGGGGTGATGATACGTGCCTGGCAAGCATGCATACTAGGCACCACGTGGTAGTTGCCTGTCCTTCCTTTCTTTCTGCCTTCTTTCATCCCCTTCACACATTCCCTCACGGCGCGCTTCAGGTGCCCATCCATAATGAGAAATTTATAGCGAGCAGTTTAAACAGTCACTCAGTAATTCTGCACAGAATAGGGTGCCTCGATGCACAGCGCAGCGCTGGCAATGCCAACCAATGCCACCTAGCGTCAACGCGAGAATTATGCACGCGAAGGACACCTGCGAGCTTTAATGGTGACTTCGGCTGGACCATGTGTTTAAAAGCTGCTTGAAAGACAGGGCCGGCTCTTGGGCAGCCTCTTTTCGCATACTGCATTGAGCTAGCGCCGCGACCAACACTTACAGGCGAATGATCGGCATATTTCATGTATTTGCACTCCTCAATGCTGCGTTATTTTGTTTGCGTCTTGACCAAAATTTCACTTCGATGGACAGGAGGTGCCAACGAAAGGAAGCAACTGTTAGACTCGACGCCCAATAAACAAAGAACAAACGCAGAACAGGTACACCTTCGTTTGTATTGCCTGTGCATGTCTGTTTCCCATACACATGACGCGACATAGAACGTTCCAAACACCAGAGAGCATGGAAGCCGCGGGAGAACTGGTCTCAATTTCCAGAATAAAGACCCAAACATGTGAACAGCGAAGATTGCTCTAATAACTTCACAAACATCGATTAGTCATTTGGTTCGTTAGTGGTACCGTTAAAGCCTAGGCAGGTTTTGCCTTACATTATTGATACCGGCGACTGCTCCGCATGCCATTGAAGCAAAAAAACTACCGCACGTTAAAAAAAAACAATTAGTTACTGCGTTCCACGGGTTTTCTATATAGAGAGTTAACGCAACTTGACATTTCCCCTTCGGCACATGAAGAGAGCAGTAAACAAACAAGTAAACAAGCGAAGAGGAAAGAGCGGAGACAAGTGCTTTCCTCGAATTTGTCCGCTTTGTGGAGCTTGTATATGCGCAGTGCGAATTCGAGTAACCTGATCATGGTCACGTGTACATGTTAGTGTCCACAACTATGTTTATGTACAAAACCGTGCGCGCGCATGGGCGCATACGTGCATGCTTGTGACACTGCCACGCGCGCCGCACATCGCCACATCGAAGGGGAAAGCTTCAAAGTCACGTACCGTCAATATTTCTTCCCCGTTCCACAGAGTTGGTGGGGTGTAGCTATATACGCTCCGGCAAGCGATATTGTTACCCAGCATAAAACCGGAGCTCTAACCCAATTACGTCTCGAGTAACGCAACTAGCCGCCATAATGCATGCATATTATCTTTCTGTACACACACACGCACGCGCAGTCTAGTGCACGTGGTTTGTGTAGTTTTTCGCCAACCATACGCAACATACATACAGGTATGTAATCCAAGCACTCTCTCCTCTCCGCTATAGTTACACAGTGATGAAGTCCGTGAAAATTACAGAGTATTAGCTGCAAGCCATCGCGTGAGCGGTATGGTGCAAAGCCGGTGTACGCGCAGGGAATATGAAGATAAAAAAAAACGCTTTCTTTGAACAGTATAGAGATGTGATGAACAACAAAGCTTTCTGTGAAGTTTACGGATATGAGGAAGCAACTATTGGGCACACGAGTGATGCTCTGTAAGGGCCAATTTTTGGCTATAGCGAGCAGTTTGAATCGGTAGGAAAAGCAAAGGTTCTGACGATAAAAAGATTAGCACTAAGGCGTGACACCGGAGCGGTAGAGAGCAATGCTTGGCGCTGCGGTTACGAACATGCCGATAACAAAATTGCCAGGCGTGTTCGCGAAGCATGGCTCTGCGCCAGTTGCACGGTGCGATTTTCGCCACTCTCGTGACGTCATGATGCCAATCTTTTCTTCGTCGCGACTGTACGGTAGAATCCGTCAGGTGCCGTAAAAGAGGTACAAATTACATTACTATATATATATATATATATATATATATATATATATATATATATATATATATATATATATATATATATATATATATATATAAGCAGACAAGGCAACATATTAAGGAAGCCAACAGTCACCGGAACCAAGGTGTATAGGGCAATGCTTCTATTTTTTTTTAATTTGTAGTGCCAATCAAGTGGTTTAAAGAAAATTACTTATAACTCTTATAATTCTTATAAGTCGGTTCGGATCGCACCGGCGGCATAGTTGTTTTTTCTGCTGCTTTATAAGTAATTTTCTTTAAACCAATTGATTGGCACTACAAATTTAAAAAAATAGATGCATTCCCCTATGCACCTTGGTTTCGGTGACTGTTAGCTTCCTTTATATATATATATATATATATATATATATATATATATATATATATATATATATATATTGGTGTGTGTGTGTGTGTGTGTGTGTGTGTGTGTGTGTGTGTGTGTGTGTGTGTGTGTGTGTGTGTGTGTGTGTGTGTGTGTGTGTGTGTGTGTGTGTGTGTGTGTGTGTGTGTATATTCTCCCAGGGATGCAGGATATTTTTCAACGCGTTTTCTATGAAAATCCACGCTCAGAAACACTGTCTGGTCTAAGCCGGTCTAAGCGATCGCCAAATCAGTCGTATGCAAAGGACAGACTCGATAATATACGAATTGAGTTAACCACGCAAGTAGCGGGCGCTTCCGGAACGTTAGCTCAGCGTCCGCAGTGCATGCGCAATCACGGGCCATTTAGATAAGAGGCGCGCCTCGCTATCGCCGGTTAACTCCGCATGCAGCGGCACAAGCAGCGCTGCACCACGCGGGCGACAAGGACCCCATAGATTAACCGGGAAGGTCTTAATTAACGGAGGCCCGTTCCTCTGCGGACCCGCGAAACACGAGGACCGTGTGGCCGCACGCGATAATTGAGCGCAGGCGCGAAGCGTGAAGACGAAGAGTTCAGCGTCCTCGCCGAAGACGACAAGTGCTGACGACGAAGACGCCTGCAGACACTCGAGCGGCGGCGCACTGACGACCGAAGAAGAGGCTTGCAACGCCTGCAGGGAGCCGCCGCGGAACCAATTACGCTCCCCGCGTCGCGCGGCCGAGAGTTAATCTGACGCAAAACAGGGGCCCCCGCGTGTGTATCACTGCGAGGACGTGGGCGAAGGCGGACGTCTTACGTAGCTGCGGAATTAATGGCGAGGCGGAGGCGATAAGGGTTGGGTTTGCCACGCACCCCGCGAGGGTCGGAAGCCGAAGCGGCTTCGCGTGTCTTCGCAGCTGAATGACGCGAGTGTTTCCACGCTTGGCGGTGCTGACCGCATACACTCTGGACAGCGAGGAGTAAAAAGGGGGGAAGCTGCCCTCTAGCGCACTCCCCCTTTTATTATTTTTTTAAAGTGCGCTGGACGAAGGCTTACCTTTTTACTCCCATGTAGGCGTATTCGCGTTTAACTGTGTACTGACTGCCTTTCCGAATTTGGACGGTGCACCCTCGAGGATTGAGAGTCGATCTTTGATATGTGAGGATTTACATCGGGGCAGCGCCTGCAGCCAGTGCCGCTAAGCCTAGCGCTTATGGCCCTTCAATAGAAGGCGGCTTGGTCGTTGTTTTGCTTATGTTACAGATGATGTCATCCGCTTTTCTTTCATGCTCAAAGCCATGAGACACGTACTGCCGGTCAAGGGAATTAGAAGCGGTTTTCTCGAATTCCCGACAATGGATCAGCGATATAGCCAGGAGTGATGATTCTCGTGACGACGCTAACTTGTGCTCAGGCATGTGCACAGCATGCATGGATGGCGCTGCTCAACGTGGCCGAGAGCCTCGTCGAACAGTGATGCTAATTTCGCGCTTTGGTTCAACACTTTGTGGCCTCTGAATTCGACTGTACTGTACTCTCGCATAACAAAAGGGACATAGCACTGAACGTCGAAAACCCTTGAATGGAAGTGTAATGCTCTCACCTATCCAGCTCGCGCTTTGGCACATTAGCGTGCCGCGAGAATATCAACTTTTTTCGAATGCAAAGCAGTTCGCTTCCGTATAGTTCGAGATATCGATACGTCACTCAGTGCGACAGCTTTCCTGACGCAATGTGCCGATGCCTTTGATGGTGACGGCGGGCGCGCCATGAAAGGCGTGCATACTGCTGTCTGCTTCACGCGAAACGCTACAAGTGCGTTTTCGCAACATTAGCTCAGTAAAAACAGAAAACCCTCGAAACCAGCAAGTTAAGCGTAGGCTGACTGCGAGAGAAACGCCACGCTGATGGCTTAACGATAAAAAAAAAAACGACGCAAGCTAACCATATGCAAATAGGCAAGCAAAAAAAACAGCATAAACTGTGTATGCAGTCTATGTGCGAGTATAAAACCAGACCTGTCGAGTCACCAAGAGCCCAATTGCAGTCAAATGCACGGCGCCCAGTACGCCACGCCGCCCACGGCTGCAGCTTTTCCGGCAAAAAGTTCCTTTAAGAACCAAGACAGAACATCCTACACCAGGGAGAACAAAAAGAGAGAGAGAGAGAGCCTGCAGCAGACTGAGATAAGGGGGGAAGTTTCCCCGCGAGTGCTTTGCAAAGCTTTCGCTGCGGCCCTGCTCCCGATTCAGCAATCTCGACTTTCAACGCGCTGTCTGCGCGCGCAAATTGGCTAGAGGAGTGCAACGCGTAGCGTACAAACACACACGCAGACACAGGGTGGCTCGCGCTCGGGCTGCGGCCCATTACAGCCTACGTATCCAGCCTACGCGCTCCGGGGCGTGCGTGCAGAGCAAAGCGCGGCTGCCGTGCACGTCCGCGCGAGCGTGCGTGCCCGATTTAGAGAGGGCGAGAGAGAGAGAAAGAGGCGCGGCATGCACCAGGGTGTGCGTTACTCTTGAATAACAATCGACGAGGCGCGCAACGCAGCAGCCGTCCGACGAGTCCCGGGGAGGCGATACGAGGAGCGATATGAAGACGACGACCAGGCGCTCCGAAAGAGATCCTCCGCGAGACAAGAAGGCCGGGGTACACACAGCAGAGTGCGCCAGGCAACCGGAGTTGCGCGTTCATACTATACCACGTGGATTACACGCAACGAGAGAAGGAGCCAAACACTCTGCACTTCAGCGCGTTTAGCGAAAGCCGGCCATTTTCGGGCATCGACGTTGCTTCCCGCATACTGCAGCGCCGAAAGAAGGAGCGGGAGAGAGGCGGCCCGGACAAATCGCGGTCAGAACTAGGTGAGAATGGCCCGTCCAGAGCGGCGGCATCCCCATATTGACCGGTCCACTCCCTTCGCCGCCGACCTCTAATTAGTTTCTTCTCCCTCACTCTCCTGCGCCCAAAAAGACCGGTAGCAGCCGGCAGGCCAGTTCAAGCAGCGAACCCTGCTCTCTCCTCTCAAGCATCTTCTTCTTCGCCCCAACGTCGCGCTGCTGCGTCTCGCGGCGTGCCGTCGGTTATCTAAGACGACGCGCTGGGCGCCGCCTTCTCAAGAGCCGCAGAGATGCGGCAGGAGTTTTCACTGCGGCGAGCTTGCAGAGCTGGTCAGCCCTTTCCTGGTTCTATCTCATTTCCTTTTTCTTTCCTGTTTTTTTTTAATGTTTTCTTTCCACCGCCGCCGCTGGCACGGCTGCACTCGATCGGCAGCCACACAAGCCCGCGGAGGCGCGCGCACACAGAGCGGCTACACCGCTTCGCGCCCGGCCCAGAAGGTGTTCCCGACACCGGCTCATCATCGACGGGGATTGTCCGCCGGCCGCTGCCGCCGATGCGTCGTCCTTTCATTATTAAACGGCCAGTGGCTGTCTTCGGCGCAGGCGCGCGTATAATGGTGCGCGCGGGGGCAGCAGCGCGCCCGATGTTGCCGCTGCTGCTCGGCCCGTCCTTTCTCTGTTCGCTCCTTCTTTCGGCGTTGTCTTTCGAGCGAAGAAACGAAGAGAGAAAACAAGAAAGAAAGTTCGGCGCGCCTCTGCAATGCCGCCACCGCGTGCCACTCCTTCGGGCAAGTCTTCCGAAGCCCGCGCTGGTGATTATTCTCCCTCCCAAGACCGATCTGCGCGGGCACCACCACGGCGGCGCAGGACGGCAGCCCAAGAAGCCCAGCTCGGTGGCGCGGCAGGCATTATTTCTGACCCGCTGCCGCTGCTCCTCGGCGCGCCACCAGCACGGCGCAAGGCGAAAAGAACAAAAGGCAGGAGGAACGCGCAGATACAGCCGCGCTGGGAGGCGCCGCCGGCATCTGCCCGCCGCTGCCCACCGGAGAAAACAAGCCGCACAGTAGAAAGAGAGAGAGGGGGGGGGCACCGAGCGGTCAAAAAACAAAGAAAAGTGGCCTGAGATAAAGAGGAGAGGGACACGAAAATTGAACGACGACTCCCTGTAGGTCCGTCCCTGGAGGGAGCGATGGCATGCAAAGAAGATATAGAACCTCCATGGCCGAAGGCCCCGACCGACGTCCACTGCTGCTTCTGCCAGGCATGGACCACAGTACGTACACGTGGTACAAGGGGGGGGGGGGGGGGGGGGGGGGGGGTTGGCAGTCTCTCCCTCCGCCCTGAAGGGAGCGGCTGCTCGGAGAACAATGTCAGAGCCGCGCTCCCCCCCCCCCCCCACCCCCCCCCCCTCATTCGCCTACACGCCACGAATGCTTTTAAAAGGAAGACCTCCCCGTCTTTTTCCTCTCGATTATCAGATCCAATTTTCTTCCCTTCATTACACTACGCGACTCAGTGGTCTCCCCCCCCCTCCTTCTCGATGGCGGCGGCCAAGAACAGGCCTCGCTTATAAGCGCGCCACTCGAAGGAAGACAAAAGAGAAAGAGAAGGGAGATACATTGGCGCGAAGAAAAACGCGCCACTGCAGACCCTGAAGAAGGAAGGGAGGCCTAGCCTTCGTCTGCCAAGCTGCTTGCTGCCACCACCTGCAACAAACTGGTGCGTGTAGTGCCAGCAGAACCAAGAGCACTTTGTTCTTCCCCCGCCTTGTTATTGTTCCAAGGCAAAACGCTCCTCAGCTTTAAGCCAGCCCCGTACATATATACCTGCTCGCCCTCTCTCTAACGACTCCGGCGCCATTCCTGTTATTACGAGTCGCGCCCGCAGGGGGGCCTACAAGCTGCACCCCCCGCTTCTAAGCGGCAGTGTCTCGACGCCACCACTGCCCAGCTAGCCCGAAGAGTCGCTACAGAATGCGCTGTTGCACCGCCCGCAGCCATCGTTGCAATGCACGCTCGTCCAACGCGTCGTCGAAGAAAGAAACCCGCGGCGAATGCCTTTCCGTGGCTGCGGCCCCTGGGGACCGGGGCCAATTTCTGCTGGCCATCGTTGTTATAATTGCGCCGCGGCTTCTTCTTCTTGGCCGGCCAACTCGGCCTGGCTTCGAACGGCAAGGCGACTGTATACAACGCCGTTGGAAAACACGCCGGAGAGAACACAGGACAAAATTCGACCCCGCCCGCGGCTCATCGTTGGCGTTCGGTTGTTCGCCGTTCGCATGCGCGGTTATCGAGAAGCCGAACGGCGCGAATTCGACGGCGGTGCGAGAGCCGACGGTAAGAGGGGGAGGGGAAAGAGAGAGAGAAGTCAGTTGAGGCTAGAACCACGCTCCCGAGTTGCGCGCACTGTGTGCAACGAGATGCTGTCGACACTTTAATTCGATCGTGAGCCATTACAGGCACCCAGCTTCCTTTTATCCGGCTAATAAACCAAGCGCGAACTGCATGTTCGCGCTGATGCGGGCCGCGGGTTATTGTTGCGCCATTAGCCGAGGGAAGGAAAAGGGGGGGGGGGGGGGGGGGGTCGAGATACGTTGCACGAAGGCCCTTATATGTGTAATCCCGCGTGCAGTCGCATCGAGGCCTCCATCGCACCCAAAAAGAAAATTCGCGCACGAACGGAAGCCGTGTCCAGCGAGGAATAAGAAGAGTAAAGGTCCGTTCAGTGGAACTGAGTGCAAGTCGCGCTGCGAACAACCGGTGATTACGCCGCAGGAGGGATGTAAACACAGGCGCTCGTGACGCGACCGTAAAGATGATAAATAACGGACAAAGTAACTCTCGTGTTTGGACAGCTAGCAGCTTGCTTCTATGCGCACATCGCCCGTAGAGTGGATAGCATAGGGTGCCTTCCTTGCATTAATGCCGTAAATGCAGCGCCGACTACGGAATAATTCGAGGCACGCAATTCGCTATTTAGTATCTTCGGATTTGAAGGCTGACTGTATGGTATGAAAGCCGTATTAAACGACACTCCGCGATACAATGTAATGGTCAAGTCTATACCGAGGGATCGGTAAAATATTGGCTGCGTGCTTCTTTTGGCCTCGGCTACGGGCAGACGCTGCTGTTTTGCTACGCCTGTATCTTTGTTTTTCTGCTATGCTTCGCCAGCAAGACGAACACCCTTTTGTCACGAATGCGATTCTTGCGAGTGCGCGATCGACAATGCGAGGTACGTGCTCTGCCGACGGTTTGTGTTTCCCCATTGTATGGTACGTGAATTCGCTGCTTTGGCGATACCCTTGCTTATTCATAATCCACGGTTCTGCTTTGTTTTTGTTCGTTTGTTTTTTCACTCGATGAGCATGCCAGTGGGGATAAGCGAGGACAGGAGGACAAGAACACCGTCCTAGGAGGATGTGCAGTCTGTTTCAGAAACCTGTAGTAAGAGTGGGCGTACTTAATGGTTTTGGAGTATAGGTATGTCGCAAATGCGCGGTTCCATCCATGGACCGCCTCTCTCAAAAGCAAACCTGTATACTGATGCCGTCGCCGGGCATTCCGCAGTATGTGCACGCCGTACACCACAAATATGTGACGAAGCACTAAAAAGTGGAAAATTCTTCGTACCACCCAAAACCGAAACCGTCACATATTCGGCATCCCCACTCCGCCGAGACCGTCAGCGACGATAAATGCAGCGTCCCTTCCACACCGCGCTTGAAGGGCTAAAGCGAAGAGCTTCGGTGCGCGGGAATGGGTAAACTATATGATCTCTTTTTTTCCGGCTGTTCGGTGCAAATGAACCGTACAGCGCAACTCGCCAGATCAGTGCAGCACGCATATCGGCTGACAGCGATCTGCAAGCGCCTTCGATCGAAGCGCAACTACGACTTCTGGCCGCATCGATTCTCTAGAGACTGTCAAAAGGTTGGCCGCAGCTGCTCTCCCAAGACGCCCAGCGACAACAGAGAAACGGCTGCCTCTGACGATAGACCGGGAGGCGCTCGAGCTGGAAGGGCCGACACTGGGAACGCAGTGGTGTATACCACGTCACGATCGATCTTTCTACAGGATACCCAATTTTCACTGCAGCAGCCGATCGAGGGCGACGTTAAGGTAAATGGAAAGAGGTGCATTCGAGACGGAACTGGCATACATAAGCGTTCGCCGAATCCCAGGAGAAATGAACAGCGCAACAATGGCTAGACAATAACAAGGGCAGCATATACACATTCGCTGGTGTCCGTGCCCTTCTCGCTCATGTCCCGTCCGAGCTGGGCAGTTCACTCTTCGACGCATTTCGCGCCGAATAGCTCAACGGCGTACTCTTCTGTGGGTCTGCAAAGAAAGGGTTGCACGTTGCGACAACATCACGACGTGTAAACGTGCGCGCAGTGCGGCGTGTCCGCATCGCTTTTCTCCGCAGACACACGCTTCAGCAAAGGCAGCAGCGGAGGGGTGCACCGTGCCGCACTGAATACCAATTAGGAGTCGCGGGCCTCATCAAACTCCGCCACAATCTGCGCGTTCGGCGAAAGGCGGACGACAAACAGGTCATTAGTCATGGGCCCGTTCGGCCACGCACGCAGAGGAGGCAGTCAGGCAACAAGGCGCCCAGCGGCCGAAGCGGGTAACCCGATAACCACCGCCTCCTCACATGCCGAGGACAAAAGAAAACTCCCGGGAAATCACAAACACCTCCGCCGTCCAGTGTAGAGGAAGGTGCCGGTGGAAGCAAGCAGGCCCGCCACAGATATACGAGAGTGTGACGTCAGCGGTGTGGCCTGCAACGCGCAACACATTCCGCTTCGCTGTATACGTTAATTCTTTCGCTTATTTTCCTTATCTCTTTTTTTTATCTCATTACGTCTCCCGAGATTGCGTACCCCCACGCAGCAGAGCCAGCCGCATTATACGCGCAGGCGCGAATAAAGAACACGCGCGCGGCTGTTTGATAATCGAGCCGCAAGAGGAAAATGGCCAGTTATTGTTCGCTATACGCCGCCGCTCCTCCCAGGCAAGGCAGCTACGCATGACGCACCCTGCCATACGCGCGCGCTCAGCGGATGTGGCGGCAATTCGATGCCCCGAGAACGGAGACTGACTGCGAGCCAAGAAAAGATGGCGACCCCGAAGGCATGCATTCACGAGTGTGTGCGATGCAACTTATCTGGATATATAAGACCCTCGGTCTGTCTCTTTCTCTCGCTTCTCTTCGTCACCGTCCACTCTGTCTCATAGGCACAGAGTTTCTTTTTTTTTTCTTCTCGAACGCTCACAAGGCGCTCTAGAACGCGCCAATAAGAGAAACTATAGAGAGATAGATAGAGTGAACGGAAGAAGGAGGGGGGAATAAAAAACCGCGACGTGTGTTTTCTCAAAACCCCTGGGGGAGGCGTGCCCGGCAGTGCGGCTTCGCTCTCATACATCTCGTGTTTTCTTTCTATAGCTGGCCAGGCCAACAACACAATGCCGCCTCATTATGCGTCATTTTCAAAACAGCCGCTAACCGTTACCAGCGACGAAGGAAATCCTTGTAATAACAGCCGGGCGCGCAGTCAGCCAATACGAGCGCAGCGTTGGGCAACGCTCTATCGCGCGCTTGCTTCGGAGGTGGTTAATAATTCCGCGACGGAGCGAAAAACAACGAACGACGGCTCGCAGACGCTGAGGGCCCCAGGAAAGCGCTTAAAACAGAGAGAGAGGGTGTGCCGGCCAAACCGAGGAGCAGGCGTTCGATAGCGAGCGGCCAGCGAGGCCGGACAGCAGCGCAACAATGATAATGATGCTTATTAAAGGCGCGATAAGCAGAGCCTTGGTCGAGGAAATGGCGTTGAAATCGGCTGCCTCTGTACATACACGCTCATACAAGCCGCTGCAATCAATGGTGTCTCGCAGATGTGGACAACCGCTGACCGGCGAATGCTACGAGGAGGAGGATGAGGAGGAGGCACAAGTGAGAAAACAGGGCGGCGGAGAGAGAGGGGGGCGAGGGAGATGGAAAGGCAGGTTAGCGCGCTGAGTATACATCGACGGATGTCCAGGAGGAATTACAGCGACGCACCATTTTTCTCCTACGTCTTTCCTCGCGGGTTCCTTTATTATAATTGAGTTCCTTTATTCTATTTTCCGAATCTCGATCCTCCCAATGCGCGGCTCTGGCGAGCTCGGCCGTTTTCAGCTGCTCTCTCTCGGTCGCGCAGCTTTTGTGCCGCAGCGATGAACACAGGGGGAGGCCGCTCCCACGTATGCACGCGGGCGAGGAGGACAGGTCCTTGGCCGCAAAGTCCCGATAAAAAGACTCCCCGCTGTGGCCGGACGGAGCGCAGATGCCCAGTCGTACAGTCTGGTATGTATACATTTAACAGGCCGCTCTTGGTCAGATACTAAGCGTCGCGTACACACGTACAATGCGGGTCGCGGCGACGACCGGTGTGTCGTCCAAGGGCACCATCGTGCTCCGATTGTTTGTGAGGGCTCGCGGCTAAATTCTGCCTCCACACGGAACGGTGCGAGATTGCTATGAGGCGCACCTGAAGCAGGAATGGTGCGGCCTAGAAAAAGCTGCCATCACGCCGTATATGGAATGCCCGGTCACGAGGAAGTCGACCAGACCAAACAGCACACTGTCTTCGTGTTTGGTCGATCCTGATCGAGCATCTGCTGAAACATCAATCAAATGCTATGCAAGGGAATATTCCTATCCGTGGCAGGAATATCCCTGTACGCTCGCATGCTCGAATTTATTTTGGAAAGAACTTCCCTTTCATCACCTCATTTTAGCGCGCGCTTCGAAGCCGAATTTCGGGCGCGAAGTTTTTGGAAGGCTCTATTCAGAGCACGGGCAGGAAATTTATTTCAAAAACCGCTCATCGAACGTCCCACACATAACCCTACAGTCCATGAGCAAAAAACTTCCCGTGACGCTCACAAATGAAAAAGTTGCGTGCACAAACTGTTTGCGTCGCTAGCTGCTGTATACGAGCCAAATAATTTGTCGCAACACTCCCTGAGGTAACCAGAAGGAAAAAAAAGTGTCATACAGGCAGCAATTAATAGTCTCGCTCAATACGTAATTGACGCCACATGCGTCGCTGCAGCCTGGGGCGCCGGTAGCCCTTGGCTACTGCTGCTAACGGCTGGCCGTGTAACTATATACTGTACAGGAACTTCCTCATAGCTAAAGGGAAGCAGCGCGCAGGAAAACAGAGTGATTGCCATAGGGGAAAAATATATCGCTTTCGCGCAGAAATAAAAAAAAATACACTAGCCGATTGGACAGCGGCGGACAAAGAATAAGGAACGTATACGGCCGGGCGGGTCAGAGCATGTGCACGCGACTATAGGCGCGTTGTTTTCCACGTCGACTAACATAGAGGGAACAAGAAAGGGAAGCGGCTCATTGGCATTCACGACACCCGACGCGGGGCAGAATGCCAGCTATTCTTATTTGACGCCATCGCTTTTATTGCGGCGCTATAAGGTTGAGGGTATATCGAGAATGGTGCAAAAAGGCACTCGACTTCCTAAGTGCCCGCCCGCACGCAAGGCAGCAGCGTTCGAGCGAGCATCTGTCTTGCAAAACATCGACTACTTTACTTAATGGGACGCGGCATACGCGAAGCGTGCACTAGCGTCGGTGACCTGCCGTCGACGAACGCGGTTGCCGTTGCAAGCGGTGCACGCCAAAAAACACGAAAGAAATAACGCGGGAGTAAGCTGTCCTCTAGCGCACATACTTACAGTAGGCAGGGTATGCTGTCCAAGCCCCTGGTGTGGGTTTTGATCAATAAAAATACTTGAGGCAGGCAACGGAAACAAAGTTCCTCTCCAAAACAGGCAGAGTTCTAGCAGTTACGAAGATTTTAACATTGCAAGGTTTCAACCTCCTTTATTCGCTAACGTCGAGACCTCCGGTGTCGCCCATTAAAACCTCCTCTAACTGCATCAAGTTACTATGCTTTGCAGTGGGGATTATACCTCCGTTCGACAAGGGAAGTTGTTGGGCGAGTTGGTGGCGATATTCGAACAGGACATAGAAGGAAACACGCAGAGACACGCTGTGTTACGTCCCTGCGTGTTTCCCTCTTCTATACATGTCCCGTTGGTCGCGCTGTAATCATGGAATACCTCCGCTGCCGCCAAGAGTAAGCATTCCGTAGTGATCGAAACCTGCTCTGGAGCAGCATGCCCTGCTCCTATAATTACCCCCTTTTTACTCCCATACGGACGTGAGTGTAAGTGAAGCGCAAGTCTGCGTGCAGTCAACGAACCCCGTTGGATTTGCATCGAGGACAATCGTATAGTTTTCGAACGGAGTGACGGCAACCAATGACCGAACTAATTCACCACGATGCATGCGTCTGATTAGACGCCAAGTGAGACATTCTACTGCAGACCACGAGATAGAGCAGGCTTGGTCGTTCCGTTTCGGTCGCCTTGCACTACATACAGCGGTAGCGAAGGTCGTATAGGGCCTGAATGTATAAGGTGCCAGTTCCCGGCGCATTAAAGGCACCCTGTATGGTTATCAAAGTCTATTCGGCCTGCTCGCCCCTTGTAGTCTAAAGTGCTGCACTTACTCGTAGACCCCGAACAACGCTATTTGGGTCAACATGTTCTCTTTTCGTAAAGAATAAACAATTGTACAATCGTACGCGCAGTTATCAGTACGGTCTGGATACCTTGACAATCAGCTCCCTGCATTAAAAAACAGTCGTCGCCGACATACAAGAAACGCGGAGCTCTGCGGAGACAAGTTCACCGTCAAGAGGAGCCTGAACAAATCACAGCCGTAGAGCCCGTAAAAAAAAATAATAAAAAATACTAAAAGGCCGTCGAACAGCTGCTATCTTCGCCTACTGTTTACATCACTGCAAATGTATCCTACTGTTATTAATGTTCGATCCTACAGTGCCGACGCAGGCATAATGATGCGATAATATGCGCTCACTTCGGCGGTTGCTCCCAAGGCCTCGAGAAGTAGCCGCACAATGCCCCTCCCGTCCGGGCAGCCTTGGGCTTTTAAGAGATTGCTGCTGATTGATTCTTTCAAATGAGCTACAAGAAAAACGCGGCTATCGAAATTCAATGGTGCCTAGGTGCAGAGCCCCTCCTTCGGCACTCATTATCTCCAACAAAACAGAGTCAAAACCGTATATATGCGTCCCATTCGGGCCATTGTAAGACTTTTGGCAGCTCCGGCGACACAAGGCGCTTATTTTGGCAACGAGGCAGCAGTTTTGGCAACATGGTGCACAGGTAAGAAAAATTAACACAAGAAGAAAAAAAATCTCAGTAGACATTTGCAGCATTAACAGATCGACAGAACCGTGTGTAAAGAATAACAGTGGTCGTCGGCCGCAGCCCCACCCTTTTCCTAGCTTTAAAAAGAAATAGCAAAACACGAGCTGCTGTTTTTGGCCAGGACAAAAAGTCTTCCTGCTTGAAAAGAACCACAGGAGCGCGATTACGGCAACACGCACAGACAATGTCTGCAGCGTCAAACAACGTGGCACGTAACGCCATCTACAACTTCTACTCAGAAGTTGCCTCAGAAACACACGGACAGAGCAGCAAGCAAAGAATGCGCGACTACAATGCAGCTGGTGATGCAGCCATCCATGCCTGAGCGCAGCTTTTGGTATGAACTGAGGAATGCAAAGATGGATGCAGTGAGACTGGGGCGTGTTACCGGCATCGCCTGACGAACGGCAGTTTGACTCCACATTCAAGGTACTACTGGATCTGTAGTAGAACGTTCGCATTGTCCATAAAGCCGCATACTGTGAAAAATTAATGAGCGGGATGTACACGAACGGACCAAAACAACGGAGCATGCTATTCTGTTTAAACAATTTTTACGCGTGGCCTAATTGAAACTAGCAGCCACGGTATGTGCCGGCTAGTAGTGGGCAACATAGTCATACACAACTCAAGAACGAAGCGGCTATTTACCGCCAAAGGACCCCCTTCCAGCCAATGGCGTCGGCCGATTCTCATGAACCTGCTAGCATGACAATGTAGGGAGTGGCGTGACAATAACACAGTTAAACAAGAAAAAAAAAAAGGGGGGGGGGGGGGGACGCTGAGAATGGTGGCAACCGCCATCGCCCCGTCCATTCCATCCATCCATCCGGAACAATCTCCGACCATCGAGGGAGGGGACTGTCCCCTTTCATCTGCCACTCCCTGCATTGTCACACTAGCAGGTTCATGAGAATCGACCAGCGCCATTGGCTGGAAAGGGGTCCTTTGGCGGGGAAAAGCCGCTTCGTTCTTGAGTTGTATCCGACTGTAGTGCGGCTTCTCATGGACAAATAATGTTCCATCATGTTCGATAAGGAAGGCGTAATTCCAATCAGAACGGAATAGCGTGCTCCGTACACTTATGTCCGCACCTGTATATCTGGACACCTAACCGTCAACAGGGAAGCATGAACAAGGACATATTCATGAAGGCGGATTGAGTCAGAAAGGGGAAAAAAATCAGGGCCTCGCTGCCTCACGAGAACCCCCAAGGCCGTTTGTGGTTGTTCATATCGCTCACGTCAACGCTATGAACCTTGCGTCAGGAGGAGTATATAAACTGTGACTAAAAGCCGCAACGTCATATCCACTCATCACATGCACGAAATAAAAAAAAAAGCCGTTAAAAAGTCCAACGGAAAGCATCGCACATCTTAGCCACGGACAACAATGATTCCTCTTCCTCCTCACTGCTGCTCCTTCTTTTCACAGGAACGCGTCATACCAGCGTGGGCGAGGGCACTGCGGATCGTATTCCATGGGTGACGACAAAGGCGCGGGAAGGGACCGATGCGCGCGGCACACCCGGCTGGCGACTGGATTCGCGCAGCCGGCCGCCGCCGCTGCGGCCTCGGCGTCATCCATCAGGGCACCGACAGGGCCACCGACGCAGACCGCGAGCGGACGGGGCGATCCCAAACCGGGCCGCCGTTTTGATAGACGTCACCGCGCTTGTCCCGCCGCCACCGCCCTCTTAAGTAAACGGCACGCCGCGCGGGCCACTCCCGCGTGTCTCCGACCGCGCGAGCGCACGCGTCTCGTAGGAATGCATATATGCGGCCCGTCCCGAGTTGCTTCTTGCATCCTCCGTCGGCATGGGCGCGGTGAGGCCCGAAAAGTGCGCACGCTACCCGCGGGACGCGTTCACTTCCCGCCACTGCACGGAGTTTCGTTTCGTTCGAACCTCACGCCGACCGTAGGAAAAGCGCTCCGTTGAGAGTCAATAGAATCTCAATGTACTTCTGTTGAATGTCAATATAAACTTTATAGATATTTATGTACACAGAATCCAGAAACGAGAGAAAAGTGGCCGCATAAAAAGCGATAAGCGTAAGTGAAAATAAAGAGGAAAGTAGTCTGATATATAAAATGAAGGCTTAGAAGGGGTACTGTACGGGATAGCTGTTTCGACATAACGGAAAGGAAAACCGCGAAGGCAAGGCGACGAATGATGACACAAGCTCCGACTAGTTGCTGCTCCTTAACGAGAGATCCAGGCGGCGACCGCGGCTTTTCACATTGTACCAGAATGAGTTATGAGCGGTGCCATGTTTACAGTGATTCGGCAGTAGTATAGGAAAGTAACTCAGTTAGGAGCTTTACTGACTTCCACGCGCGACTGTACCCGTTTTTTTCCCCCCTTATTTATGGCCTTTAATACGTCTCACCACTCACCTTTTTTTTTTTGCCTTATCAGGCCATCTGTATCTTTCTGTTCGTATCTTTGAGAATGATATCTTAATTTGTCGTAACAAACATTTAAAATTAAAACCGAACACGCATCGAGCACTATTTGATACCGCTAGCTCACCTTTCAAACCCAAGAAAGCAAAGAAAATGCCTAGGGTGGATTTTCGCTTTCATTGTTTTCGGGACCACACACTGCGCAACCCATTTTTCATAGGACGCGCCATCTCTTTTCCGGAAATGTGCGGAGCGGAAATGACCGGTATAGACAGAACGGAAGCTCCCAAACGACGCACATACGCATGCGCTCGGAACACCGGTAGGCGACGCGACATCTTCTGCAGTGGGAGTAGCCGCGAACAGCGCGGCAGCAAAGAGGTGCACAGCAGGTGCGCTCCTATACACGGGACCGTTTACACGCTTCTGACGCCAGCGTGCGGCTTCCGAAGAATATCATCGGGCGGCTAGCGGGAAACGGTTAATTTTGTTGACAGGCGCGCCGCCTAGGGACCATAAATTATAACGGCGGCGCGGACGCCTTCTCATTTCGTGACAAGCACGTAATGACGGGCTCGAAGACCACTCGCCAGATATACATGCAACTAGGGAAACCTGGCTTTGTCTGTGTGTGTGTGTGGGGGGGGGGGGGGGGATGCTCGAGGCCTCTCCGATCACTTCTATAAGCTGCCTTCTTCACCGCGCAGGGACTCAAAGGGGTTCAGGGGAAGTTATCCGTGAGCGGTGCAACATACGACCGGAAGAAAGTCAAGGGCAAACGCGTGTTTCAGCGCCGCAGTCACACACAAAAGATGGCGCTCCTTGTATTCATTGAAAGCAAAACAAAAGCGAGCCCGCCTTCACCGCTGCTGGCGATGAGTCAAAAGAGTTTTCTTTTCCCTTTCTTCTTTTCCTCCAGGGCGAACTTAAGGCGAACGCGACCTTCTGGGCGCGTGGTGTAAGACGACTGAGCATGCAAGAAGGCGCCTTCCTCGAAACGTCCCTCCCGTATACGGCTTACGCACGCTCGAATCGGCCCGCCGCACAATTGGGGGCGCGCCGACAAAGGACTGCGCAACCTCGGCCTATTGTTGAGAACTGCCGCGCTGCGCTTATCCGCCTATACACGCTATGCACGCCTTGCAGCGCTGAGTATATATAGCGTGCTGGCTTCTCGATATGACCTTGCGAGGAGACAATAGAGCTTTAAATCTTGGCTCCCGTGCTTCTTGCATATACGCGGATATCAATTAATAGGGCTCACATTTGGCACTATCGGCAAGTAAATCATCATTAGTAGACACTCCAGGAATAGCCGCGGGCTTGAGATTGCTGACTAACATAGCAGCTCGTTTTTCGTTTTGTTTTTTTCGGGAGAAGAACAAATTAGCTTGAAGAGATTTCCGCATCGCGAACTTGCGGAATTTTTTAAACATCGACTTTCCGATAACTTAGCACATCCAGCCCCTGATTCCACCAGGAATCAAAGTAAATACGAATTAATACAAGTTCACTGAGAGGAACAGCTGGTGAAAACACAGAGGAACACGGTGGTGAAAACGGTCCTCACGTGTGGAGTTCAAATAGCGAAACCGGCCCCGACATTATACGGAGGCTAAGTAGCACCATTCATTCGCACCATACATTTCGTGCGGGTATGTATAAGCTGGAACTACAAGACCTTGAGTGGTATACGAGCCGACTTCTTCACGATCGCGCTTCTACCCCTTGCTTTGTGGTCCAACATGCTGCGACATGGCGCTGCTCGATACGGTGTATGGCTTTAAGACAAATGCTGAGTACGAGTTCAAGATGCGACTCCTATAAGCGGAGTCCACAGTTGGACCCCACCTGAGGAATCCCCATTAGAAACTAAACGGCAGTCCTCTAATATACATGCTGTATGCCTCACACACCGGGTCTAGCTCGGACAGGGAAAAAAACATTATTTTGTTTTAGAGAGACGAACACATGCAAGTACCGTTCAAAGAGATACAGAACATTTACGCACAAAAAAACCCGACGGAACACTTCGACATGAAAGCAACAGCGACCAAACCTCACTGAGCCTATATCCGGCGTTTGAGGAGGAGGAGGAGGGGAAATAACGTTATCTGAGGCCGGTACTAAGCAGGGCCTCGTTGGGCTTAAAAATACTCTGAAGTCTAAAAAGTTGCGGTTGGCACTCAAAGTCCTACGTGCTGTGAATCCGAAAGTATCTTTTGACCTCTACTGTACATATCCCTCTGACCTAAACGCCTTTACCACAAAGGCCTTTGACTTCACCAACTACTGCTGTCTCATCCAGCGTCTTTACATCAATGCCTATGATCACCCATTACTATATATCTGTCTCATCCAGCGTCTTTACATCAATGCCTATGATCACCCATTACTATATATCTTGCGGTCTACTGCTGACGTCGTGCGAGGCCATGGTGACGTCTTTGGGGTTTTCGGACCATTTCTGTTGGATAACAACGCCGGGTTTCGTTGCCGATGAGCCGTTTAACGCTTTCGCATTAAAACCTCGCGTAAAGTGAATAATCCAAACGACGGGGGGGAACACAATTTCGCTGAAGAGGATGCTTGCTGTGCCGATTGCAAGCAGCCCGAGTGAGATACCGCGGTCGGAGTTTCAAGATACGGTGAAAACCTCTTTGACGTCACTAACGCGCGCGAGGGAGAACAAAACAGGGGAGATGCGGTGTGGCTGGCAAGCCGGCGCCTGCACCTCAGCAAGGCACAAGGAGAGGTGAAACGGAGAGAAGGAAACGGGGCGGGGGAGCATCAAACAAAGAAGAAAACAGCCAGAGCAGCACTGGGAATCATTCCCGGGCCGAGCCACAGACATCCGCGCGCGTCACTAATGAGGGAAGCTATACTATAGGAAGGTTACTGTGAGCGCGCGAAGCCAGAGGAATAACAGGTGCAGCGGCTGTTCTTCAAGCACCAAAAAACTAAATATAAAATACAGTTTAACTCGCCCTTAGAGAGTCGGAATCCCTCCTACCGGCTCAAATAGTGAAAGCGCGCGGTGGCCGACGATTGTTCCCCGAAGCCGCGGCATGTATGTGGTCGTCTTGCCGGGCCAGCGCATATTCATAAACTTCCATCGCGGGGGTCTCTAAAGCACGGCGCTATATAGGCCCACCCAGCGGGTGTACGCAGCGGCCAAGCAGTTGGGTGCAGCGCGACAGCGTCTGCCGGTGTTTTGGGGTACAACCTAAGACGAGAAAAAATTGAAAAAGCCCTTGATTTCGTTTCCATTTAATCGAGATATAAACGAAATTGGGACAAAACAGGTGCGAGGTTGTAACCTATTTTCTGGCGACTCAGAACACGTTAAACGGCGCCCGACAGCAGCACGATGTTCTTCCAAGTTCTTCCCCAAATAGCACCCTTTGTTCGTGTTATTTTAGTAGTAGCAAAATCTACTACTACTACTACTACTACTACTACTACTACTACTACTACTACTACTACTACTACTACAACTACTAGCCTACGGTCATGTCTAAAGCAAGCGCTCGTTACAACAAGAGTCGCGAGACACTCCCTATTTCAACCTCCCTAATTCAACCTAAATAGACTTTGATGCAGCCGGGTTTCTGCTGTAATAATCCGCAGCCTAGGTGCACCAAGACTGGGCCCACCAGGAATCGCATAGCATGTAGGCAGGGGGCTCGCAGCAGTGTCCAGAGTCACAACCGCACGCACAGTTTAGGCACGGCCTGGCAGGCTAAACCCGCGCCTCTCCGAAGAAGTCAGTGTGTCAGCCCACGGGAAGCTGTACCGAACTACCCAGAGACGTCGGGCGACGTGAAGTCCACGTCGGAGAGGCGCATGCCTGCACGCGGCGGCCTCCGAAGTACTCTCGCCGGGCCGAAGAGAGAGAGTGGCTGCAGCGGTGGGAGGAGGAGAGTCGGCCGACAAAAGCGTAATTACAGCGGCCGCGCCGCAGCGGCGTGATTAATCGGACGCTTCCGTCGGTTAAGCGCCCAGTCCATCTCCATCCCAAGGTGAAGCCCGCTGCAGTCCCGCCACGCGCACAGGGCCTCCCTCACCGTCCTCCGCTGGCGCGAGTTGGTTTTTCGCTCCGAGTGGCACGCGCAGCGCTGGCCAGCCGAGTGTAATACCGTCGTCCCGTAGACTAGCGTGGTCGCTGCTGCTGCTGCCTGTGAATACTGGCTAGCCTGTACACGGCCTCGCCGTCCTTTGTTGTGCGGCGCGCGCGCGTGCTCGCGTGTGCGTAGGCAGATTTATCTGCTCAATCGAGCGGGTAATGCGCCGCCAGTGTGATGCAAATTAGGCGCTGCAGCCGGCAGCAGCGCCTCATTTTCTGCCCCCTCGGGTGTCCTCTGGCGATAATGGCTGCCGGCAAATTCTGCTCGCCCCAGCGTGGAATCTCGAGGTTCGCGCGCGCCGCCGCAGCGTGGCCTCGATTCAAAGCACCACACGACAGGAGAGAGGGGGAGGGGGAAGGGGGGGATGTGCAACTCAAACACGGACTGACGCAGAAAAGGGGTGGTCCGAGAAAAAAACGCTTCCGAGGTAGCGCGGTGGAACGTAGCAGAACCTTGCGGATACTGCAGGAGTGCAAAAGGTGAATTCCATTTAGGGAGTAGCACGGCGTCACTGCACACCGCTACCTCTACCGCCAGCCGCATGTTGGAGGTGCGACCGCGTCTGCCCGCACCTGGCCGTCTGAGCATGCATGCGCTGTTGCCTGTTGGTAGCAGCGGTATACGTATGCCGCAAAGCTATGCTAAACATCTCAAGTGCAGAAGCTGGAATCGCTGCGACGCTCCGCTTGGCCATCGACGGGTGGCGAAAGTTGATCGCATGGCGATTTACGTTTCCTGCTCGACGTTCCTTTCGTGCCCTGATTTGACCTCAAACACGCAAAGGGAAAAACAATTTCTTCTGTAACATGCCGCGAACAAAAGTCACCGCAAAAGTGAGGGCTTTTTTCAGGATTCTAAAACGACACAGCACAACCGTCGCCCTTATACAGGGAGGGCAGGACACGTCCAGGATGGTTGCCATTTTTTTCAGCGCGCTAGGGCTGAAACAGCCGTCCTGTTTGTGGGTGAAGCCTTCACCTGCCACGGTTGGCAGGTGACAAAGTGGAGAGAAGGAAATCCCCCTTCCTTTTCGTGCGCTAGCACTAGGTGGGCCACTAGCGAAAAAGCTGTTGTATGTCCACGTGAAACCTGGTGATGTCCTGGTGAAGGAGGAAAGCCGGTTTCGAGGCAGCTGCAGCCAAGTGAAAAGCCAGAAACCGCGTAGCGCCAGCTGACGCTTACACTGTCTGCAAAACCGCCATAAGTAACCTGTGCGGAGGGTACGTACAAATTGTGCTAGAGCACCTAGGTTGCCTTTAGCAGGGTATTTAATACCAGACCGGAGCGCAACACGCTACGCGATACTGCGGATTCTCGACACCTTTCTTCAAGGGCTAAGAAATCGTAATGACCTGGCATGCGCAAAACAGACGCGGTGAAACTGGCCACCCGTATACGTATACGCGCCGCGAGTCGCCGCGGTGGCTCAGCGGATGTACGATTCTCGGCTGCTGACCCGAACGAAAGGCGCGCGCTCGACCCCGACATGGCGTTCGCACTTGGATGGGGGCGAAATGCTACAAACCAGCGTACTGTGCGATGTCAGGGCACGTTAAAGAACCCCAGGCGGTAGAAATCATTCGGAGCCCTCCGCTACGGTGTCCCCCATAGCCTAGGTGATTCGCTTTGGACGTTAAATGCCATAAACCAAACATCACCAAAGCAAAACATACGCGCCGCATGCTGAGTGCAGCTTATTCCGCCATGCTGGAAGCACGGAGCGGCTATTCCAACTTGCTGTGTCGCCAAGAGCCAGAAACCAGAAGGAGAAGTCACCAAACGCACCTGGAGAAAGCGGCTGCGCTGCGACACTTAGAAGGGGCCCTGCATTCGAGTCGCTACTAAGCTTGATTGCACCTTCTCTACAGGGATTATCTCGCGGCAGTCTTTGACGTTTCACGGCGTCAGGACATAGTTCATTACTGCCACAAACAAAATCAATAACAAAGAACAGCAAAACGACGCTTCAAGGTGAAACTACACAATCGCAAGGAAGCGCAAACGAAAAAAAAAAGCCGCAGCATATACAGCACAACTAAATACAGTGACAACAACCAAGTACCCGAATAACGCATTCCGCTGCCACGTGCTTCCTTCTACGCTCCCCTTGTTCACACAGCCGACGCTATAACTTGAATCACGTTTCGCGAACGCACTGCTCCAACTTTCCCTTTCTCCTGCCTTCTTTTATCACTTTTCTCCGCGCCCCAGCTCATGACGAAACGATTTTTTTTTCAGGTATCCAAGAAAACCCGCGAGTTGTTACGTCATTCAGAGAGGTAAGAGCTGCGCGCGTCAGGCACGGCTTATTCAAAAAGAAAACTATGCCCGTGGGCGATCATTACAGAAGAGGCCGTGTTTCGTGTCTGTCCGGCGTACTCGCCACGAGGGCGAAGTGTTGTAGCGTAAGCTCGTGGGACGGATATACGTACACAGTGGTGCGGAAGAGGACGCCAGTGGTGGTAGCGGGAAGGCGAGGGGGGAAAAAGTGTGCACTTGTGCGACAAATTGTGTCCTCTTCTTCCTCGCACCGGGTCCTGGAGAGAGTGCGCTGGGCGTGCGTGGGACGGTCAATTAGCGCTCGCCGCGAGAGCCATCGAGGTGGCGATAAATCCATTCAACGGCCGAAGGATTAATCGAAGGACGCGAGCGCTGGTCCCCGCCGCGATCTCGTTTAGAAGCACACGCGCGGGAGGCGAGCCCGGCCAGTTTCCTGCTCGTTTCGTCTCTTTTTGTTTTTTGGCTTGCCTTTCTTCGCTGGCGCATTTGTGCGGCAGTTGTGTTCACAACCAGCCAAAATCTTTCCGGGGAGGTAAGCTCTTTATCTCTTTGAAACCGCTTTGTCGACGTTTACTTCTATCGCACAAATAGATAAGCGTTTTCCAAATGCCTTACACATTTGGGAGTACTCGGAAAGTCTGCGAGGCCCTTAGGAATCTATCCATGCTTGGGCAGATTGCAAAAAGCCGCGTACGTGCGTGCGTGTGCGAGTGCGTGTGTGTGCGTGTGCGTGTGCGTGTGCGTGTGCGTGTGCGTGTGTGTGTGTGTGTGTGTGTGTGTGTGTGTGTGTGTGTGTGTGTGTGTGTGCCTGCAAAGCGTGTAGAAGGTGGAGAAGCAGTGAAAACTATTTTCTACGGCACTCCGCCGAGTCTGAAATGGAGCGAAGCAATAGCCTAGAGGCAAGAGGGATGGTAAGGGAAATAAGGGGAGGTTATGGCAGCGTTATACGAGTGCGGAATGTGTTTTGTATCTGCCCTGATTTCCGGACAGCCGGCAAGGGATCTATGGGCCTGCATGGTGTGTCTACACCACGGTGCTGCCGTGGTCTATATGTACGTCTGCGCCTGGCTAAACCTTCGCGAATGTAGTGACTTTTCCAGCGCCAAAAAAGCTCCCGCTATCACGTACTCCACGCTGTGGCCAGGTGCACGCTGTAACAGTCCAGAAAGTAACATGGCGACGTCTATGAATCTCTACTATGATAAAACCCTAAACTTCCCGCGCACTGGCAGCGGAAGTCGGCCAAGTGTCCAGGTGACTTGAACCTGCCTCTGCGAAGCTACCACTGCATGCCGGCGACGCGCGCCTAGCATTGCGCATCCGCAACAACCCATCGGGCTAAAACTTCATTGCTGAGTGAGCACCAAGCGTGAAGAGTCACCGGCGTACCGGAGCGCCAAGTCCAAGGCCTGGGACACGTACTGTCGTCACGACAGAGCTGCAGAAAGCGAATTTGGAACTACAGGACATCGATGCGGGATCACCGAGCAGCAGCAGAAACCGCAACGCGTGTGCCCTGCTGTCGGCTAGGAGGCTCCCCGCGTCGTCGCGGCAACGGGCCCCGAAGAACCTGCGCAACACGGCAGCGGCTCGCATCTCTCGCCGGTGCTCCCGTTTCGTCGACCACGTCCACCCGTTTCCCGCTCATAAATCAAGCGGCGGCGAAGGGCCCGCTTGCCACCGCCGTAATAACCGTCCCGACGCCGAAGACGACGATGAGGCTGCTGGCGGGTGCCCCCTCCCTCCCTCCCTCCTTCCCCTCGAGCCTTCGGCCGCTGTAAGGACATTCATCGCCTATCTCACTCCTCTTCTTGATCTCTTGTCTTCGGCGAGGGAGAAACCCTTTATGCAAATGGGCCGCGCCACCAGCCACTCCCTGCACACTACATAGGCACGTCGCCCGCGCGCACGGGCTCGCGGCCCAAATCGCGCTCTCGTTCAACAGTGGCGGGCAGAGAGCGATTTCGCGGGAGCCCCCCTCGGTGCGACTCGTATGCAGCCCGTGGGGCCGCCGCAGAAGTCGGTTGGAGGCAGTGGCCAGAACAGAATCTGTAACGCGAGGCATGCGTATACGAGGAGGCGGGCGCTGGTGTAATGACGGGATGTGACGTCAGGAGAAATATAGCTACGGACCGGCCAGCCAGCCAGCCCGACCGGCCGCCCGCGGCGTTTTCTAACAGGTGCAAACGATTCGGCGCCCTTTCAGGTGCACGTAAGGAACTGAAGAAGCGCACATCGATATTATCTGAAAGGCACGCCGTCAAATGAGTGATCTTCTTAGGTGAGATCTGCTTTCGCTTTTTTTTATTTCTGCCTTTAGCTTTTGTTCGCCGATAGCGCAGACAAGCGCAGTTTCGTGTTTTGTTACCTCTTTTACAAGTAATCCGTACGCGTTGCACCCAGTGTTACGAAACAAGCAAGAAGACCGGACACGCACTGCACCAGGCCTGGTTAAAGGAAGCGGATCTCTGAATATTCAATTTGAACTCGTTTCCAACCAAGTACAGTCGATTGGCAAATCAGCGCTTAAGAAAGCAATAGTCGTTTTGTTATGCGTACCTGACAAAGCGCTTACAAGCAAAAGAGTGCGTCTCAAATGAAAAGTGAAACTAAAAAAAAAAAAACACTGTCAGCAGGAGCGTAGTCTTGAGCACTAGCGCCGGAGCAAACCGCAAGTACGGATGGTCATACACAAAGACACGCTTCTGCTATTTGTTTAATACGGACTTCATGCATCCCAGAGAAAGAGAAGGAAAAACAGTGTCCACCTTCGCGTCCGCCCTGATGGCCCGGTCGAGCGGACATTGAAAAGGCCGGACATTCGTTATGCGCATAAACATGAGCCATCTGTCATCGGCGTCGGCTCGTGAGCGGAGATGACGCCGCTGTAACCTTAGACTCCTCCGCACCGCGGGTTGGTGAATGAACGCGCTGGCGCCCCCTCTTCTTCACTCCCCGTTTTTCTCTCCTCCCCTCGGGGAATTATCAAGGCTCAATTGGCCGTCCGAATGCGAGCGGCTCTTAAAGTGGAGACGCACATGCGAGCAGCTCAAGCGTATGCTGGTGGCGTCAGTTGTATACACTTGCGCACACGAGGCCAGATCCAGTTTCGGAAGAGGGATAATAATCACTGTGCACGTATCTCCTGATTTTTCTTTCATTCCCCTCACTCTTTGCGACAGTGAAATGAATTTTCGCCCTGCCTGTTCCGACTCAAGGTTGGCAAGCTCTCGCACCTGAGTCCTGACACAGCGGGACGCGCTGGTTGTCGAATTCTTCCTGCAGATGGTGCACACATGTCTCTGCGAAAGTGAGAGGCGACACTGGGCTTTTGAAAAGACAGACATTAATTCACAGTCGCGCCAGCGGCGCTGAAATAAAAATGAACCAGAGCGTATCTATAGGATTAAAGAGGGGTATATCGAACACAGAACGCAGGCGTTTCTTAGTGTATTTTGCTCGCCCCTAGAATCTGCGTAAAGATGCGTGGCAGCCTGAGCGGATCCGTGTGAAAAAAAAATTGAAAACTGGTTGTTGGGGAAAGGAAATGGCGAGGTATCTATCACATCTCAGCGGACACCTGAACCGCGCCATAAGGGAAGGGATAAAGGAGGGAATTAAAGAAGGAAGGAAGACGTGCCGTAGCGGAGAGCTCAGGAATAATTCCGACCACGTGGGGATCTTTAACGCGCACTGATACGCACAGCACACGGGCAGGCTCCGTGTGCAAGTGTCAGTTTTCAGCTTCGCAGTGACCTGCCTGTCCCTGCCTCTGCAGTCCCGAGGAGGAAAGAGAGCCACCCAACGATCAACGGCGATCAACTTACTCCGCGCGGTGAAACGCGCAAGGGGCGCATTATTAGGCAACGCGCGCGCAAATCGATCGGGCTATATATACGTTTCTATAAAGGGGTGGCTATCACGTGAAATCAGTGTATTACCGTTATTTCCCCCATCAATTCCCTCTATACACTCAGCACAACTGTGCACGCCTTTCCTTGCAGGTCACTTGGGCGTCACCCATGGATCAAGCAAAGCAAAGAGAGTGGCAACCTAAAAGAATGTGTTCGCAGAAACTCCGCGACATACTTACGCTCGACCAAAAAGCACTTTTGAGCCTGCATGGAAAAAGACAAAAGGCGGCCGCTGCCAAAGCTCGCCCGTGCGTATACAGTGGGGCGCAAGGGAGGCGCGTGGACCGCGCATTCAGGTGGGAGGACCGTGGGCGTTGCGGGGCGGATTTGTCGCTCTGCGCGCGGTGGTCATTTAGAGGCAAATAGCGGTCATCGGGAGTGCGACGAACGATTTCGCCGCGCTCCGAAAACTACGCCGAGGCGTTGCAATTGGCAATCGCGCCGTAAAACGCGATGAAGGCATAAAAGAGGGGGGGGGGGGGGGGGGGGGGGGGGGGGGGGGGGGGGGGGGCTGGTGCGGAAAGAGAGAGAGAGCCACAGTCGATGTTCGTTAAGAGGCGGAACTCAGGAATGTAACAGCCAGAGAGAAAACCGCGGGCTCTCGGTGGATCGCCTATCCCAACAGCACGAACAACAAGCAGCAGCAGCAACATCATCGGCGTCACACTGCCGCCGCCAAAGCACTCCCCGCCGGAGTACACATAATGGGGGTCCGCTCCCTCCTGGAGAACAAAGGCGTCCGAGAAGCTCCTGCTCTCTCGCTCCGGGCGAAGTCGTGATGGGAGAGGAGGAAATGCAGGCTAGCGAAAACTCGCCCACTGAGAGCACGCGTGACAACGCTCGTCGAAGCGAAAGCCTTGCCTATGCCCCTGCTGTTTTCGCCGCTTCGCGTTTCGTGCCGTAGCTTCTTTGGAGTTGGTCGAAAGACTCGTTATAAAGGAACGACGACGAAGAGGGGGGAGGGGAGAGAAAGAGGATTAGGAGAAAACGAGAGACGTGGAGAACAAAGATGAACTCTCGCTGAGTGCGCGCCTTTACAGGCCGGTCGGTAGACAACAGCGTCCGTTGTCGGCGCTCGCCCAAACAAGGCGAAACTAAAAGCGGGCTTACGAGATAAGCTTGCGCTGAGAGACGAGTATTTACCGGAGTGCTCAGCTAGGAGGGACACGTCGATATTTCACCGTAACGACCCTCGAGCAGTTGAAAAACATGGTCGTGGAGCTGGCGTTCTTGCGGAGGTCAGGACGCGGTGGGTCAGGCTTTGGTACAAACGGACAGCACGCGGGGATGATAGAAATTAGGTCGCTCCTACTGTTCCCGCGGTTGAATTAAATGAAAAGACGCCTGCAATGCTGTCGCGACGTTACGCCAGAACCCGTGAAACGCCAGGCCTTTACAGGTAGAAAGTTGGTGCGCCGTAAGAGACAGAAGTGATGAGCTCTTTTCACTCGTGCAACGCAAATTTCTGACAGCTGACCACCTGCTACTTGTTACTGGTCGCTAAACTGAACGCAAAAACCCTGTTGTTTTACCGCGAAGTATACTGTAATTTTTGGGTGTAAGTAGCCGAGGTGTGCGCAGAAGGAAAAAAGTGCCAAGCTAAATCTGCTGGAAAGTTGACATCGAGGCATGCACAAAAATCAAGACACTACTTATAAGTGTAGCGACTAGATTTTTTTTTAATTTCTGCTTTTAGTTAACACGATCGGCACCCAGCGTTCACATTGAAGTTGACTAACTATCGCAGCAACTACACCCGCAAGAGTGCTTCGTACATAGTCCCTGACCGAAAAATATGACGGAAAAACCATGTGCGAAACCCACACATTACTGCACCTGCACGGGATAGCTGAAATGTACAATGGTAACACAGCTTGCAATACCCCATCTACATCTACTACATCTACTAAAATGAAAAAAAAACGGTATAATCCTAAGCGCCTATTTGGTAACACGAAACCGGTCTGAAATCTCCTCAGCCGTTGTATTCATTACCTGGAGCTACTTCAGAAAATAATTCTGAGCCGGAGAGCACCCCCGAATTTTGACACACACGCAATGGGCGGAATCGCTATGTAATATTCATGACGCATTACAAGAGAACGCACTACGTATCACAAATCGTGGTCCACCAGCGACGCACAGGGCTTATAATATACTTTCCACAATCAAGGCAGCAGATTTATAATGCAGCTGAAGTATCAAAATAGCCGCACCGTATACTCGATGATGGCCCAGGAGATAACATTAGTCATATATCTGCAACTTAAACATTCCTTCGAGTTGCATCATGTGCGTGCGGTTTGTTGTACGCAAGAAACTTGTTGCAATCTGCGCGTGTGCCGTGAAAAAGAACCTGTATGTATGCGCTTACAAGTGCGAGCAGTGAGGCGACATCGGAACGTGCGGACAACATATGCGATCGTCCTCGAACATGCATCCTACGTATCCGTGCACCCGGAGAGCATTATTTAACCACGCGCCGCTGTCGCATCCCCAAGCGGATACATTCGATGGCTTTCCAATTTGCCCGCATTACCACGTCATACATACGTACTATATAAACGGCCTATAGGTTGCCGTCCTCACGTGCCGACCACCTCCTGCTGGTGTGTATAGGCGGCAATTTCCAAACGACGAGTTCACTTACCCGCTACGATGCCTGCCCGGTGCGACGGAGCGTCATATTTGTGTTGCGAAAAACGGGCGCACGCGAGAGCCCCTGGAGGGCAATCTCGGAACGTGCGACGTCATTAAGATCAGGCCCCGCGGGTCACGCTGTATACACGGAAGCTGACTGGACGGGCGCTATCTCAGGTACGAAGCGCTACGAATGCCGTGTAGGCAAGACAGGGATGTTTTCTTCTTTCTCGTTTTTTTTTTCTTGGCTCGTTAGCTCGTGCGTTTCTGAAAGGATACAACTTCTCGCGCACAACGCACTCAATGATAACGACGTTTCCGGACTGTACAGAATGTTGAAATCTGCTGGCGCAGTGTTCGCCAAGGCTTTCTTTTCTCTCGCTTTGCATGACGCTATACAGCGCATGCGTATGCGCTTCACCGTGGAAGCAGTGCAGAGCGGACACAGTGCCTCTTTAGCTCTATTCCATAAAATTCGCTCCCCCGCTAAGCCTCGACGATTACAGGGATGATCGAATCCATACGGCACGAACTCGTTGTACAGTGGAAAGCGCAGAATTAATTTCAAATACATTGTAATGAGCACTGACGTCGTACAGCACACGGGCGTGTTTTGCATTTCGGGTCCACTGAACTGCAGCCGCTGTGGCCGGGATTCAACCCCTTGACTTCGCGCTCAGTACCCAGTTGCCAAAGGCACTGAGCCACAGAGGGGTCTTTCCGAAACCTGGCTTCACCTTTGAGGTGCCTAAAGTTCGGTTCACCTTGTCTTATCAAAGCACTCGCGAACAAGGAACATCAGACCAGCATTCCATAACAGTGTGCAAAGAGCGCAGGCCGTTGTTTGCGTATCGGCCACAGTTCTCAGAACGGTGAGACAGTCAGTGAGGCTGACACGCGGTTGCCCGATGGGAGGCGTGTCCATTTGTCTTTCATTGTCGCCATCGGGACTTAATAAGGTCACAAATATCACTTGTCGCCTCGGAAACTCGGTCACGCCAGTTTTATTTTCCTTTTTTTTCTCTCTCTGCGGCGTAATTCAAGGATGCCTGTCAGTCAAGTAGGCCTATCAACGCTAAACATTCACTGCGCACACGGGTCGGATTTTCTCCCTGTCGCGACGCTAATTACAACTCGTCGCAAACACAGCGACGCCGTGCCCTTCGGGAAATGAAGTGCCTTTGCGACCTGCTGTTTTCGCCAGTCATCGCTGTTTTACCAGCATTTCCTTTCTGGCTAGTTGACTCATGATTAAGGACGGATTATACTTCATAGCGCCACACACAGCACTAAAGGCAGACCGGACAAGCGACGTTTTCCGGGCCTCGGATTCCGTAGCATTAGAGCACATGTTCGGAGACTTTTCATGTCGACAGAATATGCAAAGCCGTAGACTGATTAACCCAGATGCGATTTTATAAGGATAACGTACGGATGGCGCGGCCATATCTACAGTATGGTTATTCCGGGTGTAATTAAAAACAAACCAGACATAACCCAACTGACCGAACTGATGAAAACCATAATCCAGTGCGAGTACCTACGACGTTCAATGCAAAAAAAGAAAGCAACTGGCCCTAGACGACTACCACAGCAAACTACATGTTTCGCTCCTGCGTAAGCCGTCCTCAACGACCAGTTCCTTCATATCGAATCACTCCAGTTGTTCCTCCGGCCGAGTAGCGTCGCCTGCGAACATCAAAGCAACTCAGTCGTGCGGCGCAGCGTCATTAGTGAATTGTCTATCGCAGAAAAGCGGGAAACCATGATTTCTCCCTCCTCCGCAGCAAAGCCATTCCAGCAGTTTCCGCAGCATGCACAGAGGAGAAGAGAAGCGTGTGGCGGCTTCCTGAATATGCCTCACCCTCCATATCGAATGGCCCTTTATTCCGCCAGTGTCTGGGTGGTATACAGGAAAGTGAATAATACCTCGGCAACCCTTTGCGCAGACCAGAGAGAGAGCCGTGAGGGAGAGATGGAGGGGGGAGGTGTTCGAGTCCACGCACATTTCGGCAGACACGCAGGCCAGTCGGCTCGACTTGGCCCGTGATGGATGGCCTCGCCGCCACCGCTAATGACGCGTGCCGCTGCGCCTGTCCTTCCTGCCTCGCAAGGGGTTCCTCCTCCGGGTCCGGGGCCCCACGCTAGCTTCCGGCCATTTCCCGGCCGCGAGCTCGGGCTCACTTCCGGGATTGTTGTCCCGCACCGGCCGCGCCGGAACTGGCTGCGCGCGGCGCCCATTGTTGCTTGCTGTCGGCGCCGCCGATGAGCTTTTTGGACGACCGTCCGAGCGGCCAATATTGGCCTCATTTGTTATTCCCGCCGGTCTTGGACGCGCTACGTGTACTTACTGGTGCACCAGCTGACTGAATGGGCAGCCTATAGTAGATGCTACCAGCTTTTGTGCGCGCACTGTATTCTTTATTTTCAAATTTGCCTATAACAGAATCTCGTTAGCTCGAACTCGCTTAATGTGAAGTTTCGATTTATTCGAACTGGCGCTTTGGTCCCGTCCAATTTAGCGCATTAAACAGGTTCCTGTTCATTCCAATTCCGCATAACTGGAACAAATTTGTGGACCTTCCCTCGCCCCCTTTTTCTAATTATAAAGTCGAATATTTGCACCAAGCGCGCCGCCTTGAGTAATAAGGGCACGGCGGGAGAAAATGAAGAAGTCTCGAGTCAAATAACAAAAATCCTGGAAAAGATCAACAGCTTTTTTGCCTACAAATGCGTTCGTACCGTTTCTTCCTGCATGTCTGACCCGAAGTAGAGACACAGTTGAACTACGGCGCCGCTGCTTCATAGCAGCGGCATCGTGATAGACAGAAAGCATGCGGCGGTGACCAGTTGCGAGGATGTTAGCGGAGAAATCAACAAGAGACGCCAGCCCACCGAATAACAAAACCGAGATGCCATTGCAACTCCCTCGGCGAGCTGACAGCACCTCTTGGACGTGCCTTCTACTCTGTCATCTTGTATACTTCCTCATTTAATCATGACATCTCCAGTTGTCTCTGTTCCGCCTTCCCCTCAGCTACACGGACGGACATCTGGCTCGGAAGCAATCCGCGACGTTCGCCCCGCCCTAAATGAGCTAGCGATCGCAACTTGGAAATCACGAGTGGTGGCGTAACAGCGCCGTCCCACGCGCGCTTACAATGGATGCGATAAGCGCGCCGCGCATAGCCACACACTCTCACATCGAACCTGTTCCAATTCCAACTATCCGCAGCGGTCGCTGCGAGAGGACGGAAAGCCTTACAGGAATCGAGAGGCGAAAACAAAGCAAGGCTGGAGGACACCGTGCCACCATGTGGCCGTGCATGCATATACACGCAAGCGCTGGCGAAATCCCTCCAGCGTGGTCGCCGTGGGCATTTGCGCATTATACAGGCCACCGCGCAATTATTCCCGCAATCCGTCCAGAAGCTACGCGCGCCCCCTCCCCACCACAGACGGCAGCGCGTTTATACACCCGGCCACCAGCCATACTCGGCTCCCACATTTCGGCGGCCGTGGCGACCCCCGCTCGACGAAAAGATTCTCGCTTCGCGTGGTTCGACCACAGCGGTGCTGCTCCGACAGCGGCGCAGTGAGTGCATCGAGTGGCGCAGGCAGCCCCGGTGCCTTATCACCGGCCGACTCCACCGCTCCGCGAGGGCACGCAGCAGGCAAGCTCACGCTAATCACGGAGGCGGACTGTGTGCACCGTCCATGTACTCTCAGGCTCGCAACCAATTACACAGCGCTCTCCCCCGTGCACTCGAGAGACTGCGTATATACTGCACCACAGCCGATGGCTGCATGACGTGCCTGCCGAGTGTGTGCGAGACATGCTGCTGCTTGTTCGGCGGCGGAGGCAAAATAAGAGACCGCGGCCTGCGCCGAAGATGGATTCAGGCTCGCAAGGCCGATGCATTGTTCTGGGAGGCTGGGATAGGCTCCATTGTTTGCCGCAGCATCGGCCCGCTTATACGCGATCACGCTCCTGCCTTCCGGCGTTGTTTCGACCTAGAAACCTAAGAGCGAGCCCCGCACCTACGCGCAGGCACGGATGAGGTCGGAGCCGACGGCGCCGGTGTTCCATCTTTCGAGACGTCGCCCGGCTGGCTCCGGCGACCCAACGCTCTGGCCTTATGGCGCTGAAAGTTTGACGCTGTACGCTTGAATATCCAGGGAATGAAGCGTTTAGTCGTGATTGCCTCCTGTTCGCGCGCAGCCGCGTATCCTGAAATGTCTCGAAAGATGGCGCGCACGCGTCACGATCTAACAGTTTGCTGTGGCGAATTATATTGCCTCGGGCTCTGTCCGCAGCAGTCTAAGCTGTTGTTGTTGATCATGCAGGGAGGGGAGGGGGGGGGGGGGCTGTTTCTTACCGGTCGTGCATATCGCTGCTATATGCTGCGCGTGGCGCGACGGCTGGACGAAGGCAACGGGGGCGGGGAATTAGACGAGCAGGCTTCATTTGTTTACAGCTTAAATGCGCCCTTTGGGGGCAGGTACGAACATGAACGTTAGAAGGACGCGGGCTTTGCAGGCATACATTCGTTTAACCTTTCTTCTTTTGTATCTTCTTGGGGTTGTTTGGCGAAAGCAAGGCTATAATTATTTGTCAGGAAGCCATCCTGCCGAAAAAGTCGCCCTTCGACGCTACTCCGAAAGCGGATTTGATGACATGGAGAAATGGTTGACAATAGAAAAAGGTTGCATGGCGTTTTCCACACGTATACTGTATGTCTCAGCAACATGAAAAAGGGCGAGAAAAGTTAGTGCAGGGTGCTCTCCTAGCGGACGAGAAAAATAAACCGCGCGACAGCCAAAAGGAAAAAAAAAAGTGGCTAAAATGATTACACGGAGTAGGTCGTGACAATACTATAATGAATAGCCGATTATTGTACTGCGCCGCGTCACCACGTCTGGACGATATGTACGTTTTATTACGCGGTGTGAGAGTACTGCGCAGTCCAAGTTGCTTTAGGAAAACTGTTAGTAGGCGATCGACAAGAAAAAAAGAAAAAGACAAAAGTCACGGCACAACGACAGGGGGGGGGGGGGGGATGCTTCCGAGACTTTGTCTTTAATTCATCCGCTGACTGAGATACTAAGTCTGCCCTGTGTGTAATGAATAACTCAATGGACGCCACCGCGCTCAAGTAATTGCGATATCGAATGTTTGCATCCTACCGAAATTCGATTCGCGCTGGCGAACACAAGCCGAAGAGCTTTTCTCGCATGTCGCGATGACGACGAACCCAGCGCAGAATTGGGCCCCTCTGCGACTCGTCAGTGGTGCGTAATGTTTTATTTATGCAAAGCTATGAACAGCAGTCAGTCAGCGCCTCGAGAGCATCGCAACGTCTGTTATCATATATTTATTTTAAAAGTAAAAAAAAAACAACCTAAGCGTTTGTCATGTTTCTATCGCATGTACATAGACAAGTCGCGCATGCAGCTGCAACCAAGTCAGCGTTCGCTCGCTAACCTATGGCTGCAGATAAAGAAGGCAGCTTTAATCGAATTACAAATTAAGGTGCGCGTGCACGGTTCCGGAAACATGGACGAAAGCAATGTGCATGGGTCTTCGAGCGTGAGAGATACGAGACCAAGCGCGAAAGCCAGATGAAGAGGCGCGTACACGAGGACACCAATGCGTCGTACGAATCCTCGCTATCTCGCAGCTCGAAAAACAGGTTCGGATATATTCGCTGCGTCCGTGGCCGGCACTCGCACAATCTCGACAACTCCCTGCCTGAAACGGTTTGCTTGCGCCTTTCTCTTGTCCACCGCGGTGGCTCGTCAAGTTGTTTTTCTTCTTTCCCACACTTTTTCTTCTTCTTCATTCTCCCTGGCTGCACAGAAATTGCTTGATTCACCAGCTTTGAAAAGTGATTCCGACATGCACTGCGCGTATCGGTCGAGCAAGCACAGGAGGACGGTGCAGTGCATGTAACGCATATAAATCGCGCATTGTGAGAAATAAATGTCCGTGATTACAATGATGGCCGCTGCACGGCTACACTATAAGTCTTTAGTGGCCCTTTTTTTTAACGCTCCGAATTTTTCGTGTAGTTGCTTCCGCCGGTGCAGTTGGCTTAGCTGAGTCGATAATGCGAGGCTCCAGAAACGCCGCAAGCCAGCATCTTGGGAAGCGAAAAGATAATGGATAAGGAAGACTCGGCAACAGGGCAGCACACAAACGCCACTGACCAGGAACAAGTTACTGCGCGCGTGTGTGTGCAGGCTACCCTTGCAGTCTCAGTGCCGGCACAGCGGTGCCCGTCCACCTCACGCAGTTGACGCGCTAGGGCATGTCAACAGGTCTTCGTCCTCTAATCTCACGAGACAACAAAATGGCGGCCGCTGTGACGTCGGTGAATACTCTCTGTATGGCGGCAAACTGCCGAATTTTATCTTCCCACTTGAGCCTGTCTAGCATCGAGCAAAGTGCCTCTTGGAGTACGCTCTGTTCCCCACCAGTCAGGCAGTCGATTACACCAGGTGTTGACAGGCTGTCAAACAACATCCCGCAACCATTACTCCCTTGGAGACATTAACTGCGAAGGCAAATCAGTCGCAGCTGTAGTCGGATGCTACTCAAGAACGGAGCGGCTTCCAGCCAATGGCGTCGGACGATTCTCATGACAATGCAGAGTGGAAGATGAGAGGGGATAGCCCTCCATGGTCGGGGTAGTTCCCTGTCTGCACTGTCGCGCCGACCCTGCATTGTCACGCTTGCAGGGTCATGAGAATCGGCCGACGCCATTGGCTGGAAGGGGTCGTTTGGCGGGGAAAAGGAGCTTCGTTCTTGAGTTGCATCCGACTATAGTTCCCTCCAAGGGCTAACCGTTCGTATCAGGGGTTAAAAGGTGCAGTTGGTCCCACTTTACCCCTTCGAGCGTGCTGCGTCAACACCTCTCACGTTATCTCCTTTCAAGCATGCACGCCCACGGCCGCAATCCCGACGCAGCAAGCGTTTTCCAAACCGCGGGACGGGAAAAGGATCCACCGACTGGATGGCAAGGATTCAGAAGAGCGCCTGTACAGCTGCGCCCGGTGCGAGGAGGCCAAAGAGCTCGTTTGGCTCGCGAAAGAACTGGACAACGGACGGCACAGAGACAGTCCCCCGGGCCTGCAGAATAGCGGCGCGCACAAAGACGTCATCAGGCACGCGGTCCTTGCGGCGGCTGGCGCGGACAAAAGAGGCGGCCCCAGGAAAGAGGCCTGGTGATAGAGAGAGGCACGCGCGCCCCCGCTCGGACCCCCGCCGACCTAATGACAAATCATCATCAGCGGAGGAACGGGAAGACGAGAGGGAGGAGGCGCCCTGCGGTACACAAACACGATCCTGCGAGCATGCAGGGTCGAGCTCGAGTGTGCAAAAACACATACGCGTTGGCTGTGTAGAAGCGTGCCGAGGATACGGACGAAGAAGATGTATGGAGTGGCGCAAAAGTGCGGAGGTCAGGGAAACGTGCGCGTGCGGTTCTCTCTAGAGGCAAAAGGGGAGAGACTCCGAGCGACCTTCTTCCTTTTTTTTTTCTCTCTCGTGTTTGTTTACGGTGACGTCCTTTGCCGAACGAGAAATATGACGGAGAAGCCAACCTATATCCGCGGTTGTTGCATAAAATATTGCATACGGTCCTCCGGCTCTTCCTGGGAGGTCTATTTGTCGGCGCAGTCTTCAGGCTCGTACGGTGACCAACCGCCTTCTCGCGGGCTCAGCGAGCCACCACGGTGGAGCGAAGCCGTGTTCTGTTAGCACAGACCTATAAATACTAATCCACGACTACTATTCCAAGCGACGAGGCCGTAAAACTCGGCGAAACCTATTCCATATCTGTCGCTGTAAAAAAAAAAAAGTGGTAGGATTTTAACGAAGTTAAACCGAGTAGACGTAAGAAAGCATGTGCTCATTCTTCGCCTCTTCTTATCCTCCCATTGGATAGAGCTGGCGCGGCACTCCTCCGAACTAACCCGAGCATACCCGAAAAGACAAGATTCTTGCTCGCGGCTGGTACGTCCGGACTAGGGCGTTCGCACTACAGCTGTCCAGATATCTCACAGCCATGCAAAAACTGTCTCTCCCTCCTTTCTCCTCCCACTAGCTCGCACAACTTCGGAGAGAAATTCCTGAGAGGCAGCAAGCAGCCTAACGAGGTAAACGATGTGAAACACTGCCTATGGCGCAGCTGCCCCATTTCTCCGCGGTATACACGCATGCACGTGCCAGCTACAGGTCGCGGCAGCAGCGCACCAGAAAACGGTCGTTTCGCAAGTGCGTTACCGCTCCAGCGGACGGCCGGCAGGTCAAAGGTCAACGCCGCGGGGTCCTTTGGACGCCGTCCGCGCCGCCTGTCCGCGGGGCCGGCAGCTGTGCCATCGGAACAATCGGGTCGTGATTGATAATGAGCAGCCCCCTCCGGCGGTGACGCCGAGTCCGCTCGCCCACGGGCCCACGTACGCGTGACTAGCCGCAGAGACGCTCACTGTGCGGAAAGTCACTCGAAGCCGCTGCCGCCGGCACTGTGCGCGGCTTCTGCCTTAATTCCAGCGCGCCATGAGATGGATAATGGTGAGCCGCAGCCAACCTTTAGGCCGGCGAAGCGGGGGCGAGCAGAACGGAGAGCGAGTAATTTCCTCGCGAACGGCCGGGCGCGCTGCTGAACACTTTGTATCCGTTCCATAGAGAGAAATTGACTGTGCCAGATGAGCAGGAGAAAGGTCGCGGGCGGCACGCTTTCAGCGGGTCTGGCCGCTCCGACTGCCCAAGGAGGTTAATAAACGGTAAGCTATACACTCACCACTGCGGCGTCATGCAGCGCGCAGTGTTGAACGCGAGTGCAATAAAAAGCAGATCTAGACGGTTTCTTTTTTTTTTTTTGTCGCCACAAGAGGCCGAAAGTGAAGCTTCACGTCATTCGAAACAATGCTTCGCAGGCTGCCGTAGAAGATTTAAACGGCGAACTTAAGCATGTAGTGTTCTTTCGCAAACCGTCTCGCAAACTATTATTTTAGCACAGCAGAGCACCGCCGTTTTAACGCTGTTTTTCTGCACATCCACCCGTTTTGTGGCTCTCTTTTGACGCTGCCTGCGCACCCAAACAACATAACAAGATGCGCAAGTGCGAGACGATGCAGGTAAATATAATCTTCTCCTTCAGTTGGCCCGCCCTTCCATGTCACACGGCCTCGTGGTCGGCGCAACTTCAGCACCTTAAGCGCCCGCCTCCGATACCGACGCAGCAAGAGGAACCACGACGAGCAGTATAGCAGCGGCGCGTGCGCAGGCGCGCCCAGGCAAACAACAATCACCGATGCACAAAAGAGAAGAGAACAGAGCGAAACAAAACACCAGCGAGCCGTTGGAAGCAATGATAAGGAAAGCCAGCACAACCTTGCCCTCTAAAGGAGGCAAGAAGTGTGGTTAGGTCCTTTTCACGACCTCGCTAGCAGGCCGTCTCCCCACGCCAGATACCGGTTATCGGGTCGAGAAGCTGGCCGTGGGGAACGGGCCGCAAGAAAGCCAGCAGAGCGGGCACAGGGGCCGCTGGGCTGGTGACGGTGGCAATAATTCAAGCTCGCGTCAGGGCAGGCTCGGAGAGCACGCGAGAGCAGAGAAGAGGGCCGAGCCGAGAACAAAAGCCGCGGTTGCTGCAGGAGCGGGAAGAGCTCGAGAGCCTGTTGTCGACGGCAGCGCGCCGCAAAGAACGCGCCTCGGATCACGAACTAACAACGTCATTGTTCGAATGACTATAATCGTCAGTCGGAGAATAGAGGCTGCTCCGCGGCCCTAGCCGGCCGAACGCGGAGGAGAGACGCACGCGCCCGATGATTTGGCGAATGCATGCCTTCTCCCAACGAGAAGAGAGGGCCGCTGCTTCTGCGTCGGGTACACGCACTGTGGTAGGAGTACCGGGTGTACAGAGTGAAGATGCTCCTTTTTTGTCTCTTTTTTTGTAGTGTATGTGGATGTATGTGTGTGTGCGTGTGTTTGCCGAATCAACAAAACGGAAGAGCGACCGGGAGCGCGCGAGAGACAGGAGCGCGCTTGAGGAGTGTCTAGAGAAGCTACACACACGCCGATCTAGCAGAGCATGGCCCGTGTAAACGCGACGAGCCCGTCGAGATGACCCGCGTACAACAGCAGGTCGGCTGAGGATGCGGACGACGGAGACATTTCGGAAGCGCGGGGTCAGCGTGTGGTGAGAGGCGCGCTCACCCAGCCTCCCCCTACCACCTCTTCCTCTTTCCCCGCCCTTGTGCTCACGAGCACGGAATGCGCGCACTGTTCGGAAAAGAAATGATCGGCCTATGGGCGCACGAGTGATGGCCAGGTTCAGACTAGAGGAACTACGTGGAAGAACGGAGCGGCAGTGCGACGGTTTCTGCGCCATAGGTGCAGGTGTTGAGAGAAGAATTGGTGGTTTTTTTTTTTTTAAATGCGAGAGCATTACTAGCCCCGCTACACTAAACTCTGTCGGCGACCGTCGTTGTTGAGGCCGAGAGATGGTCCCAAAAAGACGACGTCATCACGCCGTCTCCGAGCGAGGCGCGCGCGTTGGCCAAGCGCGCTAAAGGAGGAGCAGACGCGTCGCCTGGGGAAAGCTGCGGGAACGAGGCTTCAAGGCCAAGCGCGCTGCATAGATGAGGGCCGCGGCGAGAGTGTGTCGTCGCCAAGGCAATGTGCAGCTCGGAGTTCCGAACATGTGCCGGTCTTCGAGCACAACAAACCACGCAGACGAACCATCTCGCAGAAACAACTTGAAAGAACCTCGGCCATGCAAAAACTAATGCTTTTGCATTCCCAGACGTGAGCAGTCTTAAGAATGTCTCTACCAAATTTTGTTTTTTTTTTCTTGTTTTTACACACACGTTCTATGAATGCCGGTGAGGTATATGACCAGGAAAGATGTGCCCCGATTTCCAATAAGACATTTTCTCCCTCTCACCTTTTATCCATCGCTCCCTCTTTCTCGCTATTTGTTGGGATTTAATATATCAGCACAGTAAATGCAAAGAAACGTAGCGGGAACTCTTTTTATCGTGTAACGATGGAAGTTTCTAGTATATACCCGAGCGACTCCTGCAATTACTTTCACAAAGAGGACGCCGTTTGAGCGCGACATCATGACCATCCTTGTTTACATGACCCCTCCGTTACCCACAGCGTAGCTGGATGACGACTAAAAACCCGTTCATAAAAATGAGATTTTCTTTACAGCGCATACAGCCAACACATGTGAGAAATCTATCGCGCTATCGTTTCACGTTGTGATGAATCTCTTTACGTAACGTCGCATCGTACTTGTCGCGGCTGTCCTCGCCGTACGACCGCCCCAGTGGAGCGCTGGCACCTGCATCTTTCGCTCTTCTGGCAGAGGCCCGAACTCACGGAGGGAGTCAGGGGCGGTACGTGAGAAAAAAGCGCTGACGCTATACACAAGAAGAACTAGCCAAATGTAGGGGAGGGGGTGCAGGTAAAGGCCAGCTCGCTCGCCCGTACACAGCACATCCTGACGAACGCGTTTCCTTTGTTCCCCCGAAAGACAAGAAGAAGAACGCTATATACGTTCGTAGAATCGTGCCCGCCGCCGATATGTTCGCCCCTATATCCTCATCTTCGCCAGAGAGCACGAAACGTGCAGGCCGCCCACCCCTGCTAGCAGCAGCGATTTTTCATTTCCTATTCTTTTCTTCAACCCTGCATCATATCCGCGGTCAGTGTTTTAGTTCGCGCAAGTTTCCTCTTCGCTGTTTGCTTCGTTCATGGGGGTGTTTATTCTTCTCCCATTCTTGCGCTCTTTGGCGAGTGTTCTCGTCGGGACTTCAGACAGGGCAGGAACCGGTCGAAGCAAGGGGGGCAGGGAGAGGAGGGTGCGCCTCTCTCCCAGCCCGGGGCGCAATGCGTGTTTCGGCGATGCGCATACATATCGAACCTGCCTTCTTAACAGGGCACCGGGCCGCCGCCTCCGACCGATCGGGCCATTGTTATACGGCGAACTCGCGCGCCAGGCACGACTATGACGACGCGGACGCCTCTATATTTATGGGCCCCCGCGCCGGCCCGAAGAGAAACAAAATGGCGTGCCACTTGACCCCGGCCCTGGGGCTATACGGAGCCTGGCCAGAATCGGACAAACTGGCGAGGAGGAGGTGGTGGGAGAGGGGCACGACGTGAAATACGGGGTTGGTGGCGTAGGAGCGAGGAGGCTTGACAGGGTGCCACAGTACAGCCGTGGAGAGAGAGAGAGAGAGAGAGAGAGAGAGAGAGAGAGAGAGAGAGAGAGAGAGAGAGAGAGAGAGAGAGAGAGAGAGAGAGAGAGCAGCCTGGGAGGAAGGATCAGAAGTCTTATATAAGTAAGGAACGCGACGGTGTGGCGGCGATTGTTGCGGCCCCAAAGGGGGAGAATGGAAGATAAAGTGGAGGGGATATACGTAGACAGCGGTCGAGACGAGACGACACGCATGCAGGTATTGGATGGAAGGCGCTCAAACGTCCCGACAGGGAGGAGATGTAAGTATGCGCCGCGCGGGCGCGCGCGCACACACACACACACATTGTGATCGGCAGTAAACGACGCGTATTCCGAGACGACGGCCGTGCGCTCTGGCCGAGAAAACGCCGCCAAGGGGGGAGCAATAAACAGATAAAGGAGCTCTGTAGATTGCATCGGATACCGCCGTTCCTCCTTCTTACGGCCGCCATTGTGCCGTCCGTCTTTGTCCCGCCGATTTTCTTCTTGCTTCTGATCACATCTTTTCCCCCGTTTCTTTAACCCGGATGGCTGGCCAGCGGGCGTCGATCTTCTCGCTCGGGAATATCCCTTTTCTTTTTTTCCGCAAGCGCGTGTGCGCATTCCAGCGGGCGGCCGCGACCGGCGGCATTGGACCGAATCTTCGCGTGTGTCACCTGTCGCCCCCGGGGCCGTTGCTGCTTGTCGCGGCGGAGGAGGAGGCCGCTTCGCAACGCTTCTTTGTTGCGTGATCAGCTCAAGCGCGGCCCCGGGAAACAAACAAACGAGCGCAACTGCCAAACACGCCGTCGGTCTTCTCCCGAGCGGGCAAAGACGGCCGGTCCTTTAAAGAATAGGGTCAAACATCGAATCGGGGCGTTTGGGACAAGTCCGGTTTCTATACTCGGACACCGCGGCCGGCCGCCCGCCGAGTGAGGGACGCGCGATTGTTGGCCATGTGGCACCTCGGCGATCAGGCATACCACGCAGCGATTGCGGAATTACGCCTCCAACCAGGGGGAAAAAGAAAAAAATCTAGCTGCATTTTTTCCTTGTTTCTACTTTTCTTCCCCCGCGGAATGCTGAAAAACGAGGCCATATTAGAGTATACGCGGCAATGCTGGCTAGAATCGACCGAATGTGCGACAGCAACAGGGCACAGAAGCTAAAGAAAAGCAGATAGGATGCCGACCTTAGCAATCCTTTATGCCTGCGATTCCCCTTTTGTCACGAGGAGTGGCCAGCAAGATTGGACCTACAGCATTCGCACTTCACAGCACGAGAACGTTCTTTTCAGCCGCGGAGGAGTGAGCCAGCGGATACGCTTGGCTATACTCGATCTCCATAGCCAGTGCCTGTACGCTGCATGCGTCGTTCAAAGAGGCGTGGAGTAGTGAATCAGGTTTGCGTTATGAAGTGCAGAATCCACAGAACCTTTGGTCGGTCTGGAGCGGCAGAAACGGCAGCGTCGACGCAGTTGCAAATCTTGAATGTATCCTCACAAAAGCGGACCTCGCTAATCTAGCCCGCAGCAAAGAAACCAACTCGCAAGTCTCTAACGGCTGCGCCACAAACAAAATCACTCGATAACGCACCCATTATATTCACTCTCACGGGTCAAACCACGGCGGAATTCCGCCCGGTTGCAATGCACCGGCCAGCCGCAGAGCGCGCCTTTAAACGCACCTATCTCCCCTGCATGCCCCCGCACTATATATACAGGGCCACAGTATACGTGGGACGGGCACGGGACAAACGCTCAGCACCTTATAGCAAGTGCATATGCGCGATGGTCTAGATAGATCGCACACAAGTTTGTCGTTGACCACCCGCTAAACAAGAACGCAGTCAGCGCGGTCAGGACAAAGGACGGAGCGAAAACTTTGGAGCGCCTGAACGATGCCGGTCTCGGCAGCTGCGCCACAGCGCGGTGAGTGATACATTTTATCTGAGCGGAGCCGAGGCAGCGGCAGCCACCGCCGCTGCGAGTGCAACTACTGCGCCCAATCGATTACGGCCCACGGAGCGGGGCGCGGCGAGCGGGGAACAGGCGCGCTTTCTCGGAGGGGTGAAACACGAACTGAATGCACAACGAACGCGCCCATCGCCAGCGAGAGCGGTTTTCATGAATGCTCGACGCGTGGAAATTGCGCGTAAAACGAGCGCTGGCGACAGGCGGGCGCAGTGAATTGTTATACTGCAGCTGGAGAGGGGCAGTGTTCCATGCAGCGTCAGAGAGAGACCTCCTTCCTGCTGTTCACTTGACGGCTGCACACACAGTACATATACATCCGCGCCGGAGTGAGCGAGCGGTCTGCAATTGCATACGTGCTTCCAGCCGCAAACAAAGCTTCATCGTATTTATGGCTTCTAAAGGAGGAAAATAGTACAAGCTTATATCTGCAGATGCCGCGTCTATTCAGTTCGCTCAGTACATGCATACCGCACCAATTACGTCTCTCGAAACCTCAGTCTCGGAGTCCCTCACAGAGACGCGCCGGCACGAATTCCACCGTCCACAAAATCTCTCTGTTCTGAAATCGATTTACCCCATTCCAATGCCCTTAACCCCTACTTATGGCGTCTTTGTCCGGGGTTTTAGGACTCTCGTTGGTGACATTATATGCCTTCATATCCTTCTACTCAGTTTGTTTGTTGGTGTTTTTTTTTTTTTTTCAGAACGAAGCGCCCGCTCCAAAACTGCGCTGTTTATTATCAAATAAAGCACGAACGAAGCACATCCGGAACGGGCCAATAATACTATAACACTCTCGAAGCTGAGCAAGCTTCAAATCGGACAGATTTCACAAAACCAAGAACCAAGGAAAGGCGCGGAGAATCTGAAAAGTCTGCACGCCGCTATGGCGCGCACGAATAACTTAGCGTAGATGTGGCTTGGCAAGAAACAAAGCTGCACTATACGCCTCAATACGAGCTCGGCGGATTCGAAAGGAAGGTATAGAAGCAGGCACGCGGCAAGATGGCCAGCGAGCCAGGAAAAACGGTTCCTTGGCCCCCACTGCCGGGCAATGGGGCGCGACAAATCTCGGCGCGGAAGGACGAAATGACCGGCAGCTCAGCGCAGTATTGTTTCCGCCCGAGCAGCATGCGCTTCGGGGCCGTGTGACAGTCGGGGGCGTTTGGCTGATGGATCTGCGCCTGTTATTGCGATCCGAGCCCTATTTCCTATACCTCAGCTCCTACTCGTTGCGAGCGCGAAGGAGGGCCACCTGTCGACGGATACCACGGCATATATGGCAGCCGGGACGACCACATATATCCCCGCGTTGAGTGATTCTTTGTTTGTTTGTATAGAAACAACTACAGCGAACTCGAGCACATCGCGCGTGCAGGACAGCTTTCGTTCGTTGAGAAACGTTTTTGTGTCGCTATACGGACCGTGACGACATTTTTCGAGGAATGACGAAATCACAGAACAACGGCGGTCGACAAATTTAGGAAGTCACGTTTGGTTCGATTATTCTTAATCGAATAGCGCAGGTGGAAAGAGCTTTGCCAGACAGGCAGTTCCACTGGTCTAGAGTAGATGAACAAATGTTTGGTATGTTTTTTGCTGTCATGAAGGACGAAGAAAGGGGCGGGGATTGGTCAAAAGGTGGATCGAAGAAGCCATCGTCTGACAACTCCAACAACCCCCAACGATAAACAAACTCGAAATTAAAAAAAATATATATCTCCTGGCTGTCGTTTAAGCATTCGAAAGAAAGCAGCAGACGTGTATAAGTGGCGCCCTTGTTACGCAATGTGCCTCGCTCTGCTAAATGAAAATTGAATAACAAAAGGATCTATAATGTGCGGCCAGGCGGAAAAAAAGGAAAACCGCTCATTGGACGTCATCAGGCTTCGAAGAACCCGCGGCATTCCGCGCACTGCCCCAAAGCAGCACGTGCGGGGGCTAAAGCGAGTCCTTGGTAAGAACCGGTACCAGCTTACAGGAGAATGCTTAGTGACCAGAAAGCGTCCCGTCCCATACAGGCCACTTGAAACAACCCAAAGGAGCGAGATATCTTCGTGGGAGCCATACCACTGCGACCGCAGCAGTAAATCTATTCCGTATACAGGGTACCCGACGATACGCCCCTCCCCGCCTCTAGCTCTTGCTCCGAGTTAGATAAGGACACTTCTTTGTTCACGCCACTGCGGAAGTGTTCGATCAGTGTGCGCAAAGAAAGAGAGAAAGAACGATGATTGGAACAACTCCAGGCGCGTGTGCCTCGTGCCGTCAAGGCCGTGCCGGGTCGTCCAAAGCGTCCAGCCTCGGCATTGCGTGCTCGCTTGCTCTCGATGCCTCGCATTCTAACGTGTTGTAATGAGCGTGTCTTCCTTTGACAATGCATTGGTTTCAGAGCGCGACCATCGTGCTGTTCCTCGTCGCCTCGGACGCCCAATAGACCCATCACAGCGGTGAATAAAATAAGGGAGTCACGTTTCCTCGCGCTATCAGGGAAGGCGCACCCAATGCGTCCCGTGCATATCTCGCAGCCTTTGTGTCCCGCCGTTGTGCGACCTTAAGCCTGTTCTAAATGTAAGATTTTAAACGCGGATCTGTCTCGCAAAGCATCACTGGTTTTTCTTCATTGCAAAATTAAGCTATTGAGGCTCTCGGCATGCACGCATGCATATCAGGAAATCGCCAGAACTTACTTAGCTGGTGTCTCATAGTCGCCAGATCAGAATTTCACTCCCCGAGCGGGCAAGCTCAAGGGCTAAATATATTGATTGGGAGGGGTCAATTGGCTGATATCAGCACGGAGTATAGCGGGGTCTTAAATGTAATAGACTGTGCAAGGATTTTTAAAATCTGGGGTTCCACTATCGCTTCTTTCACTCCCCCCCCCACACACACACACACACACACACACACACACTTCTTTAAAGCGAGCTATTCTTGACAAGTGTCCGAGCGAACAGTGAGTGACCTGCTAAGAGCCGGTTAAAATTCCGACCAACTCGCGCCTCTTGACGGAGACACTTCTGCGGCGGCGCAATCTGACGGACGACTCGGCGTTCCTGTCGGGAACGATTTGCGGCCGTCCGCGGGCGCTGCGCTTATCGACACTTTCCGCAGCTTGGTCGGCATTCATTAGCCCGGGTCGATTGTGACGGCGGATAGAAAGAAGAGGGGCGAGAGAAAGATTACGATCGTCCGCCGCGGGTGCATCCGGCCAGAGGCTGCGGATCATCTAAATTATACCAGCCAGAGAGAAGGCTGAGCGAAGAAAGGAGGGAGGGGTGCTAAGCTCGGAACACCAGAGGGGGGAGACAACAGCTGCTCCTCGCTGTTGCGAGCTCGGACGCCCGCGGCATCAGCAGCGGGCCGATCCCGTCCGCATGGCTTGAGACGTCTTCCGATCAGAAGAAGACGCGCCAAGCGAAGGGGAAACGCAGGCGCCTCCGAAGAAAGCCGGAGCAATGGACCCCGCTCATCACACGCGTGGTGGGCAGCAGCGCCGAGATAAGAGGAGGCTGCGCCGAGGAACAGAAGAGCGAGAAAGAAAGGAGCAGAAAGTATAAAGGAGCATCACCACAGCAGGGAAACCTGCTTCGGCGGGCTCAAGCGCACTGACCGCCGATGTTGCTGCTGCTTGAGGCACCTTGTTCGCTCAGCGCTGTGCTCGCCGAAGACAGAGGTGGGCGCGCAGGGCGGTGTGTGTGTGTGTTGGCTTCCGTCGAGGGTGTGGTGCTCCTGGATGCGCCACCAGCGGCTACTAGTCTTGGGAGGAGCAACTACGCGGCCACGCATTCCCTTGAGCGTGTGTTTCTTTTCGGTTGCATTCTCGTCTTATTCGCACATACCACCGCGAAGGAAATGAAGAGCCGCGAGGGGGTATGCAGTCGAGTTCTCACGATCAACTGTGTGCGATATATACCCGAAACATATATGAGGCTATATAGTGTCTACGTTCAGCGTCGCATGGCGTTGGGGAAGATGACTTCGTAACGACACCCTTGATGGTAGTTCGAGAGGCAAGGATTGATAATAAAACGATGCCGACTTTTTCTTAAAGAAATCTGACAAGTTTTGTACACATTACATTTGACGAGCGCTCTTAAAACGCATCTCTTCGTCGGATTTCTTCACGTTTATTCAAGCAGGATAATTGGCTATTTAAGGCGAAGAACCTATAGCTGCTGTGAAATAGAGTTGCAAAGGCTGCAAAGAGAACAACATTAGTTCGTGTGCTAAGCGCAGGCACATCTGAAAGATGAGCGAGCCACCTGCAAATGTGGCTTGCACGAAACTGTGTGATCGCCAGCTTCTCGTATACTTGTCGCGGCGAACACGTGTAGTCGTTAGCGAACAACAGTAATACGGGTCAGAGCGGCCGGCATCACAAGACGCGTATACGTACAAGGCGCTTGTTCCCGGCCGACTACGATGTGGAAAATAGGGCAAGCCAAGCAGCACGCATTCTCCTCGCGCCGGGCCCTCTCCCTTCCAAATCCACTGCCTAATGTTGGCCGTACCACCAAAATGCCATCGGTAGAAACCCTCTGGGCATCTCGAAACTGAATAAGGGGGAAATAGTGTCACAATATATGTACCTTAGTTGGAGAGAGAGAGAGAAAGACAGACCGACGGAAAGGCAGGGAGGTTAACTATAGGCAGTGCCCGGTATGCTCTCCTACACGTGGGAAGGGGAACGGAGGGAGAGATAGAAAGGGGAGAGAACAAAGGGATATGATCACTTTTCCACATGTCCGTTGGCCATTACTTGCAGGGTACACAGGACACACACTGATAGTTCACAACCTTGCACTCAGTCCTGAGTCTTTCAAGAACTTGAGAAGTGCCTTCAAAGCTGTCCTCTGCGATGAAGGCTTACTACAGGGACCCAGAATCTTGGCTTCAGTAAGGGGCCGAGGATCTAAACGGCGGAGCGTTGCAGCCAGGAGTGCACGCTCACGCTGAAACCGAGGGCAGATACAAAGAAGGTGTTCTATAGTTTCGTCACACCCACAGATCTCACACGCAGGAGAGTCTTCCATTGCGAATGGGGGGAGGGGGGAGGGGGGGGGGGGAAGAGGCATTTGTGAATGCCACTTCCAGCCACAGGCGACACAACAGCGTAGCATCGCAGCGGCAGAGGCCGGACGGAGGACTGAGTTGAAGCAAGGGGTCTAAGCGGTGTAGACGGCATGTGGAGTTGCCAGGAGAAGACCATGACGCTAAAATCTCTCTTCGGCCAAGCATTCGCAGATGTCTTGCTGCGTCGTCTCCTGTCAACGGTATCTGTACAATGTTGGCACTCCCGTGAGCCACTCGAGCTGCACCGTCAGCTGAGTCATTTCCGACAATGCCAGAATGTCCCGGTATCCACTGGAAGACGATGACATGACCCTCTTCCTGCGCCTGGTGTTGAAGATGTCTTAATTCAGCTACGATTTGATCGTGATCGCCATGGCGTAAAGCAGAATTAAGACACTGTAGGGCGGCTTTTGAGTCGCAGAACACAGCCCATTTGTGAGGTGTTGGTGCACCGATGTACTGCACAGCCGCACGAAGAGCAGCCAATTCTGACCCGATGGAGGTTGTCCAATGCAAAGTTTGCTGGTTAATACTGGTCTGTATCGCAGGAATGACCACGGCGTAGGTTGACTGGTAGCTGAGACCGAACTATATGTATACACATGAGTGCGGTCACTATAGGCAGTGTGGAGTAGGTAGAGTGTTAACTATTTAATGGCCGGTGTCGATAAGTTCGATTTTTTCGTTATGCCCAGAATTGTAAGGCGCACGCATGGCTCCCGCAGACGCCACAGCGCAGAGGAAGGCCGTGCTGCCTGGGTGAACTATGATGGGATGGACGACTGGTGGGCCGCTATAACCTTTGAAAACGCTGCGTGTGGTCTTTGATTCGCCACTGACACAAGGTGGTGCTGGGGAATCCTTGTTATAGATGCCGTATGTGAATCCACATGGTGTCGAGAATGGGCAGTCCTGGGCGATTGCAATGGCAGCAACTGTTGATGCGCTGCGAGGGAGACCCAGGCATGTGCGAAGTGCCTGACCTTGTATAGTTCGGAGGGCACGCAAATTCGTTTTGCATGTGCTTGAAAGCACCGGTGCACTATACCGCGAAATCCCAAACTCTCTGTAGAGTTGCTGAAAAAAAATCGCCATGGTTTCCCCTTAGAAAAGGGCCTATAGACTCATTGCCTTCCTATAGATGCTTTTTTATTCGTAGTGTATAAAAAAATGTTACTAAAACTGTATGGCCACAAATCTATAGATTGTCTATAGACTGTCTACAGGATTTGTATTGCGCAGACCAGCATACCCGATTTGTCTATACATCGTCTATAGACTGTATAGAAAAAGTCTGGAACTATGCCTATATCTATGTCTATAACTTTATAGACTGTCCAAAGAAATTTGTAACGGTCGACTTTTGAGCGGTGTTTGGCTCCTGCTTTGTTGGCGTTGTATGAGACTCCGTAACTTTAGGGCTTAGGGCTGGTGAGACTCCTCGAGACAAAGCGCGCCTGAAACAAAGGCGGAGCGAATGCGAACGGCTTAGCGACGAGGCATAGCGGAGTATACAAGACGCGTTGGCGCCCAGCTTCCGATGGAATCAGTGGCGACTGCGATTTCTCCTTTGGCTGCGGGGCGCGATTGAATTGGGCTATACAAGTCGTGGCCGTGGAATACCGTGCCCCTGTACGCACATACAAATGGCGTTGCGCGTGCGCGATGCGATAAGGTGCGGGAATAGGGCGCAGTCCTTGAAGTGACTCACAGTGCGGAAAGGGACACCTCGTATGTAGTACGCTCTCGTGCAAGCCAGCACCAGAAACGAGAGGAGAAGTAAGACGAAAGGAAGCAGGAAGAAAACGCTATGTCTACAGCACGTATATAGGATGACATCGATAAGACAGAAGAGAGTGAATCGGCATACGTTGGCCGCGCCTGACAGAGAAAGCTGCCCAGCGCTGTCTATATCGAAATTGTATATCTTCCAAGACGTAACTTAACTATGGCAACCGTTCCTGCTACAACTTGTTTTCTGAGTGCTGTATTCACCATGTGCTGCGGCGATACGTAGGTGAGGGGCCACTTTGAAATTTACTAGGCAATCGGGCCGTTTGGCCCTTAAGAGTCCTTCACAGACGGGAAACATTCAAACGAAGTGGTAAGCAATACAAACGGCCGTCACTGAATTAGTCATGTGTGGAAACACTGCTAGAAAGGCCCGGCTGAAGTAGAATCAAGCCAATAAGAACTCGGTGAAGGAAAACAAGAAAAAAAAACACAGCAGTCGCGGATTTGTGAAGACCATAATGGCAGTGAGCAGCGCACCACCAGCGCGGTTGCTGGCAACAATTTTCAGGGCCGTTTTCTCGAAAGCGAAAACGATTGACACGAGGAAATGAAAGGAACAAAAGCGCCGGGTCTCAAGTTTTTAAATGTGGAAAAACCGGTCCATCAAACCGAAAGGGAAAGATGGAATTTTTCAGAATTCAGGATGTTTACGAATTCGAGAAGCGTACTATGTGTCTGGGAAAGGATTGTCGAGCGAGCCGGCAACTTCGGCGCATATACCAGGGGACAAAAAACAAGGACCACTAAGAAAAGCGAAAGTGTCAAGTCCGTGTCTGCAATCGGCCTCACTGAGTCAACGCCATTGAATCGCGGTGGAAAGCCGTCCCGCGAATGAACGCAAGGCCGGCCAAACTTTCCCGACACGTGCGCAGACGGTGCGATACTCGCTGCATAGCGATCTTCATTGCAAGCTGAGCCAAAATCTGTGTTTTCCTCGAAAGGTTTTATTTCACCGGGCGTTCCTTCGTTAATGAAAACTAAACAAACGGTAGAAAAAAAGAAAGAAGCGCACAGGCATTCAAAAAGCGGTGCCCGAATGCGACGTTCAGCTCAAACGCGACCGGCGACCGTATATGTTAACGTCATGAGTCAAGCAACAGCAAACGCCGTAGCGTTATAGCGTTGTTTGATGTGCTATCAAAGAATGTTTACTGAAAGTGACCTCACTTTTCCTTTATCTTCAGAAAGCTGATGGCGATGAATTTGTACGGCGCTAAGGCATCTGCGGCGAAAGAACACCATGGCACAAGGTTTTTCTTCCGCTCAAGGTGAGGTCGAAGACCCGTTTCTCAAGCATCTCACCCTAAAGAAGCCGATCACACCAAGCCGAGGAAAGCTTGTGCCCATTGTATCACCGGTGGGTACCCGGCGGCATGGGGATAGAACCCCGCACCTCCCGCATGCGAGGGGGATGCTCAAACGACTAGGCCACCGCTGCGGCCATTTTCATAAGTAAAGCACATAACCGCCACAGTTAAGCGCCTCCCTGTCTTAATCGAGTGATTGGCCAGCAGATGGCCGTTACATTTTCAACCTACTCCCAAGAGGGCTTTGAGAAACGCCGGTGGCCAATCGCAATTCACCTGGAAGGCAATGCGTCTCCGCTAATCAACGGGCCCCGCATGCCGCGAAAACAAGCCCAGCATGGCTCGCATAATACAGCGAGATGCACGTATCTCCTAGATCGATGTGGCGCGCCCATAATGCACATGCAAAGCGGCAGCCGTGCAAAACATAGCAGCAGCAGCAGCAGCCAAGGTCAGGGCAATGCCTGCGCTGGCTGCGGCTCCGTGCATCGGGCACCCTGCTCATCGCCCGCGAAGACCTTCCAATAGCCCCGGCGATAGCTCTTTCCCATGGATAAGAAACAGTGCGGCACCCCGCTGCTTTTTGAGAGAGCCGCAGTGGAGCACGTGAGAAGCGCGCGGCTCGGTTTCCAGCGTTTTACGTGCTTTCGCCAAGGGGGCAGGTGACTATCCAAGGGTGAAAAAGGGGAAGGAGGAAGGTCCGGCGCCCCATATCAGCCGAGAGGCGAGATGGCCCGCTCGTTTCTGACATGGCGGCCAGCGGTTTTATATGCGAAAGTGGCTCTCCGGCGTCCGCGCACAAGAAAAGAGACAACTGGATCGGATAAGCGACCGGGAGGGCTCCACCTGCAGACTGAGCGGCACAGAAGAAAGCAGTCCCGAGTCGGGGCAGCAACAAATCGAAGATGCCGCTCCTCCTCCAATGCGGGGCAAAGTGGCAACAGTGCGGAGGAGGCATTTCGCTGCCGCGAAAACGCCTATTCTGCACGACGATAAAGAAGACCGGGAGGAGGACGAAGAGAAAAGAGCGGCGACGGAGAGCGGCGCAAGCTGTGCTTTTCTTAGCGAGAGGAAGGGAGAGCGGCTCCGTGCGCGCACAGAGAGCGCGTGCAGCGCGAATTACGAACCCCGAGCACGTCTGGTCGATAAATCGGAACAAAGCAACGACGACCACGACGACGATGCGGAGAAAAACCTGCAGGACGACATTCTGCGCGCCGCCACCGCAGCAGCAGCGGAATTCTTGCACGGGGAGAAGGGAAGGGGAGGGGGTGGCTCAACAACCAGCGAAGCGGCGACCTTATCGGAGACCCCACCTTCCCCGAGGGCGTCCGCACAACAGCGCGCGATTGTCACCGCGGCAGAGTCGCCGGTCAGCCCGCGCGGTCCACAGCCGCCACCACCACGTACCACAGCTGGCCGCCGCAAGAATGGTTCCCTCTCCCTCGAGCCGTAATCAGCCAATCCGCCTGATATATATACAAAAAGGAACAAGCGAGTCGCTATATCCTCCTCCGTCCTCCGCTGTAAATTGCCCCCTTGCCGATAGATTGGTCCTGAGCAGAGGAGCTCGAAAAAAAAAAAAATGACCGCAGGTTCAGACCTTCCCCTCCCCTCTTTCTCACTGCTATCTATCGCAATGCGCGCCGGCGACGGCCGGCTGAATTTGCCACAACAGGCACTCAGACAAAAGGGGGCGGCTTTTATTATTTGCCTCGCCCCGGGCCGATTTACTTTTGCTTACTCCCTTTCTTGTTTAACCAACCCTCGCCTCAGCTCAGCCGTGATTTCTTAGCTCTCAGCTTTTCAGCCCCAAGGATCTTTTCCCCTCGAAGAGATATACTTCCAGCCTTACCGCCAAAGGTGTGCGCCCCTTGTAGCCCGGGGAGAAAGCTTTGGAGAAAAGAAAAAAAAAAGGGAGGGGGGGGGGGGGGTTGAGCGAGCGCAACAAGTGCTTTTATTTCTCAGGCCCGCTTGCCTGCAATCTGCAGCAATCCTCCACTCACGGTTTTACGAGGCACATCTGGAAAGAGACAAAGCGGCCAGTAGGAGGGGTAGCGGGTGAAGGTTCCCTTCCGAAACCGTCCAGAACGTACAAGTGCTCGCACAGCCATGGGTCGCCGTTTATTTCGAAGAATGGGCCTCCCTTCTCGTCGACTGTGCGTGTGTGTGTGTGTGACCCCCACCTTACAGTAAGTTCGCCGATGCCGTGTCCTAAAAGGAGAAAAAGCGATGCACAACAGTTGCCCCCGCCACGCGGTGCCGTACCCTCCTCGATGCACAAACAGTGGAGAGTGAGAGAGGGTGGGGACCTACCTCCATCGCCTCGCTCCTCATCCTGCTCCCCCGACACGCTCTCCCAGCCTCGTTCTCCTGCGCTGAGGCGGTTAATCCGCTCACGCAAGTCGCTCACCGCGGCGTGATCGGCGCGACCGCCACACGTTTCCTTTCTTTCGTATTTTCTAGTTTTCTTGCTCTCTTCCTTCAGCACGTTTGTCTCAGCGCCCCATTCTTGTTTCTCTGATTTCCCAACCCCGAGCGCCAACAGAGAAAGAGACCTGTTGCTTTCTTCTCTCGATAGCACTGCTCCGAGCGGCCGGCGAATTTACGGCGCGGACTTCCCGGGGCCGGCGCGCGTGTCTGCCCCGCGGCTCGATGCTGTATAGGGAGCGCGCCTTATCGATGGCGACCTTGGAACGTGCGCGCCGGAATTCGCTGTAATTGCCCGGTCGCCACAAAAGGGTGGCGCGGCGGCGCCGGCCGTCGCTTGCTCAGCCTCGGCTGGGGTTATTGACTCCACGCAACAACGCGAGAGCGAGCACTACCGTCTCCCTCTTCCTCCTCTCTATATTTACTTTTATCATCTTTGGCCAAGCCGGCACTATTATCCCTCTTCTTGGAAAGTTCTACCTTTCTCCGCTTTTCCTGCAGCTGCTATTGAACGCGGTTTGAAATCGAAATCGGCCTCGGGGCGGCGGACGCGTTACGAACCAACACGCGTGCCGTCCGCTTGCAACAGTGCTGCGCGGAGCTTTCGAAACAAAGTGGCTCGATAGAGCGGTGGGAGAGGGAAAAAAAAAACAAGAAGGCTGTTTTGTCCAGCGGCGCCTGCTTACGTGCGCGCGCGCGGTTGAAACGAGCGCATTAGCGCTGAACAGGCTGGTCCGCCAGTTGAATATTCATCGGGCCGGCTATTATTAGGTGGCGGCAGGTTCGTCGCTCAGAGGAAACTGCGCGCACGGCGAGTCGCCGAGGTAATGAAGAAAATAATGAAAGAAGAAGACAGGATGAGGCGAGTACGGCGCCTGTGCGATGCCCGCTGTGACGTATAGGACGATCAATATGGCGGCGCGGAAGGAAAAGGATCAGACGTCAAAATTTCGCCAGCGGGAGCTTTGCGCAACCAGGATCTTTCGATTGCGTTTACTGGTCACAAAACTTTCCGCGAAGTCTCATTCAGGCACAGAGAGTATGTTGGGACAGGGAAAGGACTGAAAAATACAGTGTGCCAACTGGTTGGTACCCATTGGGTATAGCACGAGCCGGTATATTATATAAGCCGGTATAGTGAAATACTAACTCTTGCTCACGGAGACAGAACATGTTCCATTAAATGTTATAGGCGCAATAAAGCTAAGCTTGGTTTGAAATGCAGCGGAGAATTACTGGTTTATACAGATTATACAATTATTTTTCGATGAGAGAAGGCGTCAATTAGAGACAGCTGCTGCACTTCCTTGATTCTTTTACACATGCTCACCGGGAAAGCAAGAACTCATGGCCTCTGCGGTATCTCATGTATTTGGTGGTGCTGATCGTTCTTACGTTAATACGCTCTTGATCACAGCCGCGGACGGGTTACTCCGTACACAAGGCTCTCCCTTGACGCAACGATGGGGGGTTGATTAATATACCTGATCAGGTGATACCTGATACCTGATTTAATATTTGTTGCTGGTCCTTGGACCCAAGATATTAAACATATTTTTGGAATATTGCATTCTGGCACGCGTCGGCCCGGTATTGCACTGCCTCCGGGATCGGCTCGGGCCCATGGGCCTATTAGCGCGCGGCGTCTTTTCTTTCCCTCTTTGCTCTCCTATCCTTTACCCCTTCTACTTTCAGCACGCAGCAGCGAGCGTGGCTCGGCTTGAGCCAGCAGGCAGTCCCGTGCACTTTCTTTCTTCCTGTCAACAGCAGCAGCAGCTCCCATGACGCACGCTGTGACCACAGTAGGAGAGCACCAAAATACCCAGGTGCAACAATGCGTTTGTTTCTGGTAATACGTGACGTGTTGCAAACTCGCGCGCAAGACAGCGCAGTGCACTGTCTCTCGCTAGTGACGCACGGGAAGTGGAAAAAGGCCGGCACAAATCTCCCTGCAACCGGATGCAGGTATACATGACGCCAATTGCAGAGACCGGAAAAACAGGGCACGCAGATCACCTTTTTGCTGAGATTTAAGAAATTAGAAAATAACGAAACTTTTCAAAATGTTAAATTTGCATCAAAAGCGGCAGCATAGTCCTTAAAGGACTCTCTCTCTCTCTCTCCCTCTCTCTCACACACACACACACACACACACACACACACACACACACACACACACACACACACACACACACACACACACACACACACACACACACACACACACACACACACACACACACACACACACACACACACACACACACGCACACACGCACACACACACACACACACACACACACACACACACACACACACACACACACCAAGAGTAATAGAATGCTAATTATAATACTATTATGACCGTCGAATAATAATTATTGAGAATTCGCACAGGTTCTCCATCGGGCTGAACGCAAGAAACAGTAAGCGAAACAGCTATGGTAAAGCTGATATTTACAAATGATAATTACACGAGGCTGATATTTACAAGTGAGCTGATTGAACAAACTGCAACGACTAGGAAAGAAAAATAGCTTGAAATAATTGTATTAAACATGTGTCACACTCTGGTAGTGATGATGAAAACCGTGATGATATTTTGCACGTAAACATGTGTAGGATAGTATACGGGATGTAAGAATGTATGCGTATATAATTAGGTGATGCCAACTAATCGTTGTCCGTTCTTCGTTGTGTCCCGTAGTTTTATTGCGCTGTTCAAATATGAATCAGTACCAACTCGCTCAGTTTGTAGCCTTAATCAACTAATTATCCAAATAACAGTGAAGTAACTAACCAGCGTGTTCTTCTAGGCGACCGCCAAAGATACTATATCCGTTGAGCCTTGCCAAAATCCACACAGTTTAAATTTTGCTCACGCTATCTGCGATGACATGTGGTTTTGAAACAGAGCTGCTAAGATTTCAGTTCATGTATCGATTCTAAGCCAGCCGTAATGCACAATCCGACAAGATTTGCGAAGAACAGCAAAAGTCAGCCCCAAAGCAGCGTTTTCACTCCCTCCTTTATCCCTTCCCTTACGACGCGGTTCAGCTGTCCGCCGATATGCGAGCCAGATACTGCGCCATTTCCTTTCCCCGAAAACCAAAAAAAAAAAAAATCTGAACACTGCAGGCGACCAGATAATACCACAAAGGGTAACGAAATATAAACAACAAAAATATTTGAAAAAAGCGCGTGACGAAGTGTTCTGTAGTAGTGAGCACACCGGGGCCGGTGTCGTCGTCTCGCCGCTGTGGAACTCGACAGGTGGCGCATCAAGCTGCCTCATCGTTGCAACGCGGGAAACAAGAAGACGTTATCCGCGGGATCCGTCGAGCCTCATTCAAGCGCCTTTCAGGCGTCTATATACACGCGCCAGACACGGCATACCAGCAACTAAACCGGCCGTGCAAAAGGGGAAAGGATCTCGAGCCACTGCCAACAGGGGTGCTGAGGTTATATCGCCGATTTATGCGTGCATTTATACACTGCACAAGTTGGCTCCGGCCATCCGTGACCAAAAGTCCGCCGCGGTCCAAGGATTCCTCCGCCGGATCAGCTACCCCGATGGTCATCGTGGCCGTAATTCAAACACGGGTCCCCTCTCCGCCGCCGCTAAGCCGCCTCTTTTCTTACAAACGCCGCGACGTGCCGTGAATACTTCGTGCCCGATAGCGACCGAGTCGCGTGCGCGGAGCAGCGCTTGCGCTGTGCACGCCGCTTTCCGACTCGGGGGTACCAACAGCTTCATTGTGCGTCTGATCCAGCGCACATGCACTTCACGGATCCCTCTTTCGCGCTCAACCCTCAGTGCATATGCGAAGTGCGCGAGTCAGGTTTTGCTGAGGTCGCCGAATGTCCGGCGCTCTTGAACGCTTCGGTGCTCGCGCTTGCCTTGGACTGCCCCAGATTCGTGCATGTTTTTTCGCCGTTAGCCAAGAAACAATCGGCGTGTAAAAGGATCTGCCTGGCGGCGGTTGCAAGTGAGCATACTTGCAGCCAGGATGCAACGCGTCTAGGTCGGCTGTTTCCGGCAGGCGCAGAGTATGTATACATGCAAATGATCGCCGTTTCACTGCGGAACTGAACTCAAGCGTCCCCGAAAACGCCGCTCTGAGCCGCATAATTACTAGGCTGAGAGTTGAAATTATGCCGCCGCCACGGATTGGTACCAAATTGGCTTGGATTCATAGCTTACGACGAATTAGGGACGGCACGCGTGGCAGGGAAGGACACACTGAACGTTTTTGGGGCCGCCGTGATGTCCTCGTTGCATCCATTATTCTTACGTGGTCGACTCTTTTCGTGCTGTAAGTAAGCAATGCATCGGAGCTACGTGAACAACAGATGCTGCTCCTGAGCTGCAGACCGCAACATGCACGACACATTGAAATCATGCTCATGGTGACCTCACTTTCAACAAAAGAAGCAGTTTTAAGTACTGTGCTACAAAAAGCGTCCAAACTTCAGCTGCGGACTGAACGCATCCGCGCTGCTATGCTGCGAAGGCTATAGTTTCCGTCTGTATTGCCTCACTTGGTGTAGTACCCAAGAAAGACCGTAATGCCTGGTCTTTTCTGCTTGTCTGTACTCGGATACAACTTGAGAACGAAGCGGATTTTCCCCGTAAAAGGACCCTCTTCCAGCCAATGGCGCCGGCCGATTCTCATGAACCTGCGCGCGTGGCAATGCAGGGAGGGGAATATCCCGACCGCGGAGGAAGGGGCGCTATGACCTTATATCTGCCACTCGCTGCACTGTAACGCTAGCAGGCCTAATAGAATCGGCATACACCATTGGCTGGCAGGCGGTCCTTTGACGGAGAAAAGCCGCTTCGTTCAAGAGTTGTATCCGACTACGGCCTCTTTCCTGCCGTTTTTTTTTTCTTTTCTCATCATTTGTGTCGTAACGAGGATACGCATTTCAGACACACCCGTCACCAAGCTCCCGATTCCCTTCGCCCGACTGCACGCGTCTTCGCTTCTGAAAATCGAAACCGGGATCGGAATAGGCGCAATGCGGACTTTCGCGGAGGCGCCCGAACAAGAGAGGGAGAGAGAAGAGAAGGGAGAGGAGAATGAGGGACGATAAGAATAGAGGAAGAGAAAGGAAAAACAGACAAGAGGGAGAGGAGGACCACGAAAGAGAGGAGAGAGAGAAACAAAGGGCGGACGGACATGCGCGGACGAGCGAGAGCGCGGAGCTGCGCAACAGAGCGACGTCGAAGAATGGCCGCCGTCGCTGACCGCGGCGGCGACGGAGGGAGGGGCCTGCGGCGCGGGCCCGGGCTGGGGCCTCCCCGGGGCCGGGCCGCCCTCCTTTTGTGCGCCGCCGGCGGAGGAGACAAAAAGAAAACGGGTCACGCGATCGATCACGCATCCCCCGTTGGCACGACGGCGCCGCCACTGCTGCGAAAGAAAGACGAGGACAACGCTAGAAAACGAGGGGGCGGGTGAACGCCAAGAGGCAAGCGGCCGTGCGCACTGCAAGGCAGTCGGCACTGTTTTCACTGCTTCAGACCAGGAACACAGTTGTATACCGGCAAAAAAAGGAAATTAAACAATCGATGTTTCACTTTTAATTCTTTTCCTCTGGGTCAACGACCACGAAGCAGCTGGAGCAATTTGATGCTCCATCACGGGCACCAGAAGGTTCTTTCTCGAGGAGATACGGAGGAACGAAGAATGCTGAGCGGTATAGAACGGTGGCAAATGATATTCCATCATGCAGAGTAGAGGGAAAAGCAAGCGCGCGGCCGTACGTAATAGCTTCGTAGTGCGCTACGGCTATCAAAACCAGTTTAGTTAACAAAGTAAGCGCTCGTGTGCACGCGCTCACGGGACAAGGAAGCAGGAAGAGAGGTCGCTACATGCGCTGCTAACGGACGCAGATCATTCGTTATCTCGAAACAGCCGCGCTGCGCTCTGCAGTGCACCCCTGCGGCTATTTGGCGGCGGTGTTAAACAAATTTAAATACTTACCTTTATGGCGCGAATGTTAAGGCCGGCGAGTTGCACGCGATTGCGAATCAAAATCAACGCTCGACGCGAGGAAAATGTCGCATGAGTAATGATGACTCATTCGTCATTTCCTCGCAACGTTCCGGTAAGCAACCATGTCTGACTTTCCTATATAGTGGTCGATCTTCCTCTTACGGTGACATTCTGCACTTCCTATATACATATGCACGCGCGGTGCGGGCATTTACGCATGCATAAGGCAGATGCTTGGCCAGGTTACGCTCAAGTTACGTTAACCTGCCTCCCCGTAGTCGACCATATTTGTTAACTGATATATCGCTCAGCCACCGTGCGACATAAGGAAATTACTAAGGAAACGACAGGAATGCTTGAGAGCCTATGCGCTCTTGCGCTGCTTCCCGCTATTTTCCAATGAAGGAAAGTTGAACCGGGCATGCGGTAGGCCTATAGCCAGCGATTTTTCAACATTCTCGACTTCTGCACACCGCTGTTTATGTGAGGCGATTTTGAACCCTAATGAGCTGATTTCCTTTTCCGAGTTGGTGGCGACCGAAAGGCACCGTCAAGGAGCCTGTAACTTTTTTTTTAAGCGGCACTTCTAAACACATATTTGGTGGTGGTGGTAGTGTTTTTTTTATTAAGTAATAGTAAAAAGGAAGGAAAAGATTTTTGCTAGCCCTGGCATCTGCCAGCGATACTGAAGCACCTGAGCTGGGGCAGCGGTAATAAAGGATAGCAGGCAGAATGCAGAAATGAAATGAAAGAGGTGAGGGGACAGGAAGAGAGGATAGGGGGAGAAGTAATATATACAAACTATTTAAACCCGTATTTCCTTATCAGTTTTGAAAGCGAAGGTCACAAACGTTTTTGATAGGTGTACAATGTTTGCACAGGTCCCTTATAACAGTAATGCTACTTTAACCCACGATCAGAAGACTGGAAGGAAAAGGAATGCGTAGGCCGAGCAACAAAGGGGGGGGGGGGGGGGGGGGGGGCTAAAGAGAAGCTTACAGGAATGCATGGATCATATACCGTGAAAAGTAAGGCTTGTTGGAATCTAAAGCTACTAGAGCACAAAACAACAAGGCGCAGCCAAATAACAGATATAATAAGACCGCCTCATCCCTGGAAAACTATATGGCTTCTAAAAATTTACAAGAAAATAAAAAATATTGAAGCAGTAGCAGCTGTAACGGGCGAGAAAATGTGACTCGTGCACGTCGCAAACACTCACGGTCTGGCGGATGAGCCGTACGTATACCTCACGTGCAAGCGATACTGTTGTTAACCGCGCCCTCAATTCGTCGACAAGCCACGAAATAAACATAATTATACAGACTGAACCTCACCAATGAGAAATCCTTTAAGGCTGCGCTAGCATGCTCTAGAAATTCGTGCAGAACACTACGTTTCGGCGGTCAAGGCTTAAAGAGTCCGCATACTGGCCCTTCTCATTCTCATAACAGCTCGCTTAATACCCATCAGCACCGGCATGCAGGGCAGGTTGTATCGTCAGCGCATTCGCGTTTCATCTCCCTGCTATAAAGCGCGCTTCCCTTTACAGATATTGTTTTTGCTCTCCTATTGTCATCCTCTTTGCGAGAATTACAACTCGCACCCATGATAACAACCTCGTATAACGTTGACGCAACGTACGTAGACAAAAACGCGCTTTTGTAAAGCCAGCGCGTTCGGCCCACAGCGGCTCCGATTTTCCAGTAATGTCCCCGACCTGTCGCTGTCCGAGAGAATAGCTCAGCCACGCGTGCGGCAAGCGCGAAAGCAGCCTGAAAAGAGTTCCTCTGAATGGTCACCACGCATTTCGTTGCGCGCAGTTTTCCGCGGAAACTGTCGTTCCGATATTTCTTATATATCGCAATCGTCGGATTCGACAAAACTGTACCAAAGCCACGCTTCTCTCCAGCTCCCAGAAGCAGAAAACAACGCGCGTACCAAAGCTTTTATGCCCGTGCCCGGAATAATCTGCCGCTCATTCTCAACGCTCTAATTGTGCGCCGTCAACGTGCGGCGCGAACGGCCAACAGCGTTTGGCAATATATACGGCCTCATTTGAACACCGAAGGTCGCCATTTAATCTCCCTTCGACAGTTATTCAATGGGTGCTCAGGCGGTCCAATGTATACCTTGCAAGCACAGGGGCAACGAATGGATATATACACCTATATGCATCGTCTGTCGCGACCCGCTGCAAAGAACAGTCGCTTTGAACTGCAGCCAATAAATACTAAACACAATCTCCCGAGACAAGGGGCCATTTTGTTCATTTCCGTAAAGTGGGATTAATTACACTTTCATTCGTGCGTAGACAAGGCGCACGTGCGCAGGGAGTGAATTCGACAACCTGCTACGTTCGCGAGCGTGAATTGGCCGAGAACAACAAAATAAAAAGTACGGCTATGCACCAGCGTTGCATGTGTGAAAAGAGGAAGGGAAAATGAACAAATATGACGTTCAAAAAAGAACGCAAGCGGCTCTGTCTGTGGAGTGGGGAGAGTGGGGTGGGGCTCGGCGTCGTGTAAACGCTGGCAATTGGTGAGACTATACGCGTACCATCTGGGTTGAATGAACGAGTTTAATGGGGTACGCGGGCGCGCGCGGGGCCGAATTCGACCGCTGATAGAATGCCGCTCCAATAATAGAGGTGGGAAAATATGCGCACACGCAAAGCAAAGAAAAAGAGGGTCGAGTCTTATACATCAGGTAGCCCGAAGCAGGTAGAGGCATTCTGTAATGAACACTAGAGAGGGTAGCCTTCTCACTGCGAAGGAGCTAAACAAACTTAAACAAAACACCCGCGCGCGCGCGCACACACACACAGGATTATCATAGGCTGCTTATATATTTGACCCGTGACCCCAGGAAATTGTAACAGCGCTTTTGTACCGAGTGGCCCTGACGGTGCTACACTTACTGATGCTACACTTATGGTGCTACACCCGGCTCGAAACTCCGAGTACATTCGACAGGCTGAGGGTTCAGTATGCTTTCGGGAACCTAACGCAGCTTTCAGTATTCTACGGGACGTTATGAAATTACCGCGGTTGCAGAATTAAGTGATTGTATGTTTTCGAGCACGCCACATGTTGGGCCCAGTGGATTGCTGTGGAGAACAAGATTTTGTGGAGCAAGTGGTCAGTATATATACGCTATATGCGCTACTTCGAGACGAATACGGTGGAGGCAAGAACGGGCACGACTGCCTATCTGCAGGTTTCGCGGCATAAGGAAGTTACAAGTAATGTCGACGTGGGATTACTGACCGGTCCGGGACATATATGCTAACGGCGATATGAATGCACAGGCATGGGATAGGCTTGCAATGCAACGCAGGCGTTCCTCTGGCTCAGCTTGTGCGAATGAGAAGCAGCGTACAGCCTCGTGGTTCGGCACGACACTCTCTATAGCACCCACGGACAGCTCAAAACATAGAAGACGCCGTTTCCCGCAGAAGTACACAAAAGCGCCAATGAAAGTTTCCTTCACACCAACGCAAGCAACTCTTAAATGCTCAGACAGACAAATCAGGCACGAATTCACCCTGAAGTACTGAAGTATAATGTAAATGGCGCTTACATATTTTGTTTATAATTTCCTTTTTTCTTAAGAAAAAAGAAGAATGCCCCGGCGGAAATCGTCGTAATGAGAAAGCATGCTGTTTGGTTTATGGTTTATATGGGGGTTTAACGTCCCAAAGCGACTCAGGCTATGAGGGACGCCGTAGTGAAGGGCTCCGGAAATTTCGACCATCTGGGGTTCTTTTACGTGCGCTGACATCGCACAGTGCACGGGCATCTACAATTTCGCCTCCATCGAAATTCGACCGCCGCGGCCGGGATCGACCCCGCGTCTTTCGGGTCAGCAGCCGAGCGCCATAACTAGTGAGCCACCGCGGCGGCAGAAAGCATGCAGTACACATGCCAATTCTTTTCACTATACAATACTAAGGTTGAGGTGACTCTATACATGCAGCCGACGCCTCTTAAATGCATCAAGCTTTCAAGTGTGCGCGAAAGTAGAAGAGACAAAACAAGCAAGCAAAAGGAACAGAGAACGAGAAGACTAGAAGGAGGCGGGAACAAAAGGACTTGAGCACGCAATAAAGCAGCCAGAAGCTGAACAGTTGGATCAACGTCCTGCGGGGAATGAAGATGAGCAGCACGTTCCTCCTCAAAGACCAGTCATAAAAAGACAAAAGTAAAATGTATAGCGACCGGTGAGGAGTATGGCACGATGCAATTACGCGCCGCAAACTAAAAGAAGAAATCAACTTCAAAGTAAGCAAGCGAGGAAGAAAAAGACTCCGAAAGGAAACGGGGAGGATGGAAAGAAGTGACGAAGAGAAGGAGAAAATGTACGCGCAGCGAAGTGAACGTTCCGGCAAGAGCAGAAAGGGCACGCGAGCCACCAAAATTAGATTGTCGCCGCGACCGCTCCCTAATTAGCAAAAATTAAAGCAGCCGTCGCTTCACCACACACTTCGTACACGATACCGCTTGGGGACATCCGTCGTCTTTCTCCCTCCCTCCCTTTCACTCCTTTAATTACTTTTCATTCCTAGGCACTCTCAAATATTCTGTATACTCACGCGCGGTTCCCCTCAGGTCGCACTGAAAAATGAACACTTAATTCCAATACGAATGGTGTTTTGACGAGAGGCTTCTCGTTTTCCTTCCGTTACTTTGCTGTGCTTCGGGAAACTGCTACGCATCTGAAAGGATAATGCGCAGAGAGAGGGCGGAAGGGAAGGAAACCCCAACTTGACACCCCCACCAACTCTGGACAAAAATACGCCTATATGGACAGAGGACAGCGCACTCCCTTTTTACTCCTTTCAGTTCGGAGTGAAGCTATCTGTCCCTTCCGAAAGGTTCTGACAAACCGGCAACGGTAGAAAAAGTCAAAAGAAATCTTTGGCTGCTGTCTGAAAAACAAGCCACGGGATGTAATTTTCAGAGCACATAAACCACGAGCAAAACGTTCAACTAATGTTAACGCCCATAATAGGCAGCGGTCACAAACTCGTTTGTTTTGTAACTTTCTGCGCCGTCTCAGGATGTAGCACACAATGAGAAATTTGCGATAAGTAACTTCCTTACGATCCGGGAATAGCTATCAATATCAGCTGCCAGAGTCGCGGATCTTCGAAAGGACGACGTTAAAGATACCCAGGTGGTCGAAATTATTCCGGAGCCCTCCACTACGGCACCTCCTTCTTCCTTTCTTCTTTCACTCCCTCCCGTATCCCTTCTTTTACGGCGCGATTCAGGTGTCCAACGATATATGAGACAGATACTGCGCCATTTCCTTTCCCCCAAAACCAATTATTATTATTATTATTAGAAAGGACGACATAGCAGTGCAGTACAGCAATGCAGTAAAGAGGAGATTCTCAAAAATCTGCTTCGTTTCTCAGGAAGCGACGACTCTTAAAGTGAGCCTGCAGAGCTCACAGCGGACTGTACATGCGGTGACGGCGACCGTGTAGCGGAATCGAAACAGGTCTGCTGAAGCGATTTTCGGCTGAAGATCGAACTACTGTGGCCGCCAGCACTAAAGCCTATGCAAAGCCTCAACTAGCCTCACCAGTGACAAAGCATCTCGCCAGGGTGTCTTTGGTGAGGACGCGGGCGACATGGAGGAGGAATAAAGTAAGGAAAAAGAAATGCACGGTGGCAGGCCCCGCCAGATCTGCCACTCTGCCACACACGGCACAAGAAAATCACTTTGCCAATGGACGCCAAACCAACAATGCTTCAAAGATAAATCTCAGCATGCAAGGTCGAATGGCCATCTGTTTCCGTGCTGACACGGCGCGAAGCTGCTCTCCTTGGGAAGTATACGCGTGGACCGCGGATACAAGCGTAAGCTGCGCCAATAAGAATAAAGAGATAGCTGCGGCAAAGTGTGTCTCCTAATTAGCGGGAAATTAATTGGCGTCCAGTCAAAGGGCGCGCAGGTGACGACACGATCGAATAAACGGAGAGAGGCATTCTTCGAGGCCGCGACCTTCCGAGGGTCGGGAAAAGAACAGGGTATGGCGTTCGGTACGGCTGAGCGAAGCGCCACTGATTTAGACGTGACAGAGCAAGAACCCCGCTCAATTTGCGCGCTTTTCTGCGCGCACAAGAGACGCGAAACATGACGAAAACTATTTTTAGTTTCGCTGACGTGCTAGCAGCAATGGCAGGCGGTGTAAAGCTACAAAGCCGCTCTCGCTAATCCGCACTCGGAGAGGATTGAAAACTTGTTCGCGTTGGCATTAAGGAAAGCCTTTGTGATGCACTTTACATTAACGACATTGAAATAAACCGAATGTTCGTATTAAGCGAGTTCTTAATCAAGAGCGTCCAGTTTATATAATATGTGCTGCAACGCTCACATATGGCGAGGATAATGGTCTGCTAGGCTGTATATGTCGTCTTGGTTCGTTCATACCTGCAATCATTTTCCCAACTCATTCGTACGCAGAGAGATCGGCATCGGATAACGCTGCTCGAGAGGTATATTCAGCACTGCGGGTCAGAAAAATAGCATTATGCTTGCTGCAGCAACGTGACTGCTACAAGATACGCTTTAGAAAACGGTAAAAATACATAAAACAGTTATATCAGATTGAACGGAAAAGCAAAACTTAAACTGTGGAAGGTGTATAAAAGCCACCGAAGAGAAAAGAACAAAAAGGACGAGGGGGATTGAGGCTGGGAAGCTAATGGGGGTGGAGGGGATTTAATTTCGCGCGCATGCGAGCAACGGCTTGGAAAAATAAACGAGTTCTGGAAGAGAAAGAATTTCCGCGAAATTAAGTGCCGACTTCTCTTCCAGCCCGCGTCAGCATTTCACGTAAGTGCATGCAGCTTGGAAGAGCATTAACAAAAAAAAAGAAAAGGAAAGTAAAGTAAAGAGAAAGAAACTTGGCCTCATTCTTTTCCCGCTCAACGTTACGCCTCATATCTGTTTCGGTCAGCGCATTAACTGTACGTTGGGAAAGCTGAGCCAGACGGTTTTTGGGCGACCGTGTAAAAAGCAAAACAAGAAAAAGGCACGGTTAACCAGATACTTTATCTGCGAAAATGTCCAAGCAGCGTTTGCGGGACATCAGAAAAAAAAAAAGTTTCCGCGGGCTCCTAGCATCAAAACACGGTGCTATATTATACTCTGGAGAGAGCACTGAAGTTGCCATAACCATGCGGCTTCGAACAGAATTTTAGAAACCTTTTTATGCTAGATTTTATTACCACCGACATAGAAGCAAATAAACATGATGTAATAGCCAGCGGATCTCATTAGAAAACAGCCTGTGCTGAGTAGTTTGGTGCTTGTAATCCCGTGGCGAACAGCAGTGAAAAAAGAAATAGAAACGCGGTGATAACAGCAATCAATGTGGACGCCTTATCACATCGTCCGCTATGCAGTTCGCAGCAAATGCATCAATTTTTGATGCGTAGCAAAATCACAATCGCGAAAAAATAAACAAAGGTAATATACATTCGACGTACTGTGCGAAAACTTTACTATCACATATGCCTACTCTAAACACGCTGATAGCTATTTTAGGAGAAAAAAAAATGAATGCAACCAAAACGGCCATTTCTGAAACATTTCCGGATTTTATTGCATCAGTGAGTACACTTGGTGCCTTTTAACTACGTGCTTCACATCACAAGCGCAGCGAGAAACAATTGCCCGCATAAAAAATTAGACGCGCCACTTAGGCTGCGCCTTAATTAAGGGTATGACGCGGTAGCGTTAATGGATTAATGCCGATACATGTGAAATTGGTCATTCTTTGGTTCACATTATTAAAACCCCGAGAGTCGTCGCACCACTCCTGGAGCAGTGGTTAAGCGATGCGCCACTGCCCTGCGATGGCAAGCGGTGCCACCGGTGGGGTTTGTGCGACCCGGGCTGCTCTTTCCGAGCAACCTATCCTGACCGATCATTCATTTAACTGCAACCGGCCTGCCATTGTGCGCAGTTTACTCACAGTCGGGTGGGCAGGCTGTGATGACGCCAGAAGGCTACGCGACGTAAGTGGCCCACTGCTGGATAGCGTTTCTGGAGATTTTTCGCTCACGGTCGACGACGGCGGATTTTCTGCGACACCAGCTTCTTAAGACTATATGGCGTAAAAGAATGTTCCCTCTTTGTTCTTCTGATAGGCAGGCCATGCAGTGCAAGCGCCAGTCAATCGCTGGAAGTGCACACGCTCAGTAGACTCGATTTAAGGTCGACGCTAATGGCGTTGCGACAACCCAAAGTCCGCGAGCGCCGTCTGCACTAAATGTTGCATGCATGCTTTCTTCAGACCCGAGAGAGAGAGAGAGAAACAGAGAGGGGGCTCCATTGCGACACACCGCTCGTTTCCTCGAGTTTCGGTCGGTGCGCGCGCGACGTGTGTCGCATTAATGTCTTCCATCAAAATAGACGCGTTCGACGACGACCGGGAGCAGCGCGCAGATATGTCATCTGTCCAGCCGGCGAGGCCTCGCTATGCTTACACGCGCTACGCGCACTGCAGACACGGCGCCGACACATACGCTCGACGGACTGCGAAAGCAGCCTGGAGAGACAACTGCAGGCAAGACGGAGAAGGGAGGGGGAGTCTCAAGACGACGAGGAACCTCGTCCTGTGGCCGTCACTCTCTCTCTCTCCTTCGCCGGTCCCTGAAATAATCTCGCCATTCTTTCATTTTCTTTTCAATTACTGCCGTATGTCGCGGCAGGCGCCGGTCTGCTGCACAGTCGCGGGCAGGCAACCTCGCTGGCCAGTGCGGCTGACGCAAGCGTCCTTGGCGTTGCAGTGATGCATAACGTTGTTCCTGCGTGAGAGGGAGACGCTGCCCCGAGCATCACTCGAAGCGACTGCCTGAATGTCCTCAAGTGCATACATACCACACAGATATCAGCAGCATAGGGAAACAACCAAGAGTATACGTCCGCAGGGGATATGACTTCAGATTTTTGGCACGAAAGGTTTACCCACTATATAATGTCGCCTACTTGGTACAATTCCCGCGTTTTTTTTTTTCATTTCTGCACCACTGCACACAAACAGCTCGAAAAGTTATTTTTAAAAAGCGTTTTTTTTTTTCAAGCGCTATAGAAGCCATCCCACACATTACCAAAGGAAGTGGTGATCTAAAAAAAAGATTGTGTACGCATTCAAAAGACGCAGATACAACCCTTTCAACGTCTCAAGAACGATTTTTTTTTTTTTAGCCAGCAACGAAGTCTGTGCACCAAGGCGCGATCACGAGCTGAAACTACATAGGTAGTATTAAAGTTTCACACACTATCACTTCTAGACTCTTTTGACAATTATCTGAGCCAATTTCAAATTCTAATGTATCTCATCTCATTTTAGCAGTGATATCGCTCTCGGTTCCGTGGCTTTATTATAATAAAGCCAGTTTTATTCCTATACTTTCATCATGTGCTCCGTCCTGCTGTCCGTCCCTTTAAAGGGGTTGTGAAAAGAAAATGAAGCCGCCCGGTTGTAATTTACATTGATTCAATAAATATTGTACATGCCGATTCCGAAATATTTCAGCGCAATATTGAGTCTGCATTTAATAAAGCCCGTTGGAAATCGTTGCCTTTTTGCGCTCGTGAAACGACCATGCGGCCCCGGCGGCTGACAGAAGTACTACCCAACTACGTCACATTAAGACGCTTAGAAACTGATATATCTTTCAGTTTCGTTTACCCCAAAATAATAGATTAGTATGAAAGTTAGAAAGCGAAAAAAAGTGTGACAATTATTTGCACACGGAACTTTACTCGGCAAAGAACAGCACGTGATCCTAGATCAGTCATTGACCTGGGATCAGTTTCGGTTTCGGTTACGCTTCTCCGTTCTCCGTGGGGTCTTTCGTTTACATGAACTCGATAGCGGGTGGTTCTGTCAGGGCATCGAGTTGAGCAAGGCCGGCCAAACTCGACGACTCTCCGTTTACATGCGCTCAATACGTGATGCAGCGTGACGTCATTTTGACGCCACATTTGAGTACATATAGTGCTCTGACCTCTCGCTAAGCCGCCATGTTGTGTCGGCGACAGAAGCCTGGGATTGGCTACTTATGATGACGTTTCCTGTAGAGTTGAGGAGGACGCGTGCCGGGAAATCGAAATTAACTTTTTTTTCGCTATTCGATCAACCCGGACGATGAAACGAAAAACTGTACGCTATAGAATGAAGGGTCAGAATTCCAAATATACACGTCGTCCAAAATTTTCGGAAAACACTTCACGACCCCTTTAGAAACTGATATATCTTTCAGTTTCGTTTACCCCAAAATAATAGATTAGTATGAAAGTTAGAAAGCGAAAAAAAGTGTGACAATTATTTGCACACGGAACTTTACTCGGCAAAGAACAGCACGTGATCCTAGATCAGTCATTGACCTGGGATCAGTTTCGGTTTCGGTTACGCTTCTCCGTTCTCCGTGGGGTCTTTCGTTTACATGAACTCGATAGCGGGTGGTTCTGTCAGGGCATCGAGTTGAGCAAGGCCGGCCAAACTCGACGACTCTCCGTTTACATGCGCTCAATACGTGATGCAGCGTGACGTCATTGTGACGCCACATTTGAGTACATATAGTGCTCTGACCTCGGTCAACTATGGGCCAGCAGGCCTCGCTAAGCCGCCATGTTGTGTCGGCGACAGAAGCCTCGGATTGGCTACTTATGATGACGTTTCCTGTAGAGTTGAGGAGGACGCGTGCCGGGAAATCGAAATTAACTTTTTTTCGCTATTCGATCAACCCGGACGATGAAACGAATCACTGTACGCTATAGAATGAAGGGTCAGAATTCCAAATATACACGTCGTCCAAAATTTTCGGAAAACACTTCACGACCCCTTTAAGATGCAGTTAACCGCACGTTTGTTTCATCGTTTACATGAACTAAGGAATCCCACGAGTATAGGCCTATAACGAGCTGTGCACAGTGCGTAACGTCAGCAAACAATACGACTGTAGTGAAGTAAGCTTTCTGCTTGTTATTTTGAAGGCTTGAGTTGGCTCCAGAAATTCAGAACATGCATGCAACCTCAGCCGATGCAAGTTCTAGTTTGCTAACAAATGTAAAACGGGGGACCTAGGTGGATAGTTCTTGTGCGCTACGTCTCCGGATCCGTTACATGAATATAACCAAAAGAGAAAGGAAATATTCGGCATTCGGTGGTCAGCCAAGTGTCCAGCGTGCTGAGTGGCTACCTAGAAATTCTGGAAAGAGTTGACTACAGAATGAAAAGAACCTTAATGTCTGGAGAGACGGCTCAACTCTTGGCCGGCTTCTATGAAAAATGATACAAGGGCAACCGATGATACGAGTCTATTTACATGAAAAAGTGATATCCGAAATTCCACATTAAGAGGCAATGATCGGTTGTGCACTGTAATGCAGAATAAAAAGAGACAAAGGTGAACGCGAATTCGTATTGCGCCAATGAAGAGATGTCATCCGAATCACTTTCCTCCCAGTTTCTGCATGCATGGCTTTGCCAAAAGTTCTCGGAGCGATGGCTTCCATCAACAGCTAATGATGGCATCATTCGCTGTTCTTCACCGCGTTATCTATCCTCATACCCGAATATGTAATGATTAGCTCAATAAAAGAATGCTTACAGGCTAGACTGGTTTTTGACTCACGGCGAACAAATCGACAAGCAAAGTGCAGTGTACAATGCGACGAATTTAGCATCCGAGGGGCAATTTCCGAATCAATGCTGTACAGTATGTAAGGTTGCGGTTGCGGGCGAGTGTTCCACGAAAGAGCTTTCCCCCTCTCATTTTTCTACACACACGCACAAGGCTTCAACACAAAACGGGTTCGCCCACGGCCGAACGCTTATTCGTGGTAAGCGAACAGAAAGAAAAGGCAGAAATCAATGCCCACGCAAGCCCGCATTCGCGTATACGTTGAATTAAACGCAGAGACGACCTCACAACTCTGTTCCACGAATAAAATCTGCTTTCACTCATCTTTCTTTAAAAAAAAAAACTGTCCCAGTGAACCCGCAGCTAAATGTGCTGCAGCCGTGGCGACGGCGCAGAGCTAGAGAAGGCCGAGTTGAAACCTAGCAGCGCGCTCTCTCGAAGAGCGTACGTGGGTCAGTCTCTCTCCTTGCGCAACGGCCGGCGGCGACCGAAGTCCCGACCTCTTTAACGCAGTTCGCGGATTAGGAATAAACAGCGAGTGCATGCAGTTGTGCGCCCCCTATGAATCTCTGTCCGACCGGCTAGCTACAGTGCTGCGCGTTTGTGTGTATAACACACACACACACATACACAGTCGCCGATGCAAAGCGATATATACTACTGCCGCGCTGCTGTATATATGGTTAGGTTCGTGGATCGCGCGGACGCATACTTATTAAACTCGACGTCGACGACCAAGGCAACAACGCGCGGCTCTTTGCAATTCTGATGTCGCGCGTGTGCGTTTTTTTTTTCTCTTCCATCTCAATCTCTAGGACACCGAGCTGTAGCTATAGCAGTTGGGGGAGGGGGCACGGACAACTAGCAAGCTTGGCTGCGAGGACTTTCGCGAAACTGGGAAGAAAAATAAATAAAGCAAAAAATTGTAAAGGACAGCCCTGCCGATCGTTAGAGTACATGTATACCCTTGCACTCGAAGTCAGCCGGAGCTGACCTCACTATACGGGACGATGTGTTGCGACACGATTTCCAGTTGGCTTCCTCCGAAATACCCGCGGGCAATTTTGCCACCGCATGCATGCGTGCTAGCTAGCTTCACGGCGATTATATACAGTGTTTGTCCATTAGTGTATGTATACGCACGCGATCACCCACGTCCGTGGAAAGAACGCAACGTGAATTAATGTATAAGCAAACGAAAAACGCGCATATCAGACGCGTGCCGGGATTAACGAAGATAATTGTTGGACGGTTTTTAGACACATGCAACCGCGTCGAGGGTCGCCGGGGGTAAAACGGAGTCATGGCTATTTTCTATCGTCGTCTATACTCGCCTCTCTTCAGTATGCCTTACACACGGAGGTTGCTGAGAGGAGTATCCTTCAAACATAAACGTATCCATGCATCTGGGGGCCGGAAAAGCAAGCAAAAATAGAAAAAAAACGCCATTTTGTGGGCCGCATGCTTCATGCACGGCTCTTAATTCGCCCTATATATCACGAAATAAAATATTCCATGAAGCAGCAGTAAAAGTGCGATTTAAACGTACACTCTAAATGGGATGGTGTAAAAAGGGAGTAAGCTCTCCTTTAGCGCACTATCTTCTATATAGAAGATAGTGCGATAAAGGACAGCTCACTCTTTTTACTCTCATATAGGCGTATTTGTGCTCAGAGCGCGCACGATCAGGATGACAACCACACGAGAAACCAGAAAAGAGGTGGCGAATTTTATTGCGTTATTGATGGAATGGAACGAACAAGTCGCAGTTTGTCAGCTGCAAATCTCTCCATTCGGATGGAATTTTAATAGCAACGGCGAATTACGGCTGTGAGCACACGGCGATTTGGACCTAGTTAAACTAACAAAACGAATAATCTCCTCATAAGAACGCTACTAATTAAACGCAGGAATATTGAGACATAACGAGAAGTGCGCGGCGTCAGAAGGCGTCCGCCAATGAAAGTGCGCCGCATACGAGAACATGAGCCACAGCGCCTCGCCACGGCGACGACCGATTCGTGAAGTGCGTCGATTTAGAACGAATCACTCGTACGGGATCTTGTACACAGCAAACGACAGGAAATATGCCTTTTTCATTCGTATACACACACGTGCTCGACGCCGCAAAAAGAATAAAAATACTAAAATAACCAGCGCGAAAATCCATTACAAGGCCACCTTACAAACCTTAAGAGCGTCGGTCAACACGCGGACGTCCAGTGGCGCCGCCAGTGCGCGCTTGTTAATGTCTTCCTTCTCATGCCTGTCATGTCGCGGAAAGCGAACAGTCTGATGACCCGCTTTTTATCGGCGTTGTGTGTGTACCTTTCCAGAATGGCTTTCTCCTCGCCTTTAATGTACACGCTTGACGAGTGCACCTTGACGGCACGTGTGATCGAAGTGAGGCAACCGGCGGTATGTGGCTTCTGAACTTGTAGAAGTACACTACACCGGCCCAGACGGCCCAGACGACGCAGACGTCTGCGTCGATCTGAGGCGAACGCCCTTGTTGGAGCGTATACTTACGATTAAAAAAAGAAAGAACGCTCTGCTGTTTTGAACGCAGTTCAAATAGTTGGAGAACAGAGATATCAATGTTTTCGCAGAACGTAATTAGTGGATGCTTATTAAAACATCAAGAGATCCCTCGTTTAGGGGCTATGCGCCGCACAGCGCGCGGACGCAACTTCTATTCCCCAGGTGTGTCCTCAACAATCCAACTCCTCTAGCGAGGACAACAGCAAAAAGCATTTGTGATTCCTCGACCAGGCAAGGTATGTATTTAGAGTCACGGTATACAGCTTAAGCTACGAGACAGAAACGCGCAGCCTTTCAGAGACGGCCCACAGCAGCTGCCCTTTTCCGATCGAACTTCGGGAATCGATGACATGCGACGTAACCTCTTCAAGAAATGCGAGCCAGGGATCATCAGTGCAACCAGACGGCGACTACAGGAGCGGCAACGCGGCCCTCACTTATCTTGTGTCATTAGTCTCCCCAAAAATTAACGACTCGGGAAGCACCCAGTTTCCCTCGATGATGCATGTCGGCGAATGAGTATACTGCGGCGTGCACACAGTAATAATACCTACTCGTCGCTGTACTTTCCAGCCATTCAGAAGAACACCATACAAGTTCCAAGCGTTTAATGGCCGGACATAATATACACACACTTCACTTGTCATCTAAATACCAGTCGCAGAGGCCAACATTTATACATAATCGCAAAATTCGTGAGGCTGCTCTGTGTACCACTTCTCGGCTTCCATTTTTATCGTGCAAACAAATATTCAAGCTACACGCGTGGCATAAGTGAGAGCTCTCACCGATGTTCTGCGAAGCATATTACGAAGCTGAGCATGGCACTTCACTGCTCGCTGGCCTGTGAATCCGTCAGTTGCTGCGGCGCCATGTCCGCTAGGAAAGCCCACAGCCATTCGCTTACTTCACACTCACGTTCATAAGGCCAGGTTGAGAGGAAGCAGACAAGCAAATGCAAAGCGAAATACACAACGAGGCACTGACAAGGAATGAAGTCTGGGAGAAAGAAATGTCGAACACAAATTGGCCCTAAACCATTTCGCTGTGAACAAAGTCTATGCACGAGGATTTTTTTTCCCCCTTCAGCGCCCCAAAACAATGCAAAAGATCCTTGCTAACGAGCTATTCGTGTTGTCGACTGGAGTTTTTTTTTTTATTATTACTGGCTGACGTAAAATCGCTGGCGCGCTTTCATTACAAGATGGTGGGTCTGTAGGGCGCTAAGATAACGAAAAGCGAACAGATCTAACTTCGCTCCAGCAGAATTGCGAATATGTCGACGAGCAGGAAATGACAAGATAGCTTGCGTGACGCTTGCAAGGCTTATACAGGTGAGGAGAGACAACACAAAAACCACGATCAAATGAACAAAATACCAGGTTTTCCAGCAATGCTAACTGGCAGGCTGGAACAAAATGCCGAAGAAAACAAAACAGCCCTCAGGCGCGCGTTACCGCGGTTAAAGTTCTGTAGCACGGACAGTATTTTGAGAGAACATAAACCCGCCTATCCTGGCTGAAAAAGGACCGGCCTGAATCAGATATTACAAGTCGATTGGTGTTCTCAATGACAAAATGTACCGAGTGACCTCGATCCAGACAAAGCGATAATGACTTCGTAAGATCCAAATACGTTGACAGGCTCGACTGGAACAACGCATTTGAAATAAGCCTTTTCGCAAGTGAATTCTTGTTGAGTTGCGAATCCTAATAAGCAGTCGCGGTTAGATTATACAGAAGTGTGCTAAGATTACTGCAAACCACACGAGAGACAACCAAGTGCTCGCAATGCGTGAAGGCTTTCAAGGCCATACAATATCCCCGATCACTTGTCGCTGTCGGTGTGTATCTCTCGGAGCCGGCAAAGACATCGCGATAACTGATAATCGACGCAGGAAAAGGGATGCAGAAAATAAGATAGAATAAAACAAGTTTGGAACGTTCCTTCTGCACAATCGTAAACCTTGAGCAAATTAATCCTTCCACTTCTTGCTTTATTTACTCGCTCCCCGTATTGTAGTACACCAACGACTTCCGAATACCTTAAGCACTCGAGCTGCGGCCGGCGTGAATAAAAGGGACAAAGAAAGGACAGCGAGAAGTATAAAGGGGAGCGATGGCGAGAAGGAATAGGAGTGAGTTATGTACACTACGAAATACAGTACAAAAAAGTAAACAAGTTTTTTCCGCTCGCGCGCGAGTGTCCAGACCTGGCACTGTCCGAAACTTCGTTCGCGAAAGTTGCTCACGTCTCCCTTGACAATCAGGTTAAGTAACAAAGAAACAAATAAGACATTGCACACGTCTCTGGTGTTAGTTATTATCACTCGAGTCCTTTTTGCTGCATGAGGCGCAGCGCCTCTGCCACTCTTCATTCAACTTGAGCGCAGCGTGTTCCAAGTTTGCCACGGACCATACAAGCGGCCCAAGCTTACACCATCGCACAGTGCACAGCGAGCTGACGTACATGTGTTATTAGGCGTACTTTTAAACGTTTGTGAAGACTTGTTGCAAAATCCATTACACATGCGTCATGCTTGCTAAGCTTTATCGTAACGGGGACAGAATTGAGTTATTGAAAATTTTTTTCTTTTTTTTTGCACCACGAAGCAACACAGTAGGCGTCGGGAGAAGGACTTAAATAATGTCGACCACCCGGGGTTCTTTATCGAGCACTGACAGGTCTGTAGACCAGCGCCCACACGCTACCGCTGCGGCCTCACTCCAACCCTGACGGGAACGCGTTGCCTGAGGCCCCAAAATGACCTAGTCGAACAAACGGCGAAACGCAACAGCAGTCCCCTTGCGTTCGCTCCAATGTCCACACATTGGGCCCGGCAGAAGTGCCCCCACAGTGCACACTAAACAACGCAGCAGCTCAACAAAACTGCACAGCAGCAGCTCCCGAGCGAGGCCTCCGGCGGTGGCACGGCGCCACCACGGCGTACTCGTCGCCGCTGTCGCCGCCTCCTTCCGCGACTCATTGACAGCAGCGGGGCACCCGGGTGGTTCCTGTTCGGGGCCTCTTCTTCGGGAAGAACAGAACGGCGCCCTTTTCCATGAAGCGATCGTCGTCGGAGGGGGCCGCCGTGCTTTTTTCTCCGCTTCGTAGAACCACGGCCGCCATACCGCCGCTGCCGTTCCTCGTCGCAAGGGCATCTTCTCCGCCGAGCAAGACTGCGTGTCTCGCGGGAAACGTGTTCGCTCGGGTGCCCGTTACAGTGCCGTACACCCAACATATACAACATAAACACAAATACGCTTATACGGGAGTAAAAAGGGGGTAACCTTCCTTTTACAAAATGGGAGTGTACCCATGCGCCGTGCTTTGATTTCCAGCCCAACCTTCTTCCTCCACGCGCCCCATAGGCCTCTTTTTTTTTTTCGTCGAAACCGTTGCTCGCAGAAGCTCCCCTCTCTCTCTCTCTCTCTCTCTCTCTCTCTCTCTCTCTCTCTCTCTCTCTCTCTCTCTCTCTCTCTCTCTCTCTCTCCATCACGCGTAGCCAAGACTCACTGCATTCGCCGAATGTTTTTGCGCGGGATGAAGTTCCCGCGCGCGGACTGGCCCGAATCAGGGGCGACGACTAATGCGCGTTTATTTATTTTTTTTTGCTCGCGCTCATGAACAACAAAAGCTTGCGAATGGACGGGAACGGGGAGCCACAGAAAGTTGCAGCGAAGCGAGCGCATGTACGCCCAGGCCAATTTGACAGGTCACGTCGATAATTCGGAATCGAACAGCGTCGGGCATAACGCAGATCGACGCTTCGACAGAGAAGCAGTGGGTGGCCTTGAGGTTCTCCCTCCCTCTCTCACGTACAGGAGCTGAGCTGTTTCGAAACGAGGAAGCTCCTTTCTGCGGGTATAACACACGATATCACACAGATAACGAGCGAAACAAAGAAAACGACACAAATGCTTGGTAGGGGGGAGACAACCTTCGAATTGAGTCCGCGACACCAAAGGCTAAGCCACAGACAAAAGCCCCCCGCGTCGACAATGCCTATTCGCACACACTTACTTTCCATCCGAACCAAGAAAACAGAGGAGATGCGGAAAGCATATCTGTCTTCGGAGCCGAAGCGAAGGCACCGCGCAACGAATGTCCCCGGGGCGCTCGGAGAACAACGTATAGGGACCATATCTGTACGCAATCAACCCTGAACGTAACACCCCGTCAGGCGCTTATCAGCACAGTGCCCGCCTTTGAATACGTATACACTATATGTGCCGCATCGGGAAAGCACGCGCGCGCACACAGTGGCGGGAAGGAACAAGGCCGCCTTGTCGTCGGCCGACGACAGTCGCCGAAACCAAACGCGAGGCGTTCCCACAATCTCGCAATAGCAAAAGCGCTCTAAAGGCAACGACAGAGAAAGAAGGGAAAAGCACAGTTCGCGGACACACAAAGCGCATTGTGTGTCCGTCTTTCTGTGCCGTTGTCTCTTTCAGCGCTTTTGCATTACTGTAATGCGCAACCAAGCCAAAACTCTTCCGCTGCTGAATTCCTACATGTCCGATATACACCAGAGGGAGGAGGTCTGAATCAAAAGCGGAGTCGAATCGAGAGACCAAATTCCCGCGAGACCTGTGCCAAATTCAAAAGAATGGAAATGCTATTTACCACAAAAATGGGCCAGAAAAATCAACGGTGCGAAGAACGCGAGACAAGTAAACAGGCAACTAACTGCATTCCGGGCGTGGGGGTTGATACACGTACAAACTTATCAAAATGAAACAAAGAGAGACAGCCGTAACAAATTGAGGCAGCGAGGCACGTGCTCCTGCGTATACTGTATATAGTATACGGCTGGCAAGCTCGGCTTTCGTTGTGCTTTTCGAGTGTGCGCAGTTGCGCACTCTTTTTGCGGTCGGATCCAGCATGCCTTGCGTGATTTCTGCGGAGATTCCCTTTTTTTCTTGGCCTGAGAACAACGCCATAGGAACGAACAAGCGATCGGACGAACTAACGAACAAACGCGCCCTCCCCCTCCCACACACGCACACACAAGAGCGAACGGGTTCACGAGACGAGAGCGCTCACAGCATGCAGAAGGACGGCCAAGTAGCCGGAATAGGCGCGTTTATCGACGAGCTGCTTTCCCCTCTTTTTTCTGGGCTGTCACCTTGAACGAGGACGCGCACGGCGTGTGCGATCGAACCGAAGGGAGTACACAGGAACCGATCCAAAATGTACGTCCCTCCGTTCTCCTCCCGAGTACAGCCAACAAAATCGGGGGGTGCCACCGTTCGGGCAGCCCGCGGAACCGTTGGCTCGAGGCGCTTTCTTTTGTCTTTTTCCGCTTATGCGGTCCACGGTTTCTTTTTTTGTTTGTTTGGTTGTTTTTTCAGAGGCAGAATCTAAACATCGATCTCGTATTTTTAACTCGCAGGAAACAAAAGACGGGGGCACACCCAGCGAGCCAAACAGTGGTCTAGATGGGAACCGCGCGCTGCAAAAGCCGGCGAAGGGAAGTACGCGCAGCGCGAGACAAGGTCGGTGTACAGGGCTGATATACTCGCGCGCGCGCACAGACACACAAACGGGAGAGACTATATACGGTGAACGAGCTTCTTTTTAAACGCGCTCTCGGAGCTGCTCGCGTCTACTTTTTCGCTACTTATCCGCGCGGCGGAACGGCCGTTCGCTTAATGGAGCATGCGGCTTGTCGCGTACGCAGATCTGCGGGCATTTGTTTCGATTTGTCAACTCGGCTCAGAACGTGCTGGCAACCGTTGCCCAGCGCTGTTAATTCCCTCCGCACGCTCAGACAGCTATTTTACGAGCGCGCCGCTCGTTGATAACAGAAAATGCAAATTCCCCCAAGGCTTCGCAAATGTCGGCTGACGACGACGACACGACATCCGGCAAGCGACGCGTGTATACGAGAAGTGGACACGCATTGTTTTCCTAATCATTTTAACCGTTGCTCTACTCGCGGGAATGTGAACTCTGCCCGGTAAGTATACAGAAGTGAGTTCGGCTTTTCTGGAATCTTCGATTCACCTGCAGGCTCCGAGTGATATCCGCGCACATAGAAAAAGAAAAGCTGTTGAGCGTGGACGATATCCATACCGTCTTCCGATAAAGAACCGCCCTGGATTCACGCATATTTCACACAGGCACAAAGGGATCCACGTAGCCGCTGATAATGAAATGTTGAAAGTCTCGTGCGTCGCTCAAGGGGTTGACGGAACACTGAACTCGGGTCAGCGGTTTATTGACGCAAAACCAAATCGTTAGTGAAACCTGTCAGAGTTTTTCATCCTAATCTATCACTAGAATTCTTCCGTCGCCCAGTGTTAATTGAGGCTTTGAGTTTTGCTGTCTCCGAACGTGAGACAATACCGCGCCCAAGTCTGTCCAACCATCCACCCACGCAATGTGCCCCACCCGCAACAAACGCAGACCTCTTGATTACGCGGGTTTCGAGAGTCTGCTCGGCGGCGATCTTTTCCAGGCCACGTGTTGCCACGGGCTGCCCGCGACTGTCTGGTGGCATTCCCGGCCCCGCCGCAGCCACCACATGTGCGAGCCAAGTGGCGGTGCATGGATGGCGGCGGCGCTCGCGGCGACGAGTCAAAGGCCGCAGCAGGGAGACGGTGGGGAAACAAAAGGAGTCCTGTTTGGGGGCTCGCGCTGGAAACGCCACGCAGCGGGGAGCCCCGACCACCGCTGCACCCTATCGGGCGGCTCATCGTACGGCTGCGAGTGCAGATAGCCGGGCTGCAGCATGAAGGTCGCAAGAACAAGAGCAGCGCCTTTCAGGGGAGAGGCTGCAGTCCCCCATCGCCCGGGGGAAACGGAGAAAGATAAAGGGCTGCCCGAGCAGTTGTGGAACAACAAAAGGGCACCGAGAACAGCCCCCACCCGTTTTCAAGGCCACGGCCGCCGCAGCAGTCAACTGTGAGCAAAAATAAATAAATAAATATGAGTAAAGTCAAAGGTCTTCCGCTAGGACGCACAGAGATGCAAGTTCCAGGCCGTGATGTTCGATTCGCGACCTGCAGCTTCGTGCGACGCCCGGAAGAGATGTCGCGGTTTACGAAGGATGGATGGATGGATGGATGGATGGATGGATGGATGGATGGATGGATGGATGGATGGATGGATGGATGGATGGATGGATGGATACGGTTGAACCCTTTACATCGGGCGGTGGCTCAAGCCACCTAGCCATGTCTTGTGAAATTTTACTCCTGTCTTGCTTTTAGCCACCAATCAGATAACCTTCGCTTGGTTACTTCTAACCTCTTAAAATCCACTTTCCCTTCACTATCCCTAAACCCCAATGCCTTGGGTAAGTCAGCCCCGCTGCTTTCCACTGTAGGGTGAAGCCCTTTACAGAAAAGTATCAAGTGTTCAGCCGTTTCCTCCTCCTCTCCGCACGCAACGCACAAAGTGTCTATCTCCTGGTACCTGACTCTATTACGTCTTAGTCCGCAAAACTCCAGTCCTGGCCTCAAACAACAAAGAACTTCCCCTACAATTATCATAGATATTTTCTTTGACAATTTCCTGTTTAAAGGTCCGGTATGTTCCCAGTGCAGATTTCGTCAGCATCCCTGTTTTCCACAAAGCTCTCTCTGTTTCTTTAACCTTTTTCTTAACCGATAATTGCTGATTTGCCCCCCTACTGCTGTCCAGATATTTGCTTGTCAATTTTCTAGTTCGCTTTCTCCATTTCGTGTCAACATTCTTTATATACAGGTATCTGAAAACTTTCCTAGCCCACCGCTTTTCTTCCATCGTTCTCAATCGTCCCTCAAATGCTATCTTACTGCTAGCCTCTCTGCTCTCGAAAGACGCCCATCCCATATCACCCTGTACCCCCTGATTTGGTGTATTGCCATGTGCTCCCAAAGCTAACCTCCCTACTCCCCGTTGCCTAATTTCCAGCCTTGCTTGAACATCTGGCCTCATACACAGGACCGCATTACCGAAGGTCAGGCTAGGGACCATCACCTTTTTCCAGATCCCTCTTACCACCTCATACCTATTGTAATTCCACAGTGCCCTATTTTTCATGACAGCTGCATTCCTACTAGCTTTATTCATTACATATTTTTCATGCTCTTTCAGATACTCAACACTGTTATTTATCCACACCCCAAGATACTTGTACTCATTCACTAGCACGAACTCCTGTATTCTATGCTCGCCGCCCTCTTCATTAAATATCATGACTGCAGATTTTTCCTTACTATACTTGAAGCCTAATCTATCTCCCTCTGTACTGCATATGTCTAACAACTTCTGCAGGTCTTCCTTGTTGTCAGCCATTATCACTATATCGTCCGCGTATATCAGTCCCGGCAATGTCTGTTTAATCAATTCCCCTTGCTTGAAAAAAGATAGGTTGAAGCCTAGTCCGCTCCCCTCTAGCTTGGTCTCACTGGAATCACCGACCCCTAGCGGCTTTCTCGGTGGCCTGTGCCGCTCCGTGGCCGCTGCCGCGTTTCGCTGGACGCGGATTAGAAAAACGCCTATTTCGGCGCACGCTGGGAAAACTGAGGAAAATACTCCATATACAGCCTTGCAATATACTCGATGTGCTACACAGCCCGCGGTGTCGCTTTGGCACGTGACAGGCGCTAATTAGTTCATTCCAGCGAGTAATCACGCTTTTGGTAAACAGCAAGGCATGACGGCTAGTTGATTCATGGCGTACAGCATTCAAAAACGGGGCAACAGAGGAGACAGCACAACCGCTCTGTCTTGTCTCGTGACGTCTCTTCTGTTTCCGAGTTTTCTTTTTTAATTTTTTTTGTTGCGCTACCGCAGCGAGCCTTGGTAATAAGTTGCTCCAATCGAAGGAAGACAGTTATGTCGATGAATGGCTGGACTACTTACATCGTTTAATTCTTTTTTTATTTTGTCTTCAGCAGTCTTCGTGCTTGAAGCTCGCTCCGAAATGCCGATGTCGTTTGGTTACCACTTTAAGCGCTTAGGTTTGTAACTCACAGTTCAATTCAAGGCTTCAGAATGAAACCAGAATCAGCTACTGTAAGCTTACAAGCTGTTGTGTCACGAAATATTTTTCAAGCTCGTAATACAGCTCATCAGGGTTGCGTAGCAACGGCCAAGCTTACGCGCTAAAACGCGTGAAACTTACGGTGTGACCATCGCAGTACCTTCCGTATTTCAACCTGCGAAACACATGCTCCGCGAACATTCTGTAATGTGGTGTCTTATGTCAGCTTGGATCTGGCTAGACTGACTATTATTTCAAACAAGTATTGCTTGAGTGACATTCCACGCGACCCTATACATTCACCATCAAGTCCCTCCCCTTCGCCTCGCTGTCAGAAATTGAATTCCTGCATGGATGTATAACATTTCGTCTGCGTCCCTTTCTATTTATATACTGCGACTAAGGTAGCGTCGAACGGTAAAAATAATAGGAAGACAAAAATTCGCAGCTACGCTCACAACGCCGCGGCACGCAGACGCGTTTGCAAAAGGAGAGCGCATAGCCGCGCGCGCGCGCCAACGGTATAACAACCGGAGCGGCGCAGCGCGGGTGCCACATTGTCACTGCCGCTCAACACACGTAGGCTCGGGCGCGAGCCGGAGGCCCGGGCCTCGGCGTAGCAATAACGAAACGAAAGGCGGGCGCCAGGACGGATCACCCTCGAAATACACCTGGAGAAGAAGAAAAGGACCCCGTCCGAGCTAGGAGATGCGGCCCGGCGATACGCCGCCTCCTCCGCCTACCTTCGCCGCCTTGGGCCGTGTGTCTCTGAGGCACACAGGTGAACACAGCGCAAAGACAACGAGCGCCGGCTGCGGCCGAGCACATTTCCAGGCTCGAATGCCGCCGCCCATCTTATCGTCGCTCAGCCACGGCGGAAATAAATGAAACTCCCCGGGGCCTCATCCTCGACGTCCTGATGCGCGCTCCTCACTGCAGGCTCCGTGGAACCCGGGCCGCACTTGTGTGTTGTAAGCACCCCGGTAGCGGCTGCAGAAGCGGCGCAGGTCGCGACGTCGGGGCTACGCACATGCCGTGTTTCTTCTCCTCCGCTCTCCAACTTTTTTCGCTCTCCTGGATCAGTTTAGAAGCAAGCGAGAGAAGAGAGCGCACAGGGCTTTGTTTCTATTTAGGCCATACATCCTTTAGAGAGCGCGCGTCTTCGTCGTCCTCCCCGTGTCAGCTTATTATACGAGCGCGCGCGTACAATGAGGCTCGCGCACCGCGCTGCTGCCTCCCTCTTCCGGACGCGGTTTCATTTCTTGTTGCGAGCGTGTACGTACGTGGGTGCGCGGCGGTTAAGCTAACGAGCACGCGGTCTACGTTGTTGCTCTTTCATTCCAAGGAAGCTTCGCCGTGGATGAGGAAAAAGTGACAAGAGTTTCGAGCAAGGAGGAAAAGCCTTTATCGCCTTTTGCACCTGCCCGAAGAAGGAGGCACACCTGCGCAATTATGCTGCCACTCTCTGCGCTTACCGTTTGTACGGAATGGCTGGAACGAGTGCACGTTGGTTACAGGAGGGGATCATGAAGCAGAGCGTTCAGTTGTCTTACACGGGCTGTGTGAACCTTGTGCGCATGCGCGAGCACCCGAATTCATGGCTACCATGTTACGCAAAGTTTGCCCGGGAAGATGGTTTATGGTCTACGGGGGTTTAAAAGCAACTTAGGCTCTGAGAGACGCCGTAGTGAAGGGCAATTAGTGAAGGGAAATTAGACTGCCACGGCCGGGATCGAACCCACGTCTTTCGGGCCAGCAGCCGAGCGCTATAACCACTCAGCCACCGCGGCGGCTCCTTTGCTCGGCAAGAATACGTATTCCCGTCCTTAAAGCTAAACTTTTCGTGGCGACGAAACGGTAACTAAAAGCACGTAAATTGTCACTTAATAGACAGAGCCCAAGTGAACCTTTTTGCTCTTTCTTTTCCACATTTTCTCATCTTTGTGGCCATGCGAGCATACGCGAGGAGCGCGAATTCAAGCCTTTTCCTGAAACGAGGCGGAAGATGCCGTCTAGCGCAAAGGCCGGAAGGTCTTCTCCGCCTGCGATGCGCACGATGCACCGTGTGGGCGTTTCAAAGGAAACGAACTCCGCTCGTTCCTTTGCAAGCTGCGCAACAAAGAGGACGGCGAGGAAGACAACAGCCACTGAAGCGACGAGCGCGTATAAAAGAAAGGGGAAAAATAAAACGGCAAGAAAATCCGACGAACCGCCGAAGGGATGACAGTCAGCGCACGGACAAAGTATGGTAAGCAGGGGGGGACCGAAAAATGGTGCACAAAACATATATTGAAGTGAGAATGAGATTCGCGAGCCCATACACATAGTCCGCCGCGGCCCGCCAAATGAGCAGCGGCAAAACCCAATCAATGCAGCCGGCCAAGAAAATGAACACTCGCGGCAGATGCGGCGCCGTGTAGCTAGCCGCGGACGGCGCGCGCAAACACACACACAAAAAATAAATTAACAAAAAGCGAACACGAGAATAAGGAACGCCCGCCTTCTGGAACGAACAAAGATGGCAGCCGACAGAGAACACGACGACAGCCATAAGGGAAAGAGAATCCCGTATGAAGCGAAATAACAAAAACGCGTCAGCGCGCGCTCTGTCCACGGGACGCCAAAGGCGAAGAGTGTATGTATGGTAAGAGGGTACTCTTTCTCCTTTCCTCTCCCCCATTCTTGCTCGCACAAACGGCGCCGCACACGCGTAGTCTTTACTGGGCGCGCTTCTTTCATTTCAATCGACTTGTTCGTTCCATCCCCGTAGAGTCGCCCACAAACGCAGGCACACACTGACACAAAGAAGAAGGAAGCGCGGTGGATACGAAGTGCATGGAAGGAACACGAAGGCGAATAAAGAGCACCAATGACGGGAAGAGCGCGCGCTCGGCCTTTTCTCCGCCATTTATAATTCACTCGAAGAAAAGGATAGAATTCGGTGCCGCGGGGACGGTCGCGCGCGAAATAAGCGAGAGAAAAAAAACAGAGACAAAGAAGGTATACAAAGCGAAGAAATACAAGGCGCGCAAAAGCTTCCTTTCTCGGGTTGGGGATGTATATGTACGCAGATACATCTCCAGCCTCATTCAATTCCTCATTTCCTTTACCGCTTTGCTAAAGGGGGAGGGGACAGGCCGAGCAGCTCCCTCGCATACGTCACTTTCCTTCTTTTATGCGCGTATTCCGTGTTCGATCCCCCCCTCCCCTCAATTTTTTTAGCCATTGTTGCGGTTGTTGGAGTTCTTTAGCTATTTTGTGGCATCCCCTCCAGTTCTTTCAATGCGGACGTTATTGGCTTCGCCGGACTCGAATGGCGGTCTATATTTACACAGATATGCGCGGGTGTCTGTGCGTGTCTGTATGTGCCGCATGAGGTCGCTTCAGCGACGGAGTAACGAGGTTAACGAACATGGCCCGAAGGCGCAGCTATACATATTATATGCGAGGGCCGTGCAAAGCGCCTATTTGGGACCGCCGCTGAAAAAAAAAAAAAAGATGATGACCAATGGCAATAAGCCGCGGAAGAAAGAGCGACGCGCTCGGGCGATGCTGTTGTGTTACAAACGCGCCATGCGGAGGTTTATGGCCGATATAGAGGAGTATGCGTCATTTCCCCACGCTCGCTTCTCTTCTATCACGCTTAAAATGACGTAGGCTTTGGCCGCTGTGCCACTGTTTGGCGATTTCATCTTTTGCTTTTATCCCGCTTAAGATGATGCATGTTCTGGGCAATGCTGTTGACGAAGTAGGTGCCCCATATGTGATAGGTGTAGGTATGTACGTTTATAGGTGCATATGTTTAAAAGTGCTCCGTACTTTGGCACACCTAAGCCTCTTTAGGAGCGCCATTGATAGCTACTGTAATAAAAAACCTAATTTTCGCGCGCGCGCGCGCGTGTGCGTGTGTGTGTGTTAATGGCAACTGAGCTCGAGAAAACATAGGCTTCGCGAATATTTTCGGCCAAATATCCGCTTATAGTTAGACAGGAAATGTCTCCGGTCCCTATCTGGTTCCTATCTGGTACCTATCTGGTTCCCATCTGGTTTCTAACTGCGCATATGTTTCCTATCTGCGACTAGAAGTGGAAAGTATGGAGGACACTCGAGTCCTGCGCCGAAAGGGAAATGTTATAAATTGTAATCTCCGTAACCTATCATCACCTGAGTGTCTGTTCGTTCGTTCTCTGTTTCTATTGCTGGTTTATGACGAGCGCCTCTCCGCGAAATATTTCTAAGCCCAGCGACAAGCGCGAAAACCGTCATAACTTCCTGTGGCCTTTGCGGGTAAGGTCCTCTGTTCTCCGCATGAACGAATGGACGCGGTGGGCATAGGAAGAGGATGGATGTTTCGGTCCCGGCTGAGGCAGCGGAATTAGGCACGAGTTCGGTTTACTTTTTGCCAATGTATACTGCAGAGTTCGGGCTAATGTAGGTTGCCTGAGAGTCAGTCATAATGTAGCGTGACCCATGTACACTCTAAAACAGAAAGGAGTAGAAAGAAAGTAAGGTATCCACTAACGCGCTTAACTTTTATCAAAGGGAGTGCGCTGGAGGACACCTTACTCCCTTTTCACTCCCATATAGGCGTATTCATGTTTAGAATGCACCAGCTTTGACAGCGCCAGAAGGTCGCAGGGAAGATGACCGAACGGCGCCACCGAAAAATACGTCATTAGAAGTTAGGAAAATTCGCCATCATGTGCAAATACCATGGGCTCGAAAAGTTCGCTTATAAACGACAAGAGGAAACACGCAAGCAAAAAACCATTACAGATGTTTGTATACTATTTGGTTCCGTCACCAAATACACGGGAGAGCGTATGCCTTTTTGAATGCTATACAGCTAGCTTCCTCGTATCTCGCCAGCATGGAAAACGAGGTCTGAAAAACGGCTTTTCTGGTTCACTTCTTAGACAGAAATAAAAATGCAAATTAGAAAACCTACTGAAATAAGAAATCGGCAGCCTGATATGTGTAAAGGTATGAGACATGCGTACTCTACGTATATCAGCTGGTAACAATACCACACGACTGGTTCTCAAGACAGAGCTACTTTCTTTCTCTTTTTTTTTGCGCTCTGAAAACGCGCCTCGTAAGCTTTTGCTCTAGAAAACACATCCACTCCGTCATAAATTTAGGAAAATAATGAAACCATAATTATCTGGTGGGGTATTGCAGGCCGCGTATACACAGTGCTCACTGTGAGGCCAGTCACAAGGAGAAAGGGTAACTTGAAACGTGGAACGAAAAAGGGGAGGGATGCATGTACTATACATGTATAAATGCGTTCAGAGTACCAGGACTGCGTAGACAGAGGCGGCCAATAAAACGCTGGCAGTAAGTGCGTGTGCAGAAAAAGGGCCCGCCGCAGCAAATATATATTTTGAACCCCGGGCGTGGCGCTCCCCTTTTTTTACGGTTGCTGTTTGCAAGTCGTTACATCGGGGCAAGCGTCGCGTCAACACGGAGGCCCATCACGCGGGCAACACGACTGTGTACATGCGCCCGGAGTTGCGACTACCACCCCCTCTGGTTGGTCGAAATGGTTCCTTGAAGTGAAACAAACACAAAGGTGCATTATTACAGCGCCAGGCCGACTACCATGCTACTGACTCCCGTCGTTATCTAGTACGGGGTGTTTTACACGGCGCACTTCCAGGGCGAAAGTGGCATACGGTGCTACTGAAAAGGCTCATATAAGGGAACACGGAGGAACGAGTCGCTCGTGCGGGTCGAGGGTTACGAAATTTAATTTTCTCGGATTTTTTAAACAAAGCAGCCCATATATATATATATATATATATATATATATATATATATATATATATATATATATATATATATATATATATATATATATATATATATATATATATATATATGTGTGTGTGTGTGTGTGTGTGTGTGTGTGTGTGTGTGTGTGTGTGTGTGTGTGTGTGTGTGTGTGTGTGTGTGTGTGTGTGTGTGTGTGTGTTCAGTAACGCGTTTAACTACGCAGAATACATATTGTGCGCAACCGTTAACGAAACCTGTTTCGCAAATTTTAATTAGTGGCGCGGAGAGCATGCCTTGCTAATTTTTGGAGGGACTTGATCAGCAAATATTGATTATTAGCGTTAGCACGACTTGATGACTTGTCATGCGACAGATTTATGCAATGCTTGTCGGCAAAAAAACGTACAGGTAGCGCTTGTTGACGTCAGGCGGTATACATATCACCGGGTATCAATAGCTGTGCCGACAGCGCGTGCAACTGCAGTACCAGTTACCGACTCCTGAATTTACCTGGAAACATACATCTACGGTAGCAGACGCAATTTCTATGCCACATACTCTCGGCGAACGAGTGCCACTGCATATCATTAGCTTTTGTGTCGCATAAAGAGAAGAGCAGCGATTTTACTTTCTGTTCTCGTTTTATGGTTGATGCAGGCTTAACGTCCCAAAGCGACTCATGCTATGACGGACGCCGTAGTGAAGGGCTCTGGAAATTTCGACCACCTGGGGTTCTTTAAAGTGCACTGACATGGCACAGTATACGGTCCTCTATAATTTCGCCTCCATCGAAATTCGACCGCCGCGGCCGGGATCGAACCCGCGTATTTCGGGTCAGCAGCCGAGTGCCATAACCATTGAGCCACCGCGGAGGCTTGTTCTGGCTTTATGCATTACGTTAGGTGTGCGTGTGTACACGGTAAAAGAGGCTACACTCAAATCTACTACGGTGCAACACAGCACCAGTGTTTCAAACATGCAGCTTCGTTCGCAGCTTGCGAATTCGACGACTTGTGGCCAACTGCAGCGAATCTGTCTGGAGGAGGAGGAGGGAGAGAACAACGTGCACACGTATTGGCCCACCTATCCTCGAAGCATATATACTTATACGCACACTCCGTGAGGATGCGGACACCGCGCTGAATTTTACGGTTCGCGGGCCAAAATCGGCCTGTTGTATACACAGAGGCGCCGTTCGCACCACCCGGCATCTCCGTCGTACGCCAGAATGTCGCCTAACGTCGACGCTTTCACGTACCACCCCATTATCCCAGAAGCCACCATTCCGTGCCGGCGGCTTTGCAGAGCGACCGACCTGGCCTGGAGTCGAACCTCTGACCTCGCGATGCGGAGCCTCAGCCTTGTTGCGAAAGGGCCAGAGAGAACGGTTTGGAGGATGGGGAAGTATCATGTGAGAGTGCTACAGACGGATACAACTGAAAAACAAAGCGGCTTTTCCCCAGTGATAAGAAACCTTCCAACCAATGGCGTCGGTCGATTCTCATGGGCCTGCTAGCATAACAATGCAGGGAGTTGCAGATAAGAGAGGTGGTGGTAATAGTGGTTGTTTATTAAAATAATAGTAAAAAGGAAGGAAAAGATTTTTGCTAGCCCCGGCACCTGCCATCGATACTGAAGCACCTGAGCTGGGGCGGCGGCAATAAAGGATAGCAGGCATAATGGAGAAATGAAATGAAAGAGGTGAGGGGACAGGAAGAGAGGATAGAAGTAATATGTACAAACTATTTACACAATAAGAAATGTGTCCAGGTTGTGCGCGTGATTAGTTCATTTTAGAGGAATTAAATCACACACGCGCACAGCACTGTGTTGGCTACAACTGGAGTGGGGCGTCCAGTTATTAAACGTTCAAGATAAGAGAGCCCCATATCCGCATTGCCGCGCCGCACCCTGCATTGTCGTGCTTGTAGGGTCATGAATATTGACTGACGCCATTGGCTGGAATGGGGTACTTTGACGAGGAAAAGCCGCTCCGTTCTTGACTTGTGTCCGACTATTAGTGTGCGCGCACCCGGAAGGAGAGGGGTGCTTCTTGCCGCTTCGCCCCTGCGCAAGTGTCTTCCATGGCGGCGGCGGCGCAGTTTGAGACGGGCCCATCGCCGGCGGGGCTCCGCCTCTGGGCTCGGGCCGAGCAAGAGCGGAAGCAAGCGCACGGGAGCGCGAAGGAGGGCGAGGAGCCGCAAGACAAAAGGCTCGCGCTGCGGAGCTTGGCAGGCGCGCAACAATGGGTTCCCGGAATAGGAGCGCACTCACTGGACCCCTTCCAAGAGCCACGCGGCGCCCGGGTCGCACCCCCTCCGAGGGCTTAAACTGCGGGGCCCCGAGGGGGGAGGGGGTCTCCTCTCGCTAGAGGAGCCGGGAGATCCTTCGAGGAACCCGCGAAGCGCAGGAAGCGAGAAACAACTGACGGTGCTCGTCAATGCAGCTCGATAACTGCCCGAAAAGAGCTGTCTCCCTTTCGTTTGCACGTGCTCGCCTGTAGTTGACGATTATGGGGCCCATTGGTGGTCCCAAGAGTTGCTGATGCAAACTCCAGAGGACGCGCACAATCATTTGGTCCGTGGAGCCAGTCGAACAAATGGACCGTTGAATGCAGTGAAGGGCGGTCAGTCTGCAAACCTCAGCGTGCAAAGAGTTACTTGTTCCCACCGGAGACCCACTGTCTGGCGATGTGCACGTAGGTTTCGCACTGAGAAGCGAACCAAATCACAGGGCGAGAGGAGAAACGAGGGAAAGCGGGCGACGCGACTGGTCCTAATGTCAGGGGCCACTGCGTGAGGCATGGAAAGCGAACAAAGCTGCCGCCCAGACTCGCGGCCACGTCTTTGTCAGTTGTAGTACCTGGTGCACCTACCTTTTCTCTATACGGTTTCCTTTCTTCAACGTATCGAAAGGCAGAAGCACGCATTCCTACGTGCAACAACACCAAAAAATTAACGTCACACTCGAATGCAATGGCAGCCGACAGAAGAGGGCGAAAGCAAACGGATGACAACGTATCAATGAACGCCGCGAGCTCTCCAACTGAAAGCGCAAACACCGCCGCACAGCAAGCGAAACAAAGGAGCGACCGCGCTAAAGGCCAGTGAGGTGCTCGTGCACACAACACGTTTCAATTCACCAGCATCCCGACGCATCTTCAGAGGGTACTTTGTATGCGACGCCACAGCACACAGCGAACAGGAAGGTGAGGACAGCTCAAAACTGCGGCGAATGACAAGAGAAGGCAGCCAGTCGAACCGAGTCGCCGCTTCACCAGGCCATGCAAAGCGCCGGCGTACCCATCTATATGCTGGGCAAAAAAGCGCGCTCTCTCGGGGGAAGAGTGGAAAGAAGGACAAACGAGGAGGGAGTAGAAGTTCCATGCGCTTCCAGCGGCGCTCAGCAGAGGACACAGGAGAGCGCATGGCGTCATAAAGGTGCGCCAATAATGAGACAATCTGGCTCTGTTTATCCACGGTAAAGCCTCCTCTCTTCCGAGCGCAGCGTACCGCGACGATGGGACCGCGAGATCAAAGCGAGGCGCCGACTCGTGCGATATATACTCGGCCGCTGTCAGGGACGGAGCCGCGGGGGCGAGGACTCCGGCTCCGCCAAACAGCCGCGCGGCGAACCATTTCCGCATTTTTTTGTTTCTTCTTCACGCAAGCAAAGCGCCCACCGGCCGAATGAATCCCTCGCCACCTGCCTCACCTCCTCATCTTTCGGCGGGAGCCGGAAACGCTGTGAAAAAACAAAGCTACTCGTGAAATGCGATGGCAGCGTCGAAAAAAAAAAAAGCGCGAAACTGATTAGCCGGCAAGTACACGCAGCACCGATAGAAGGTAACGGCAAACTGCAACCTCGCCCCTCCCTCACCCCTTCTCTCCGCTCCTCCGCAGGCACCAGACAGTTTCAGACTCCTTCCTGCCTTTCGAAACCATCACGTACCGATGAAATCGCCTAAACAAACACGCGGAGCAAAGAAAAAGAAAACGAGAAATAAATTCGGCGCCAACGACGACAGAGGCGCGTCCGCAAGAGAGAGAAGCGCCTCCTTTCAAGCCGCCCTCATCCCGGTGTCGAAATCAAAGAAAGCTGAGAAGAGATTGGGGTGCAGAGACGAGCCCCGTTGATGAGGCCGGATCCAGCGTGGCAGGAGACGAGACGACGGAGGCAGCTCGAGCGAGAGAAGCCGCGCCACTTCGCGATACACGTGCACGCATCGTCACAAAGCTCTCGCCGGCCGTACTCCCTTCTCTTGCCCTCCCACTCCTGCAGACTTCCATACTCAGGTGCGCGCCACGAAGTGTCGTCCCGTTATATCGTCGACAGGCATATCGCGAAGCACCGCTCGCGAGCACCTGTTTGCACGGCTCCGCACTACCGCATGGTGAAGGCGTGGATATAATCTCGGCCCTGCGATTGGCGACGGTTCGTGGCGGTGCAAAGCGATCGAGAAGCTCTCGACTGAATTAGCATCGTAAACAAAAATTCGAAGGGCTCGCCGTCCACTCCTTCTTCCGCGGCGCTTTTGTCCCGTGTTTGTTTTCTTTCATCTTTTCCTCTTTCTACCGCTATACACGTGCCACAGAAATGCAATATCGGCCTCAGCGCGGCCTCTTACGAACGCGCTAATGGAATCGCGCACGTTGTTACACGCCTGGATAATTTTGCTCTCTGAAAAGCGGTTGTATTGGCTCGCGCCAAACAAGTTACGCGTGCTACACACAAGGACCAAATAGCGAAGTAGCGACAAAGACGGGCGATTTTTTAATTCACTTTATTTATATATATATTTTTAGCTGAATTCCGATAGCGTATACGTGGCGGAAGCTCCGGCCGGCATTTGAATCAAAACGGATGTGCGCGCGTTTACACGGCAACCAATTACAACGGCGGCGGCCGCTCAACGAGAACGGCAAACGCGTTTTGAGCGAAGGCGATATAGAATTAAAGAAAAATAAAATTGAAATCTCGCACACTGGGGAAGCGAGTGTTGACTCCGCGCTTTAATTTCCAGCCAACCGCAGAGCTGATCATTATTTGTCTTTCCTTTTTTTTTTCGTTCAGGGACTCCCTCTTTGCTTTCCTGCGATTAATCTGCTGTGCTAGCGGTTTCTCTCTTAATAAAGCAGAATGGTTCCACCGCGGGATGCGAGGCCCTAACAAAGTGTTTGCACTGCGCCGATTATGCAGATTATGCTAATGCACTTGCGAGCGCGCCCTACCGGAAGCAGAGATAAATGAAAGGCGTGCTGGTAAAGGAGCAAAGACAAAAAGTTAAAAGACGAATCGGCGTGAATTCAGGGAGCGACAGATTTACTAAACAGGCACTTATTTTGCAACTATATACACTGCACGAGCTGGCGACTCGACGGAAGGGCGGAACTCCGGATATAGTCATTGAGTGTCAATGGTTGTTGATGCGTGCAAAATGTGAGAACTAATAGATAACGGGCTGGAGAAACAGGCGACAGGTTCGCATGAGTAAGGAAACAAAAGACAAAACACTCTGGCGAAAGCTGATATAGCAGATTCGTGTCAGTACCTGGGCTCTTCAGGGTACGACATACCATGTCCATCACGCGCAGTTATAAAAATGTACATACTCTCTGAGTTATCGATAGGCTGTTCGGGCGTACAGTTGAACCTCGTTATAACGAAGGGGCCCCGCGATTACTTCGTCACCGCCGTATACCTTCGTTATAGCTCGCGTTGACCGAGCTTCCAAGGGGAATCATCATTCCTTCGTTATATCCATTATTTCGTTATAAACCGTTTCATTAGAACGAGGTTCAACTGTATTAAAAGCCCCCGAACTAAGTGGCACAACGGGCAGACAAACGGTGCATGCACAGCTTTTCGTGCCAACTTCGTGCAACTCCGCAAACCTAGATGCCACTATACCAGTTTGTGTGTGCAAGATATAAAGCGCGAGACAAGGACGAATGTACACTTTTTAAAGTCATGTCGAGGTCGTTTGCCTAGGAGGGAGACGCCATCGAATCTTACAAAAGTCAACCCGTCTGTTCACCGTTCTCGCATAGCAAAAAGATACAAATACAAAAAGTACAAAAGCGTCACTTGCATCCACTGGAAAAGACTATCCACTTCTGAATGTGCCACAAACCGGTTTTCAAAGTCATCGTGTCTTCGGTGTATGTCTCTCGTACACAGATCTGCTGCTCTCCGTTCAGATTGCTTTAGGCGAACTCGAAATACCTTTCTGAAGACATCAGTATAGAACTATAGTCGGATACAACCCTGCTAGCGTGGCAATGCAGGGAGCGACTCGACAATACAGGGAGGCGGCTGTCCCCTATCATTAAGGGAGGGGACTATTCCCTTTCATCTGCCACTCTCTGCATTGTCACGCTAGCAGGGTCAGGCGAATCAACCAACGCCATTGGCAGGAAGGCGGTCATTTGACGGGGAAAATCAGCTTTCTTCTTGAGTTGTATCGGATTATAGTATATTCTAAAATGCTGACATCCTCCGTATCTCAATCAGGCCTACGAAGCCGCACTTGAAGGCAATGGACCCGATAGTTTATTTGCTGTCGATGAAAAAAAAATTAATGATAACAATCGATGTGAGCAAGAACATCCCTCGTTTTCCACATAGGTAATGCGGTGTACGTACTTCAATGTAGGCACTGAGCCACTTCGCCTTGTTTTACATCAGCGTACACATGTTACTCAGGCGGCCGCTTCCAACGTCTCCTTCCTCGGCATGGCAGCAATGCGCCCGGTTATTTGCATTCCCATGCCCTCGAACCAAAGCTTGGGACATGGCCGATTCCTCATGTGAAGAACACTCTTACCGGCATCACGGCGGACACGCTTTCTCAACGATCTGATAGACAGATACGGCTGCATACACAGCTTTTTCTTGCCGCGTTCAGCTCGGCCCGCAAGTCGAAAAGCCTGACAAAAAAAAAAGATAAAAGAATGAGGTTGAGCAAGCTTGACTGTCCGGTGAGAAAGGCCATCTTACAGCCCGGCACAGAGATGGCGCCGTGAGCATGTCGAAGAAGACGTGAAGGCATTGCAAGAGAAACAACGTGCCGGACACCTTGCCCAACTTCCGACAGCCGGAGCGACACTAGTTTATCTATGCGAAGCAAAAACGAAGAGAGAGAGAGAGAGAGGAACGAGCGCTAGAGAAAACAGCTTGAAAAAAAAAATGCGCGACGAGATGCGGAAAAAGGTCCCAAATTAACGACGGTCCGCGCTAGAACAGAAAGCACACAAGAAGCGGCATCGGTAACCCAACTAATCTCGAGCAGTGAATAGAGCCGCCCAGAGCGTGTGACACAACAGCGAAATGTTGTTCCGCCGCCGACCATTGATACATACGTCGGCCACTTCCGCCGCTGCTGCCAAGCTCCGCGAAAAGCACCAAAGAGAGACGCGTCGCCGAAGCGACAGCCGGGCGCTCCCCCCCCCCCCCCCCCCCCCCCCCCGGACTCGACGAGCGTGCGCGTCAGTCCGGCGACCGCGCCAGCAACTGCCGGTCATTTTTCTTCGCATTCAAACGCCATATTCAAGGCGGAGGAGGGGGGAGAAGCCAAAGGCCCGCGGCAAGACAAAGAAGCCAGTGCCAACAAAAGGGGGCCCCGACAGATAGACAGGACGTACGAGCCGCCGTCCCGAGAAGAAGCGTTGCCGCAACAGCGGGTGAAAGAGAGAGCAGGGCAAAACAGATAGATCCCGGACAGCGCCACAAAGACGCGAAAGCAACAGTTAGGAAGGAGCGACGCGGTCGAGGGGAGGGGGGACCCAGCACGTAACGCGTGCCGGCCGATACATCACGCGGCCGGCGGCGGCGCTGCCCCCGAAAGACAAGGCGAATGAAAAGAGGAACAGAAGATCATCAGTACGGCTCCTCTCTAGCGGGGTGGGAGGTTGGGAATTGAGGTGTACGCACGCACGCACCGCACAGTTTGTGTCCTCCCTTGCCGACGGCGTCCCTAATGCCTTCCTGAGGCCACAAAAGAGGTGGGCGGGTGTCTAGGGAGAGAAGCGGGCGCCCCGGTGGGATCCCGTTCCTGTAGCGGCGCGCTCATATCCGATGCCCCCACCACTATACTGTACACACTGCGTTAAAGAGCCAGTGGCGTCGCACAGCGAAGCAGCATGACCCGAGCGAGAAGGGGGACACGCGCGGCCATTGTGCGACGCGTCCGCTCGAGCGCCTTCCGCGGCCACCGGGAGATGATGGCCCTGCGTGTCGCCGGCGCGACATCGGAGAATGGCCGTTTGGACGACCGCAGGAAATGTCCCGATTCGTCATCGCCGACAGCCGCAACGTCGTCGCCTGTGGCTGTTGCACGCCGCCGCACCTATTCTCGCTCCCTGCCGTCCTCGCTAGTCGTCCGCTTCTTCTTCCGGCTCTCACTGCTTCGTGCTCGCCGCTAAGCTCGGAGAGAAGAATCGAAAGATCCTGTGTACAGTGCGTCGGGGCATCAACGCCGGCTGGCACAGTCTTGCGTCGAAGACTCACGGTACTTTTGATAAGCTCAGTTTTAGGGAAGACACGAGGTGCAATGAGTTTTTTTTTGTTTTTTTTTTGCTGTTGCAACCCGACTGTCTCGACAATCGGCCCAATTTGGTGGTTCTCTGACTTCTCAGAGTGCATACTTTCACCGACGGCGGTGACTTGTTCCCTCGACGAAGTCAGCCTCAAGTAAGCGTCGGACATTGCCGTCCCAAGTGTAACCGTGGGAAGAAGACAATGCCCCACAGGAGCTGAAGAAGAGAGTAAGCTGCTGGAGGATGGAACAAGTGCAACAAAGGAGGATGGAGGCTTCAAAAGCAAATAAAAAAGGAGAAAAAGAAACGAAACGAAAGCCCCCGAGGGCGAGCAACCGAAGGAAGAGCTCGAGCAAAGCCCGAGAGGTGAGAGGCCCCGCTTGGAGGCAACGCAAAGGGGGCTAAGTTTAGCCGCCGTGGCGGTATGGACTTTATGCCCACACCAACGAGTTGCGAGCAACAGCGAGCAAAAAGGGAGGGAAGAGGGGATGGGAGGGGGGGGGGGGGGGGCAGCTCCGGAATGAACGCGCTGGAGAGCCGCCGCCGACCCGTGGCTTGTGACGCGCCCAGGTCCATGGCCCTTACAGAGGATTTTTTTTTAATTTAAAAAAGTGAAATTAACAGCCGCGCCTCTTTTGCACGAACGAGAAGCTTAAACAGTGGCCCATACCGGTGTCAATCTTCACAGGCGCATTGTGCACGGAAAAGATGGCGGATGCGGAGCTCGGCATTGAAAATGAATTCGTTACAAAAGCATATGCATTCTACTTTCACTGGCGCTGAGTAGGCCGATTAAGTAAGATATGCGATCAGGAAAACCGCGCCGTAAGGGAAGGGATAAACGAAGGAGTGAAAGAAGAAAGGAAGAAAGAGGTGCCGTAGTGGAGGGCTCCGGAATAATTTCGACCACCCGGGGATCTTTAACGAGCACTGACATCGCACACCACACGGGCGCCTTAGCGTTTTTCCTCCACGGCGCGGTTCAGGTGTCCAACGATATATGAGACAGATACTGCGCCATTTCCTTTCCCCGAAAACCAAATATTATTATTATTAAAGCATGCGCCGCATGAAGCTAGCAACTGGTACGGCGTTCACGCGTGCTAGCTTGACGAGATATGCCTAAAAGGAGATCGACTATACGCGTTTCCTAACAGTTCCGCATAAATGTAGAACATACCGAAAGTTGACCTTCATAAACCATAATGTACCCTATGGACACGCGGCATACCCGGGAAGAAGCTGCAGGCCGCTTTCCTTATCTTACTTAATCGGCCTACTCAGCGCCAGTGAAAGTATAGAATGCATACAAAATACTTTTATTCACCGCACGCTTTCTCGCTGAAGTCGGGCTAGCGACCTAGGCCGAACTGGCCGCCACCCGAAAAACGTGCAGAGCGGATGAATTCTTAAAATTCAACCAAAGTGCTGGAGCATTAATAACAGCGAGCCGGCCGAGAGAGAGAGAGAGAGAGAACAAACTTTATGAGTGCGTGCACGCCATACGCATGTACAAGTTCTGGTAGCATACAGAGCTGCTTTGCCAGGAAAGGCGCGAACCGGGCAGCATAGCAAATTCCACTCATCTGCCAAGACTACAACGCCTCACAGAGGACACCACGAAACACGCGTATTAATTGAAGACGATAAGAGCAGCCCGCTCCAGTGGAGGCCGGAAAAGACTTGGCGAACAAGACTCCGAGAGCGGTCAAGAAAAGCAGCTGATCAATCTACGCAAGCAGCCGCTGCCCCGGAGAGCCATTCCTCCTTCAGCTCCGGCGATGGAGTTTCAGAAGGCCTTCCAGGGAAGAGATAAAAGTGCGCTAACAAAGCGCGCGGAGAGAGGCAATAATAAACAAGCGAGAAGAGGAGGTGTCCGGCCTTTAAGAATCGCGGCGTTGCGGCGGCAACTATCGGCGTTCCATCACGGCCGCGTAAACCAGGTCGAAAAGCAATTAGCCGCTGATTAACGACCTACTCCTACCCGAGCGCGGACGACGTGGGAGCAGCGGAGCGAAGGCGAGAGAGAGAGAGAAAGCAGTGAACGAAAGAGAGGGGAGAAAGAGGAGAGGCTTCAATCACGGGCACCAGCCAGCCTTCAATCGTCCTCTCTCTCTATCTTCACAGGGGGATCCCCGTGACTGTGCTCGCGCAAGTGCGTGCTCGCGGTCGTCACGCCGAGGCACGCGCGCTATGCATGTGCATATCGCCACCCCATATCCCTGCCTCCCCCGTCCAGCGATAACCCGCCGATAGCGATCACTGATGACCCCATGGCGGAGAGCTGGGCGAAGTGAACGTTGCGGAGCGCGAGGGAAAACCATGGCGCCCGCGTGCACCAATTGAAACTACGTTGCCGATCCCGCACGTGCGTGTTGTGAGCCCGCAGAGCGCGCGCTCGTTCGGCCACTTAATTTGCGGAGAGATTGCCGTGACCAGACATCGACCCATCTGCGCCCGGCTGATAGATGCATCCGCTAACGAGCGACGCGATATATGTCCGGACGTTTGAACGCGCGATTCGCCGAACCAGTCGCGCCTTATCTTCTACTGGCGAATATGATGCGGAACGGCGCACAGAACACGCAAATTCAGCGGACGCTAGCGCGCGCAGAGGTTGCCTTAGCACACGGAAGGAACCGACAGCGAACGACACTGACTGACTGACTTACACAACACGATGTTCGCCTACAGGTACGAATGAAGGGTGAGCAGAGCTACGGAAACGTCGATCGCTTAATTTTCTATATTTTTTCAATGACCACCTGTTAACTACTCCTTATAGACAATTGTACAGTCGCATAGAGGCGCGACAATCCGATATCCGCATATGAAGCGACAAGCAAACCTGAAAGAATATAAAAAACAAGAAGCCAGGAACAAAAACACCCGTGCTCTTGTCAACGAGTGTCCGCCACGCATTATCTCTAATTTATTTTCGCATTTTGTTTTTAGTTTCGGGCAGAGGCGCGTGCCTCCAGAAGCGAAAGGCTCGCAAAGGTGCTCCGTTTCTTCGTCCCTGTATACGTTCGATTGTGCCTTGTTCTTTTTCCGCCCTGATTTCGCGCGCGTACTTACCGAAAGCCAGCCAGAGAAAACAGTAATAAACAAAAAACAAAGTAAAACACAGCCTCCGCGGCGGCTGCTGGCAGGAAGGACCCCGAAAGGTGGAAGCCCCGTCTAAATTACGACGTCGTTAAAAGCCCGCGCTCCAGTCATGCGCCCGGCCAGCAAATCACCCATTACCTCCGGCCTTCTCCGTGCACACAATCACCGCCGAGCACACGCGGGCCGCTAGCTGCCCCTTTATTCCATAAGGAAAGGTAACCGCGAAGGAAAAGCGAACAAAAAAGAAAGAAAGAAAAGGACAAGCGTAAACCGCACAAAAATCAGCGCACGAATGCATACACACGCCGCCTGCCCTCTGTGCGTGCGTTGCGGTCTGCGTACATCTGCATACGGAGAGCCATAGCAGGGAAAGAGGGAAAGGAGGATAGGACGCCAGATGGAGGTAGCGACGAGGAGGAGGAGGCATTAGGGAGAGCACCCGAGAGTGTCAGAGACTGAAAGCGCCACCAAAAACGAATTCAGTAAGAGAGGCAGAGAAGCGAGAGAGGCTGCCCAATGTCGCTGGAAAACACAGGGGTCGCGCACGCGGTGCAAGAAAACAGGGGATAGGAAGAGGGGGAGGCCAGAGCATCTCGATGAGAGCGTGCACGCCACCGCAAAACACCGGCGGCAGCAGCGTTGTAATCGCGAGACGAATCCACGCACGACCACTCGCTTCGGCACACATAGCAGCAGCAGTAGCTGGCGCTCCAAGGCACGGGAGCTCAGAGCCAGCGACCGACCCCGGAGTATCACGATGAGCGAGAGAGAGAGAGAGAGAGAGCGCAGAATCCGCATCCATCGCCGACGACGACGACTGACGGCAAAACGAGGGCGGAGAACCGGGAGGAGGGCGCCGGGCTTCGCGCTCAATTATGCAGCCTTCCACCGCCACGGCGCCGACCCCGGCGACCCACTCCAGAAAACCCGGGCCGCGCTCCCGCCGCCGGATGACTTAATTCCCCGCCGCACAATAGAAAAGAGGGAGCGGAGCAAGAGGGGGCAGAGCGGGGCGCCCTCAGCCACCCCCCCCCCCCCCCCTCACCGATCCTGCACCGCGCCGAATCCATCCTGTCTGAAGCGAGCCTCGGCCGCCCTTTGTTGCCATTTCTTGCTGCTGCCCCTCGTTTTGTATCCCTCCCCACCACCTGCCCCGATCCAGTGTTTCCCTGATAATCCGCCGCCGTCGGGTCTCGTTAATAGAGACACCGTTGGGTCGACTGCATTTGGAGCGCACGCGCCGTTCAGTCTGTGCTCCGGCGAAGAGGTGGCAGTTAGACCTTGGTTAGGTAATTGGCTGAGGAACGAAAGCGTTCTGGTAAACCAGGGTGTGATACATCCTACGCCCGTATGCAACATGCTCCGAGAATTCGTGTATCTCATGCGGTGGCAAACTGTTCTAACGCGCAGATATACTAATGCACTCTTACGCGATCAGCTCTTCAGCACATAAGAGGGGAGATGGCCTTTCTTTACCTAATATGTAGCTTCTAGAGGGCTTAGTTATCCCATGATAACAATATAAGCACAGTTCTACAATACACGACGAACACGCACCATTTGACGCCGTCGCAAATCATACACTGATCCGCTATACGTTTCTCCTCCAGATCTGCGCAATGACACGGCTCGTTCCATCCCAGTCGTACCCAGCCAAGCTCAGCACCGCACTTCAGCTGCTAACTTTCCCCCGTCATCACCGACCCTCCTTTTTACCCGCTTACTTCTGACGCCCGGCTGCAACCCCAGTCCACACGCCGCTTTCCATCCCCGCGCTGGGGTGATAGACGAAGAAATAATGTCGTCAAAGAGGCGGGCATGCATGAGCGTTGAGCATGTAATTACACCTCCGGATATAAGATATATTACAGAACACGGATATCGCATGGGACAAGCTTCAACTCCCCGCATTGCTCAGGAGAACACAGGCCCGTTCGCTCGTATTCCTTGGGTTAACTCGCCCAAATGTCGTTTATTCTGCCAGCCTTCTTTGAATACGAAACCTAAACGCACACTGATAATCTGGCCCCCTATAAAGGCACCCAGAGTCGAAATCGATCTCCAACCCTCACAGCAGCTTCGCTGGGAGCTTGAAGCGCAATTTTGAAACGGAACAATACATTCCGAGATTTTATTCTTCTTTTTCTTGCTTTTGGCCTTCGACACGGCTGTATACACGCCGTGCATTATTGAACTTGAAGTGAACGACAGGGAAGCATCTCTACGAGCACGCGCCCTCAAAGTGTACGAGCTGTCCTGTTTGATCACTCTTTTGCACGAGGCTCTACTCGATCGGCAACGCATGTATGCAGATTCTCCCTTCTAGTTGAGCGTCAACCGGACCGAGCCGTCAAATAAAGAAAGCGATAAAATTAAATATGCGTCAGAAAGCCCACTTGGACTGCCAAGCCTCGAAACGAGGTGAAGAGTAAGAGAGGAAAAGAAATAGGCGAAACAGAGAAAGAAAGAGCTCTCGAATGCCTAGCAAGCAAAAATAAACAGCAGGAGTGCACACAACGGGCGAGGCATTCATTTATCTGAGCACATCCACGTTCGAAACGATTTAATTGCGTTCATGTTCACCTAACGAGCGTTAGCAGTCACTGCCGCCAGCAGAAGTGCGCGACATTTGAGAACTACGGTGGCCGAGCCATTATAACCGGGGGCCCGTTACGCAAGGTGAGAACTCATGAGTCTAGAGAAGAAAGTGAAGCCAAGAGCCAAGATTAATATTACAGCAAAAAATAAAATAAAAGTGAACCGAGTGGGCAAGTCTAGAAGAATAGTCAAGAAACAAAAGCAGCGACAATGACCGCGTGAAAAGTGAAAACGAAGGACACACAACATACAATGGGAGCAAAATGAAAAACGACTCACACACGCAAAAAAGAAAAAAACACGGAAAGGAAAAGAAAGGTGGCTTTGATGGGGGAGTGGGGTCACAGCGAAAGTGAAATAGAAAGCGCGCAGTGGAGAGCGATTACCTCGTCGCGTGGAGCGGTGAGGTGGTGGGGGTCGGTGTGCACACACGGGGCAGGGAGAGAGAGAGTCCCGTTCTCCTGAATAGGAGGCAACAAGTACCGCATTGAAGCCCCCGTGCTCAGCCGAGCGCGCCGGCACGCGACACAATGGGCCCTTGCGGCGAGCGACGGCTGTTAGGCGCAATCTCGACTACAGAAAGACCCCTCCTACCCCCACCTCTCTAGGCAGCACTTCCCCCTCCATCACGTATACAAACACACACGCGCGCGCGCGTCTTCCCCCATTTATCGCGTCCATTGTTCCGCCACGCGCCATGACGTCACTTTGGACGCCTGCACGGCGCACGCAGTCGGCGCTGGGAGCGTGGCACGGCTCCTCCGGCTGCTACGGCATAACGACGCCAACGGTCGGCGCTGTCCGGAAGCGGGTTGGAGGGCGTGCCGCGCGCCTCGAGGAGTGGGGGCCTCAGGTAGTGTGTGCGGAACGCTACGGTTACGGCGCCTTCTGTGAAGGGACAAAGAAAAGGAAAACTAATGTACTCCTGCCATGTCAAGGGGGGACACTCCAGATACCATTTAAAAAGTGCGTACTACCTCCCCTCTCGATAGGTTGGCGTGTCTTCAACTAAAGCTAAGGTGTACAGGAGCCGTCCCGACTAGCCCGTTTTTTTTTTTCGAAGGTGTTATAACGTGACTGTTCCGCAGGCGAACTGTTCGAAATAAATAGATCGTGAATAGCTGTGCGCACAAAAGATTTCATGAGCATTCATGCACGCACGTCCTGACACAAAGAACATCCTAAAAGCAGCACGGTCGGCCGTCCTGGCCAGGAAATGTGCGCCGGCGTTCAAGGCGGACCTGGCGAAATGCCTTCACATTGCAACGTTCCACCCGTGCGTGCTTTCGAAAGAAGAAATTTTATCGTTCAGTTAGCTTGATGAAGCGAAGTACCTGTCGAACAAGTTCCAGAATATCCGAGGAATAAAAGTTACCATTTCTTTGAAATATATATAATCGGACGTAATTATTTGACCCTGTTTATTTGATCAGTACGGCTATTCATCCTACCTACGTTGTGACAGCAAGTGCATATCATTGATCTTCCGCATCAAATACGAAATGAAGCCCTCATTTGGTGAACAGCATACTATTTAGACTGCATTGTAACGCCACTGGGTACGTATAAGCATGGGAAAAAATCAAGCATGGAGGAAATACGCACAAAAAAGTGGTTGGGTTTTAACGTAGTTAACGCGAGTAGACGTGGGAAAGCGCTGTGTTTAGCTTGGTTGGCTCGTGGTTTTGCTCGGCTGGGTCGTCGGCACGTCTGGCGACGATATTAGTTGGATAGCAGTTGATGAAGACGACGACGTGCAATGCACAGCGCGAGAGTATCGTCAGCTGCGGCGATAGCATAGTGCTCTCGTGCAGTGGCCAGCGAAGCTGGTCTGTTCGCGCCGCGGCGGGTTCGACACCCAGCCCCGGAAATATTTATTTATTCAAGGTCAGGCTTCCGCGATGAAAACGGCTTTCGGAGCTTTGGTTGTGAAGTGGAGCTCTCGCTCTGAAACACCTTCGTAAATAGGGCTCCTGTCACATAAAGGTCGTTGCACACGACACATCGATCGTAGAAGAAGAGTCGGCCATGGGCTTTCCACGCATTAGAAAAAAAAAAGCAAGAAGTGGAATCTGCGGCACTGCCGCTCCGTGCTTCACCTACACACACGCACGCGCTGCGCTCGAGCGTCCGCTCTCCGTGCGACGAAGACGCTGGCCCTCGAGCGCACTTTTCGCGCGCACGTGCAGGCGCACTTCCGTGACGGTACGCACGACAAACCGGTTCACTTTTAATGGACATAACAGCACCGTTGGGGTCGGGGGTGCAAGGGCACGCGACGCCTGCCCCCTTTCCCTCCACTCGTCCCGACATGCGCGACTCCGCGCACTGCACGTGCTTTCCTCACTCACATGCACCGGGACCGAAGAACGGGAGGGCGGTCCCGTCCACCGTCTGACACGCACCGTGCGAATGGCGTAAAACAAACGCGGCCGAAGCAGATCGCCTTGCCCGCATGATCCGTCCTGTCGTGAACGCGTCACGGAAGCTTCGTCGGCCGCCGCATGCACGCACGGAGGAGGCCGTCGTCGCAGACACCGCATGCAACGGGGCCAGATTCCGCGGCGAAGGCGAAAGCCGAGGTGTGCACGCAGCTGAAGAGGAGTACGATGCTTCGCGTGTCCAAGATGTTCTGGTTCGGAAAGAAAAGCGCCCACGAGCGAAATGCGTGGGACAGGGTGACGTGCGGCCGAGGGTGGGCATGCAACGGGGTAGTTTCCGAACCTGAGTGGGCAGAAGGAGCTCGGCCGTTCGTGGAACCGCTGAGCGCGATGAGTTTTTGCGCATGCCAGGGCAGAGGGAAGGCACGGTTGGTGGGAAGGCACTTACCTGCAACGAAACAAAAGACAAAAGGATTAGCACCAACACGTCAAGAACAACACAGCAGTTTCCTTTTTTTTTTCTTGAAGCGAAAAGCTTCACTACGCTAGGTAAAGCTGTCGTCGCGTAGGCCGGAGAATGACCATGCATGAACGACCTTCAGCCCAACTACGTTAGCCGTGTATGACCATATGTGGTAGTACTGTTATGGTGTCGAACCCTTCACCCCTGACCTTTAACCATGACATTTAGTTTACCTTTGACATTAGGGGACTTTTGGGTCGACCTTCGACCTTAAGAACATCCGATCGGGTTATGTGAAGCCATGTAATGACATCCGATGGGGGTGTCGTAAGACCATGTGACATACCACGTCATAGCCACGCGGTCGTGTGGGTATATATATACAACGGCTGTCGCGAGCGTGTAGCGGAGCTGTAATGGACGAGCCTGAGACGCTTAGCAAGCGTCCTTACTTTTCTCTGAATTCCAGGGTTAGCAAGTTAAGCAACTGCCAATTTTTTCTTTCGATATTAGCGAACAAATTCGCGCACTCAGTCGTGAACTCACCGCGCTCCTCTTTAATCTTTCAAACTCAACACCGAATAGGAGTTATCATTCCTCGAGTACTTCGCCTCTATGTACCCACTCCAACAAGTTTAACTTATTATTACTATTCTTTTTCTTTCTTTTTTTTACAGCGGAGCTCTGGCTCACTTTTGGCATGAACAAAGTCGGCGCCGAGCATTGGCCCAGAAGACGACATTGTTGGGTCAGGGGAGCAGGGGGAGGTACCCTTTAAAAGGGGTATTCCCGAATATAGAAGTAATTCATTAATATAAATCCGCCGGCAATCGCATCCGAACTCGGGCCCTCTGCGTGCCAGACGGGCAGCAACGAATAGGCCACGAAGGGTCATTGCATCAAACGTGTTAGAGGGACACCTAGAGAACTCGCTGTAATGTGTATGACTTGGCAACGTGTGTTTGGCATGCTTACGAATGTTAAAGTAATTAAACAATAAAACCAAATATACATGCGCTAGAAAAGAAAAAAGATAAACGAGAAGGCGCTACCGCGTCTGCTGTTAAGGCGAAGCTTAAGCATCCTCCTTTTTTTTTCAGCGTAATTTTAGAAACGTATATATCATAATGACATTCCAGTCATGTTACGACCACACAGCCACAATTTTAATACCACAGATACCATTATGACGTTACAACCCTGTATGCCAATCCTGAGTCTGACCAGCGCGCACTGCTTCTTCTCCCAATGTCCGTCGCGTTAAAATATGTACGCGGCCGATGAGGCGACGACGAAAAGCAAGAAAAAGGAATGCTCGAACCTTGGTCAAACCTTGCTCAGATGTGGAAAACGCGGGCGAAACATTTCCCTCCGCGCGCCAACGCCTATGCGGTCACGAAATGCTTGGCGCGGAAACAAGTCCGGAGCAAAAAGAGGAACCAAACAAACGCCACACGAGAAAGAGCGGAAACGAGCGCGCACAAAACGCGGGCACGAACTAAAATCCCAACAAATCAAATGACGACACCTTTTGGCGACGCGCAGTGAGGATAAAGGGCGTAGAGGGGAGGGGGTGTCGCAAGCAAGCCAGGAATAAAAAGGAAAAGAAGCTCAAGTCCCGCGTCATGGTGCGCGCGTCCAAATGAGCATCGCGATGTGCGCGCACCAAAGGCTCTCGAAGAGGCCACGACGCTTGTGATGGCGGAGAGGCAGCCGACACCGCCATTAGCATATATCGCGCGTCTACGTGTCGACGCGACGCATGGCTGGTCGCGCGACCGCAACGCTGCTGCGGCGAGCACAATATGAATGATGCATCACGAAGAGGAGGGTGGGGGCAGAAACAGCGGCGACAGAAGAGGAGGAAGCGGCATCCAAGACGAGCCAGGCGCGAGCTCCCCCGCGTTCTGACGAAGGCGACGACGACCCTTCGACGGGCGAGCATTGATAAAAGCAGGCGTTACCGGCGCCGTCGACCCTAGAGAAGGGAAGAAGGGAGGGGGGAACAAGCCACGGCGCACCGCGCCGGTGCCTCATCTGCGCGACGACGAATAATATGGGCGCCGCTGCCTGTTTTCTCGCCCTTGTTCGCGGCGGCCACCCTCCCGACGCATAAGGGCCTACTCGGTGTTGCTGCCGCTGCCGGTGCTCGCTCGGCGGCATAAATCAGCCCAAAATGCCGGCGAAACAAGAAGCAGCGCGCCAGCAGCGAGCGGTCGCCCCCACGCCCTCTCTCTCTACTCGCGGCGTCAACCAGAAGCCGCCGCTCGGTCTGCGACGAAGAAGTGCCCGGGATTCCCAGAATCGCAATGTGCTTGGTCCCCTGGAATGCGTGTCGTCGTCTCGCTTCCTCGCCTCCCGAGCGCGAACGCTGTGCATCGCCGCCGCGGCTTCGTCGTGTCCGATGCCTCTTTGCCCCGCCCGACACCGCGCACGCTTCGCTGTGTACACGGGCGAACGTTGCCGGGAGACTCGTCGTCGCGCTCCAGCGACGAAACCTCGATGCGTCGCGACGCCGCTGCGGCTGCAGTGCAGACGAGGAAGAGGAGCTCCTCCCCAGCTCGGACAGTATGTGCGAGCTCTGAGAAGAACGACGGCACGCGAGCAGCAAACAGCGCACGATCCGGCGAATTCCACCGGTCGGCTCCTTTTTAGCCTAACGCCGGCCCCGCTGCCGCTGGCTGAGCGACGGAGGAGGGTTCAGCTGCGCGAAACGGAGAAGAGGGCAACTGCCTTTCCCCATTTCACTCACCGCCGATGACGACGGATCCGATTCGAGAAGGCCGATGTCCTGCCAATAGGCTCTCCTCCGCTGACGAAATGCTGATAGTGTATCCATCCCACTGTGCTACACGAGGTGCCGCCTGAGGCACGTCTCGCGGCAGCCGTAAAATGACGCGTCGAGTGGTGTCGAATGCAGCGACACAACGTAGCGGACTCACACAGGCTTGCTTCATACGCGGCCTCTCCTGGAGATGCGCGGACACAACAGCTCAATCTTTGAACAAGTTGGGACCAGTCGGAGCGGAATAGACATGGCAGCTGCGCGATGCGGAAAATAAGCGAAATCACATTATTCGCTGTGCAGGTCGGCTCAGAGGGAGAGAAGTGTTACTGCGGCGGTAGAACGCCGGTGCTGAGACAAGAGCTCAGGTTTCTAACCTTACTGGGAGGGTACTGCACCAAAGTGCCGAGAAAAATTCTCTGAGGACCCACGCTGAACGCGAATTGCGCACGCGGCTAGGAAAGCCGTGTACAATTATGGACAACAGCCCCTGGATTCATAACGTGCCGCACCCGATCCCTGCAGTGCTCACACTCCTAGGAAAACGTTAGCTGCAGGACCAAATATTTGCCTTTATCGAAGCTGATAGTAATGTTGAGCCAAAAATCGCAACTAAAACTAAAAAAAAAAAAACTGCGCTTCATGAGACTGGGTCACTCCTCGAACCTGAAGCAATGAAGAATGCCTGAAACCCAGTTGCATTTCGCATACAACAAGCACGAATCACTACGACAGAAAATAAATTTCGATACGGATATATAGCTCCAAAAAAGTTACGTTTCGAATTAAAAAACTGCTCCAGCGGAGTTACGCCGAGCCGCCACTGAGCAATGGTGGCAGCTGGCAACTGTCCAGGATTTCCGGGTACACACTGCGGTTACGGTAAATAAGTAGTACGTGCCAAAGAAGCACGCCGTAGAGGATGGCTTCGTGTTATCGTCGGTCCATTTAACGTCACACATAGCAAACTCATTACGCTATCTCATACAGAACGTACAAATATGCCACGGCATGCGCGACTGCAGTGGTTATGGCGCTCGGCTGCTGACCCGAAAGACGCGGGTTCGATTCCGGCAGCGGCGGTGGCATTTCGATGGAGGCGAAGTGCTAAAGGTTCGTGTACAGTGCGATGTCAGAACACGCTAATAACTCCAGATGATCGAAATTATCCGCAGTCCTCCTCTATACTGCGTCCCTCATTGCCTGACTCGCTTTGGGAAGCCAAACCCCACTACAGCAACGTAAACCAGCCGTCGCGACTAAAAGAATACCTCGACTGTGCAGGCAGACTGGCAAGGCACACAACGCAGTCCCGCATAATTAGCTCGAGGAAAAATTGCAACGGCGTTCGTCTAGTTTCGTGCAGGCAGCGCTTCTCTGGTTCGGAGCTGCATCACAAACAATCAGGATGAAAACAAATGTCCGACGTAAGTCCTTTCAACTGGACTTTTGCAGTCACTGATTCCAGCAAAGCGCGCATTAAAATGAGATAACGTTCATCCTTACACAAAAGCCCTCAAATGTACCGAGCCGATCCTATTTGAATGCGAAATGTTTCAGCCGATTAGAAGTTAAGCTTCCTCGCGTTTGTTCAAACAGTTACCGCATGTACTGCACCTGCGTAGTTGTCATGAACCCAAGAAAGGAGCGGCGAATGCCGCTCAAAGGAGGCCCTCCTGCCAATGGTGTCGACCGGTTGTCATGGCGTGGCTATTAATCCACTTAAGCCGTGGTTAATTCCCTTGCACCTGAATGCTCCCGCCGTGTCACAATAGCTGGTGCAAGGAGATTAATCACAGGGGCGGATTAATGGGTCGCTCTTGGAGGGGTCGGTTGTAGGGGGAGGCAGTCTTATTTCAACGATGTATTTCTAGAACTTTTTTACCAGGAAATTGGGTTCAACATGGTTTTCCTATGTACAATTTCTCGCTGTCGCCTCCCCATCCCTCGTAAATCCGCCCCTGCTAAAGCACGACGTCATGACAGTCGGTCGACGCCATTGGCTATTTGCCGCTTCGTTCTTGAGTTGTACCCCACCGTAGTATGTAAAACAATCATTCCGATCTCCTTTCGTGTCGTTAATACATTCGTGAGCGGGGTGTTATTTATAGCAGCATGCACTCGAAGGGTGGAGGGAAGAGCCACAGTTCCTTTTTCGCACACGTTCTCTCGGATGCACATACGTGATGTGAAAGCTAGCCGGCCGGATTTGTTTGGTTTTTGGTGAAGTTCTGATTTTATATTCTGGAATCTACCTCAAGCCGCACGTTGGCGCTTCGCGCCAGTATCTTCGCTCGCGGGGACGTTTCCGAAATTGTCGAACACTGGCGACAAACTGCGCGCTGCCAAGTGTTCCATCGAACATACTAAAACCTAAACGCCCTGAAAAGAAGATCGTAAAAATACAAGTAGAATGCTTGGTACATTCCAAGCTTCTGCGAAGATAACGCCCAACGAGGGAGTAAAAACAACGACAAAACAGAAGATCGAGCCAGCAGCAAGGATAGCATCCATTTTAACCTCCCCCCCCCCCCCCCCCCCCAAACGTCCCTCGCAAAGCGAGAAACCGTAGAGCAGGGTCCATAATAATAATAGCCCCACTCTAGCTGGCATGCACGGCGAAAAAAGAAGAGAGAAATAAATGCGTATCTTCAAAATCGGCACGCTTTGTTTTGTCACTTGTACTTTACAATGCTACGCTCGGAGTCCGGGCGCGCTGGAGCAAGAAATAATTAATCTAATTGCCGTAATACGTCAGCCCCGCCTGACACGGCGGCCGGCCGATCGGGGAGCAGAGCTGATAGCGCGGTAGCAGAAGCGGTGTTTAGGCGCATTTTTCGGCCGCTCCATCAGAGCACGTAGTCGGGAAGAGAAACCACGGCGTGTGAGGGGGTGAGCCGATAGCGCTAAACGATGGAGCCGAGAGCAGCCGGCCACAGGGAAGAAGTGGGCACCGCTTCTATACGGACACGGCCAACCGGTTGAGTTGACAAAAAAAAAAAACGCAAGGCTCAGGATAGAGCATACTGTGAAATTGAGATAGCTAGATAAGACGGAGGAGGGTTCCCGAGGAACCTGGCTAGCAGAGCTTCTAAAAAGTTCTGCTAGTCACGTCCTCGTTGGGACCGATAAACGGCCATGCACGCCGGTCAAGTTCTGACGAAACGATTCGCCTGAAGTGTGATACGCGAGAAAAGGAAGCGTGGAAGCGTAAAAAGCTTACTTCTGTGCACCTCGCATTCTGATTAATCTAACATAACTAGGTCGCAATGTAAGCCCAGGGGCCTTTGTAACTATATCACGGACTCCAGGCCTCAGTATTTGAGTCACACGGGAGCCTTATCAGAGCAACACAACTTCCAATATTCCCACATGTGGGTGTCTAAATTGGTCAGAAAGAAAGACTCCCCAGAATCAAAACTTTTAAGAATTATAGGAAATTTTATTGAAGGTAAATAATGATGGTACAATCTGCAAATTTTGCTGTGTCTCGCGTAGAGGGGCATGCATCTGCCTGAACCCTGCTTGGTTATAGGTTAGCCTCAGTAAGAGCCCTAGGCGGCCTCAGGAGCACGTACAGCTACTGCCAAAAGCGACTTAGTATTTGGAAGGAGCTAGAGCGGCTCAGAATCTCTCAGAATCGTGTTATAGGTATGCCACCTCTTTGGGGATCACTGACAACAGCACAGAAGCGAGTTATGGAGTACGCACGGTGAGGCCCTATCACCTCTTTCAAAAAACCGCCGCACGGCCTAGATATACTCCCCTCCTTCGTGATAAAAGAAAAAGAAACAAAAACATCGTATACACCACTGCAGCCCCGCATGCCATCCCGTTCCCTCGTTCGATGAGACCGCAAAAGAGGCGGGCAAAGTCATCGCGTACACGGCGGACAAAGGCTCCAGGCCGGAGCAAAGTCGGCGGGAAGCACCACATGGAAGGAAAATCCGCTCGCCGATGTCTTCCGCCAAGAGGGACGGTTGCGTTTACGATCCGCAGCAGCGGGCAGTGAGAAGAAGCAGCGGCTGGTTCTCCCGCCAGACCTCGTCCCAAGCCGCGGTGCGTGTGCGCCCAACAAGGACTGGCCTTTGAGAGCGGGCACCGACGCCGCCCAGCCTTTCTTGTTTAGCCGCGCACGCACACAGACGCGAAGGGCGGATTGCGTAGAAGGCGGCGTACAGCTACAGCACGGGAGTATGCCGTCCGTCAGGCGAGCCATGTGTTTGTGGCGGCGCGACCAGCGTAGCAAGGCGACATGCTGCACCACTGCCGTCGTCCCCAGGGTAGAAGTGGAACGGACCCTCCATGTGTCTCTTTCCGCATTTTAATTTACAGCGCGCAATCCACACTGTTCTAAATGTATCACCGCGTGGGTGTGCGCGTATTTGCGCATACTGCCTTTGTTTACCTGTTTTTGTAATTTTTTGTCATTCTTCTTCGATCTTCAGCAAGCAGCCTTTTGTAAGTACTCTTAAATAAGGTTATTATACGGTGCAGCACGCTTAACTGACACACTCTAAAGACCAATACGCCTATGCGGCAGTAAAAAGGGAGTACGCTGTCTCCTAGCGCACAGCCTATTATAAAACGAAGTGTGCTCCCTTTTTACTCCTTCCTGTTTCGAGCAATAGTGACGATGCTTGGCTTCGTCATCGATATGCAACGCCTTTCTCGTTGGATGTCCTCACTGGTGTGCGCTCGAACTTGAGGGGCAGCCACCACTCACTCGGAGTGGGCACCTGAGCTGCGCGGCGAGGAGAGAGATTGCAGGAATGAACAGAGCCGTTCCGCTTCTCTCCGAACTTCAGAAATTCAGGCTGCGACGACGAGTGCACCCAAGAAACATTTAGCGCGCAGCAGTGGAGGTGCGTGATCGCCAGCGACATGCGGGGCGACCGAAAATACGATCCCCCCGTTCCTGCACGGGGGCCAAATAGCAACGCCGTACACAAAACAACGCCAACGGCTGCTGCAGCTGTTTTACCCCTCCGGGAGGAGGATGAAGCCGCCGCGGTCCGCGAGGCGTCAAAGAGTTGAGAGACTCATTTGGCCGGTGATGGATGCGGAAGGCGCCGAGCAGCGGGCTGCCCGGCTGCGCCCCCCAGGCATTCCTGTGACGATTCCGCCGCAAAGATGCGTTTTCGGGAGCCGAGAACGGCGTCGATGTCTCGTTGCCGAAATAGCACGCGCAGTGCTTGGCCCGGCGCGGCTATGAGCTGATGTGGGATTCAAGCGCCTACGGACGGGGGGGACTGCAACAAGACGGGAGGCACACAGACAGCGAGCTCCTGAATAGCGCGTTCGCAGAATCAAGCGTATAGAAGAAGCTATAGTTGGAAATAAAGATCCGTGTAGCATGCGTCTTTTCGGCCGTAGCCTGTGAGAGCATGGGGATCATCATCACGAACCAACTGGCCCGAGCATCCACTGAGATCACAGTTGCAGTCGTGTCTCCCATATATTATTATGTCTATGTGGCCGCCCGCTACGTCAACTGGACACAGCGTTACCAGCTTCTTGATTTCTCAAGTTGTTCCGCTTAGCCTCGCGGTGGAAACTGAACGCAATGGAACTGAATTCTCCGCATGAAAATCAATATTGATGCCCTCTCCCAGCGCATAAGCTTAGTGGTCGCAAAGATTGCCATTTTACACGTCCTGTTGGACACGGCGACGTCTGTCTTTAATTTAAGCTGCTCTTTTTTTATATGACTGCCGTCTTTAAACGTGAAGCACTAGAGCACGGAATTTCCTTTCAACCAGAGAAGGTAAGAAACAAACTGAGAGGGGGGAAAGAAAATACAAGTGAAAGAGCCAAACGACATTCTGCTTTTAAATGCGTCACCTCGCACGAAGCAGTGTGTAAGAATACACAGACAGTCAAACTAAGAAACAGCGCTATGAAACACGGACACACGAAGAAACGACACACACGAGCGCTGTGTGTCCGTGTTTCATAGTTTCGTATTTCTTAGTTTAAATGCATTACCAACTAGTCCGGAACCTTGCTCTTCTGGGCACAGACAGTGCCAAATGCGCTATGAAACGAACGCAGCTTAACAGAGTATATAGCATGACTGAACGAGTGCGGGACTATTAGGTCCACGGGACGCTGCCTTCAACATACGAAACTTGCGTGCAGAATACTTCAAGTATGCGGTCTGCTTCGAAATTAATACAATATGAAAAGAGCTCAAATAGGCGGTACAAGGCACCCCATCCTTAGTGCTGCGTTCACTCCAATAACTATACCCAGCTACGTAACAGTCACATTATTTGACGGCATATGTGGGGCAAATTTCATATACCATCCAGCAGACAAGAAATGTACGTAACTGGGAATCACAGCGGCTTGTCAGATGTTTCTGCTTGAGCAGCACCCGCGAAACAGTGGGCATAAAAAGTAATGCCTCAAGAATAATAATGCTGCCGTTCTCTAAGTCGCGCGCCGAGGCTAATTCTCTGACCGATAATCCTCCCTAATATGGAAATCAAATGGCGCCCTTATGTGCCAAATGGCATTCACGGCGCGTTTGCCAGTCGTACACCTCTTGCCTCGAGCACATTTTCACTGAAAGGAGCATACGCTCAACCGAGCGCATAAGAGAACACTACGCATCCACGCACAGTGAATAGCAAGAAGGAATATATATATAAAGAATTACGTTAAAGTCTGACTGTGGCGCCCCCTGTCCTTCACTGGACAAAAGGCGGAACGACAAGGAAAGAAGGGAGTCTTTAGCTCAATCGAACGGTGAGGAAGGAGAGAGATAGAGAGCGTTCCCGCGCGCTGCATCACAACGACAAAAGACTACCGGCTTGAAGGCATACAATGTATGCGTTTTCACTAATGCCCAACCTTCGAAGGCAGCCCGAAGGACACAAACACAGCGCGCACGAAACAACGGCTTATACAAGCGCGCACAAAACAGCCCTGCCGCCCGAGATCCCGCGTAGGTGTAACTGCTGTTCGGCGAACTGTCACAATGGAGAGCGGCTAATCCCCCGAGTCGATAGCACGACGGGCTATCACTCCAAGTTGTCAACGGAAAGCGGCTGTGACGAATGCGCCATATTTTTTTTTTCTATTTCGTTGCGCAGTCGAATCCGCGGCGGCGGTGGAGCTTGATCGTGACTGCACGACTGACGACGACGAGGAGGCGATAACAGAAGAGCGAGCGGGAGTCCCGCCGCAAGCTCCAATTTCGTCATCTCGCGCAGGCTTGAGGGGGGTACCGCATGGAGGCGCCTGGGTAATTGCGCGCAGCGCAGCCATAGCTGTCGCTCGTTTGATCCGGAAGGAGAACACGTTTCAAGAGGAAAAAATCACGAGAAAGGAACAGCAGCCTGCTGCCTCTACTGGAAAGTTACACCCACGAGCACTGCAGTCGACAGCCTCGTTATCCTTCTTCTCTTGCCACCTAGCACTCTTAACAGCAGAATAGGCTCCGCTTCGTAGCAGATGCAAAATGTCACAGCAGATCTAAGCGCATGCTCGCTCGCAGCACATGCTTTGATTCCAGGCACTTTTGACGCGACCAATACGTTCATCGCTGTTCCTCCTAACTTAGGGCACAGTTTCCGTACCCGTAACCCCCCTGCGTCTTTAAGCTTTTCTGCAACTCCCGTGGGTGACTAAGCAGGCAGTTCGGATGGCAGAGTAAAAAGGGTACTGACCTGCACGTCGGATGCACTGGTGTCGGTTGAAACTTATGTGACATATTCTTGTTTGGGTGATTTCCCAACTGTGATGTGCGCACTCTTAAGTACAACAACCATTTCCAGCGTACGCTCTCCGTCCAGCTGCGTTCTTTCATACAGCTAGTGGTCTCTGATGCCTGCCACAATTCCGTCCCGGTTCATTTCGTTGTGCAACCCATCGAAGTTGCGCAGCTTCGCAAGTCGATGATAATCGATCTATAGGCAACACGCACACCAACGTGCGCCTCGCTGGCTAGCGCAGGTCGCACGCGTCAGAGCTTCTAGGTACGACAAATAAAATCAGATAATTATATACTTGCGGAAGCCATATACCAAGTCGAGCTGCATGCATTGCGCAACGTGAGGTGCACAAGCGGAGCTGATACAGCGTGTGCGGCGATCTCGTATTTCGCGCCGTCTTTGTGGAGGCTTATCGACGCGGAGGCACAGTGCCGCGTCACCGCCAGACCGGATGCCAGGCCCAAAAGGCGCTGGCTCTATCTAATCTCGGCACAGGGGGCGAGAGCTGTTTTTTTTTTCTTTCCTTTCAGCCAGAGAGGAGCGTGTACAACGGGCCGCATTTCGGCCATGCCACGTCAAAGACAGGCTCGGCGTCGTCCAGGCCGCTGGCGAGCAGTAGTAGCCGTATGCACGCCTCCTGCTAAGACGGCCTCACGGCCGTGTTACGAAACACTGTTGCCAAGTTGAGCCTCTTCGGTCTGTCGGCCGACCCTCGACAATGCAGGAGAAAGCTGCGGGGGATTTAATCGCGGAAGTCACGGTAATAGCTGATCCTCACCAAACTCTCTGCTCCTGGCAATACGGCTTTAGATTTGTTTATAACGCTAATGCTGTTATAGCAGCTTCTCATGCGTTTTTGTGTGTGTGCGGTAACACGTTGGTAGTATATAATAGCATTTTTAATACGCTTGTTTAGGCACGCGAGGGGGAGTTTGCGGACGATGCGTGTATCGGAAAAGCTGTTTTCGAAGCCAGAGCATGGAAAATAAAAGCGACAGCTGCAGTGTTCCATTCATGCAGATGTTCACGTTCATTGTAAGAGTGTACATGTTCGATCTGCGAAAAATGAATTTAAATTTTTACCGTTATCTATCACCCCGAAGAGTTTTGCTCGCCCCTTTACATGGATCTAAACACGGCGACCCGTTCCTTATAGGCGCTGAGCTCCCAAGCTCACAATGAAGGGCCAAACCGCACAGTAAACTCTAGCCAGAACGGCTTGCCTTCTGCACCGTCCCAGCCTGCTTGGAAGCGGGTGTTCTGAAGACAGGTCCCGTGCTAAAGACAGCATCTGACCACAGCATCTAATCATCGCGCATACGCCTCGCGATTTCGTCCCCACAAAACGCGGCCGCTTTCAAAAGAGGAGCAATCAAGGGCTGTGCGGTATAGCGTCAACTACGCACATCCCGATGACACTCGTAGACGTGAAGAGTCGGCCCTGTTTACCAATCAGAAACCGCTCTAAACATTGCGAGACCGAACGCAGGACGTCCACACAGACCCGCGATGGAGCGGTCGCTTCTTCCCGACCTTTACGTTCCGGCGATCAGCAGCTCCCCAGCGCAAGCGCGTCCTCCTTACAGAGTGCCCACAATTCTGTTACTGCGTGCACCGTGAAAAAAAAAACTAATCGAACTTGGCGTTTACGCCCACCGCACCAAGCAAAGAAGCCAGAGGTGCGCGCACACGCGCTTGGCAACCCCCCCGCCCTCTTCTTCCCAGTAGCCGCCGTGGCTCGCACAATAAAGCGCGCGAACGCCCTTTCGGTGGCAAAACAAAAGAAAGCGCGTCCTTCACCGCACTATGAGGCGGCACGCAGCCCATAAGAGTGGCGCGAGACAATGCAAGGCCGCGAACCACAGCAGCAAGCAAGCAAGCAAGCAGCTGCTGCCGCCACCCGCATTTGTTCGCGTCCTGGCCGCTAATCACTTGGATCGAAGCGTAGCATTAGCGTGATCTATTTTCTTTTTTCCCCTCTCTGTCCCTCTCCCAACGGTCAAAAAACGCAGGCCATCGCGACGTCCACGAGCGCGGAGCGGCGACCGGCCGGCGGCGATGTTCGTACGTGATTTGAAATCGAACCTCACTCTTTTTCACCGCCGTCTTTCCCTTTGCCCCATTCGAGGCACCTCCTCGGGGCTAATTATTTCAAGGCCGCGAAGCGGCTTTATGCTGGAGGACAATCGCTATTGCGGCGTGTCGACACCGTCGCCTGAAGCCGACAACGCTCGTCCGAGTGTGCGTTCGTCTCACGGCTGACCGCGTGCCTATGGAGAAACGAATAAAAAAACGTGGGGAAAAAAAAAAAAAGCCGAAAGCGCGCGCGAGGGCGATTCTGCGTGGGCAGGAGCTCTGGCGCAGGCTTGCGTGCTTTGCCCGAGGGCGTCTTTCTGGCCCAGCTATACAGCTCCGCGGACACCGTGTGTTTGCACAACGAGAGTCGTTATTCTGAGGCACGTCAACGGCATCAATCAGCCGAGGTAAATGGGAACCCGTATAACACACGGGAGGCGAGGCTGCGGCTGTTGCGGCCAGCGAATGGAAAATGTGCCAGTCGTTAACGTAAATGGCCTTCTTGCTTCAAATGTTCGCGGAGATGGATAGGGCAAGACGACTGCTGTGAAAGGCTTTATTCGTCCAGCGGTTGAGAAGTATGTATACAGCATAGCTCTTAAGTGTGAACATAAGCGAGGGTGAGATTTAGACTTTGCTCGCACGTCTCAGCACCTGACGCTAGACCTTGAAAGGCCGACGTCACTGTCATTATACAAAGCGCGCAATGCAGAGCAGGCTACAGCCTGCTATTGTTCGTGCTACTGGCGGTAGCCTCTCGCCTTGCAGTTCCCATTTGGTTCAGGTTATTATAAACTGTGTACTAGAAAACAACTTAAGCGCAGGTCAACCACAAATTTTAGTAAGGCCGCAGTAAATATGTGGATGGAACGAATGTAGTGGGAATTGAAAAATGGACGGACGAAAAAAAAGAACGGTAGCGCGATGACCATCTCTGTGACTTCTCTCAGGGCTTTTTTTTTTTTTTTGGCTCTGAGACTGGTTTGGAAATCCGAAGTTTCATCCGGCACAAGAGGATACGCAAAATTCCGGAAGTGTGCTTTCCCACACAGCAGCATTTCAAAAGACAACATGGCTATAAAAAAAAAACATTTAGGGTTGTACAGGAAAGGCGCTAACGGTGGCATAGAACTTATGCAACGTATTTTGAAAGAATCAAACAAAAAAGTAGTCCTTCTTGCTTCGTTTCAGCTGAAAACTCATGGTCGGCCATCTTGTCTTGGGCAACATTATTATGCGGGAAAGTGCACTTGCGGAACTTCCCATTTCCCCAATGGCTCATCTGCACTGATTGCGGGCACTCACCGATTTCCGCATCAAGAACAGTTAACAATAAAAGTAAACAAGCAAGGGGGTAACCAGTAAACATGTATACTGCTTACCCCGTTGCTTGTTTTCTCTTATTTTTAACTGATATTGATGCGAAGAGCGGAAATAATTTGTAATCAACCGCCGACCGAACTTAGCAAGGAAATGCGGCATATTTTCACCGTGCGGAACACAAAACTGCGCCATACCGGCGTCGGCAAAAAAAAAAAAAAAAGCAGGCGACGCACAGACCAGCAGCGGCGGCACGCCGCATTCATTAATGAAGACACGCTGCGCCGTCTCACATACTGGGCAGAAAAGGCGCGCGCGCGCCCCGGGTCTCCAAGTGTACAGCATCATACATAATGCATGCCCAACAATTGCAGCGTGTACAGCCCCGACCGTATACGCAGCAGAGAGGAGCCGGTCACGACCGCGCTTTTTGGTCCTGTCTATACTTGCCCTTTCCTTATTGACGCGCTTATCGCACAACTGGAGTTCCTCCTCAGTCATTACGAGACTCGCTCGGTAAATAGGGAGCCCGCCGAGCAACGCACTTCCCATTGTGTTTTCCGCTTGAATTAGCTGCCGATGGTAGCAAGCGCAGCCCTGCGCGCTATCGTGGGAGCCAATACTCCGACACTTATAACAGAGACACACGGCTGTTTGAGAAAGACATCATGAACCCAAGACGTGATAGGGCGAACGCACAGGGCCGCCTTCGCGTTAGTAGCGTACTCGTATATTATTACTCTGTACGGTGCGCACTGCAGCATCATGACCGCGCCATTACGCCGCCTGTATGGCAGGCACAGGAACCCGTATCGGAGCGCCAATCTGTGCACACCCAACTGATGTCATTATCTCTGCCGCTTCCCCTTTGCCAATCTTCATTTGTCACCAGTAGCCGCCTAGCTGTGTGCGTACACGGGCATCCCAAGCCGCCGGCCACGAAGACACGTGCGGACGATGAACCTCGATGGCAATAGGAGAACCTACACAAACGCTGCGTACACAGGAGGCATCGGCGGTGGTTGAGGAGGTAGCGAAGTGAAAATGCCTATGTCAGAAGGTGCTCCCGAAAGCGGGTCATGACTCAGTTGATGGGTGATGAAAGTGCGAATGACAAGTTGCGCGTAACGTTTTCGGCTCACTGTACCGAAAACTCTACGCAATGCATATTTCGAAAAATAAAGACGGAATCCCGGATTGGTACACACCTCCTTACGGTTACCCACCTATAAACGGCCACGTAATGACTTATTCATGCCACGGTATTCTTCGCGCTTCGCGATCTGGGATACATCGCATGAAAAAGTACGTGTCACGGCCCTATACTCCGGGTTCATTAATCAAAGCTATTAAAGAACTAGAATGATGTGTGCCTTGTTTAAGGCTGCCTGCAAAGAATGCGGTAGAAGACGCTGCAGAACACGCAGTAGAGGCGATTCTGCGAGCTCCCGCCATGAGCGAAGTGTTTCGATGGAAGCAAAGGAAATAAAACTGCCCACCCTAACACGTGCCCCTTACCCCCATTCCCGGCGCCTTTATAACTTCTCGTGCCCTTACCCTTAGCTCGCACATTCCCCGAAGCAGCGAACGCCCAGAAGGCCGGCTCCGGGTCTCGCGGCCTCTGGTCCGCGTTTCCTCTCTTTTTACGATAGGAACCAATTTACCCGCGCAGCTGCCGGCTCTCGCACCGACGTCTTTGTTCCCTTCCTCGCAGGAGGCAGAGTCGGGGAGGCGCGAAAGAGACCGAAAAGGACTCCGGCCTAAGCCTCCGAGCGGAGCCTGAGCCGCGGGCCTCTCGCAAGTTTTACGGCCGACCGCCACCAGCTCGTCTCGCTCGTCGGCTCAAGTGGATACAGCCGCTAATACGCGCGCAGACGTTGACGGCCGCGGCTTTCGCTTCGAAGTCAAGAAAGTAACGACGGCTGGGTGGGAAAGGGAAGGAGGGAAAGAGAGAGAACGAAACGCCTCGCCACCGCAAGCTGGTGTGTCTGGCTCTCAGAAGGACCCTAGAGGAGACGGGGCTGGGAACCGAACTGCGCGGTGTCGCAACGACCACGGAAAGAGAAGGCGGGAGAACGTTAAGGGGAAGCGCTGAGGGAGAAAAATGGAAAAGAAAACACTACACGCAAATATCGAGAAAGGGCGAAACTATGAACGCGATGGGAGTGAGGACGAGCCAAGAGAAAAGAAGCGTCCTATGTTTTTGTTCTTCGAACAGCAGCTCGACGGCGCCGCAATGCGTTTCTCTTCATTCCCGCCGCCATGGACTATCTTTTTCTTCGAAGACGACTACGACGCTGCCGCCGGCGGAGCATGCGCGAATAGTGAAAGAGGAGCAGAAGAAAAAAAATTGGAACGACATTGTCCAGACGACAGACGGCTTCTTTCTTTTTCATCTGCCCCTCCTCCCCTCCAACGCACAACCGTCACAACGCGCCCGACGTCTTTCCTTTCTCCCACTGGTCCGCGCAGACGTCCTCCCCTTTCTCTCGAACACGCGGCCTACCTCCTCTCCAGCCCCACGCTCTTCCTCTATCGCAAGCAGCGCGGGTTCGACTTACGCCGGACGAGCGGCTTAATTTTCGTCGCCATTCTTACTTTCGTCCCAGCTAAAGTTGCCGGCAGGGCTCCAGTTTCAAACGATTCGCCCCCCACCCCCTCCCCGCTTTTCCCCCTCGCCGCCTTTTCTTCGCGACGTGTTCGGTGCTGCACTTACCCCTCGTAAGTGAGCACGCTCTTTGCTTTCACGCGGTTACTTACCCTGCAGTTCTGCTTTCGTTCTCTTGCACATCCGCCAGTCCCGCTCAGTTCGCAAGTGTTTGCAAGGCGCGATGAGACGAGCATCGGGCCACGGACGGCGACGTAGTTAGAGGAGGGTAGCGGAGGGTGTCTGGGGTTTTGAAAGGAGGAGTGGTCTCCGCTCAGTCCTGAAACAAGTCGCCTGCTCTGGACACCACAGGAAGATAACACAGCAAGTCCCCAAGGCGCGGGCGGTATACGCCGGAGAAAGCGGATATACTACCGAAGCTCGGTCAGAGCGAAACGTCTCCGAATGACGGCGACGCATCGCTATGCCAACGAAGCAGCGGACAGGACGCCACGATATCGGGTGGCATCTCGAACCTCCCGTTCTTGCCCGTGCTGTCATCTTCCGACTTTAGCGTTTGTCTCCAGCCCTGCGTGTTTTTACGAGCACTCCCCCAGTCCCGAACGAAAATGGCCTGTAAGCAGAGTTTCTGCCTCAGGCCGTGCAGCTTGGACGGCACGGCTGTTTAGCCCGCAACACACGGCGCGATATTCAGGCGATGCTGGTTATTTTTTTTAGCAAAATTTATTCTCCAGGGCATCAATGATGGGTGAAGGTGTGATGAATGATGTAGTAGAGATTAAATGAGTGGAAAAGGGTTAGCTGATTTGATGAAGTCCAGTAAAGAACGATGGTACGCTCCCCGCGTCCAGGCAATGAATGAAGCAGGGTTGCTTGGTGAAAGACCTGCTACCATCAGGTGCCGGATCCTTGTAGGCTTGAAAGCTGGGCAGTCCCACAGTAGGTGATGAATGCCGGCCTCAATGTCCTCGTGTTTACATATCGGACGCCCTGGCCGAAGAAACAATTCTCGGTACTGAGGCCACTTCCGAGTGATGGCTGGTGTGAGGGCAACCCCGACCCGGATCCTCCTAAGCGCAACCTCCTCTGCACGGGTAAGACCGCGGGGGAGGGTTACCGCACACGGTGGGATGAGAGCACGTGTGCGGCGCCGGAGGAGTTCCTTTCTTGATGAAAGGAGGGTAAAATTTTCCAAATGAAGGAGCCGAGGAAGCGATGAGTTTGTATTCGCAAGGCGGGTCGCTAAATATGCCTGGCTTTGATAGGTCAGCAGATCCCGTGGGACCCACTCAATACGTACTGGCTGCGGGATGCGTGCCGCGAGCCGGTGGATGTCCTGACATATCGCTGGACAGCGGCTAACACGTCGTAGCAACCGGACAACTTGAAGGGCGTCAGTGCAGATGACAACGCGGGCCGCAGGGAGCATAGTTATGTCGGCCACGGAGCAGAGTGCTTCTTGAACTGCAATGAGCTCAGCACAAAAGGACGAAGGGGGTTCCGTAAGCTGAAAGCAAGAGGTTTGATTCAGGGCAGGTCTGCACGGGCAGTAGATAGCTGCTGTTGCTTTGCAGTCTTGTATGCTTGCGTCTACGTAGACAACAATGGATCCTTCAGGCAGGCAAGCATCTTGTTCCTCAAATTTCTGGCGAAGCAATGATGCCGAATTAGCAGATGTTGGCCGGCGATTATCTGTTGGCTTGTTGTCGCTGAGCTGTACAAACTTCCATGGGGGAAGAACTGGCGTTGGCGGCTGAAGAATGAAGTGTGACGTTGCATAAGTCCTCAGTGCATGCGTGGAGTGCGATAGACTGGCCTTAAGGCTGCGCGTTTCACGGCGCTGCTGCACCAGCTCATCAATGGTATTGAGCTGCGCATTCTCTTGTAAAGCTATGACTGGTGTGATGCGTGGAAGGCACGTAATGGTCCTCATAGCCTCTCGGTTCACGGCTTCAATGCGATACCATTGGGCTCTTGTAAGATGTTGAAACTGGGCTTGATAAACAATACGTGGCTGCAGAACTGCCCTCACCAATTGCCGTGCAACGAACGAGCCTGCGCCACCAGTTTTAGGAGCAATTCTAATCAAACCCAGTCTGAATAGCTTGCCTTTTTGCCTGAGAAAGCCATGCAGTCGCTGATACTGATTGGTGAATCATTAAGCCAAGGATTTTTACACTCGGACTTTCCTGTAGTGGGGTGCCTGATAGACAAAGACGGATTGGACTTGCAGCAAGTTTACGGCGTCCCCAGCGGTTGGCTACTGACGTGTATGTTGTTTTATGCACGGATAGTTGAAGTCCGATGGATGATGCGTAATTACAGGTAACATCCAAGGCAGACTGAAGGGCAGCCTCCTGAGTACGGAGATCTTGGTGAGTACTCCACACCGTGATATCGTCAGTGTACTGAAGAAATTTTATGTCACGGATGTCACGCAAGCGCCAAGCCAGCGGGATGAAAGCAATATTAAATAACGGCGGCGACAATACAGATCTCTGGGGCACGCCGCAGAGAGGAACAAATGATCTGACCGCTTCGCCGCTGAGGCGTATTGCAAATTTTCTGCCTTCCAAAAATGATTTGACAAAACTACGCACTCTCAGATGGAGATGAGGCATGTCAATGGAGTTCAGAATGGCTGCATGACTGATGTCATATGCCATTCCAACGTCCATTGCTAAAACGGCGCGCACATTGCGGCTGCGGGTAGATGACAAAACTGCAGATGCTAAGACAGCCAACCCGTCCTCTGTACCAATATATAGACGAAAGCCGACTTGTGCTGGGTGATAAAAACCGTGCTGCTCTAGCCACCATGACAATCGTGTGGCTAGCATTTTCTCCGCCAGCTTGCACAGCGTAGGAGTTAAGGAGATAGGTCGCAAGTTGGCAAGGTCCGTCGGAGGCTTTCCTGGTTTCAGGATAGGAATCACAACAACGGATTTCCAGCTCTCGGGCACTGCGCCATCCAACCATACTTTATTTATGGTGTCAAGTAGTTGAGGGAGTGCAGCGCTACTCAGGTTCTTGTACACCTCGTACTGAATATTGTCCGGGCCGGGCGCTGTTTTCCGTTTCGCATCATCTATTGCAGCCAGCAACTCAGGCATAGAGAATGGACACGCAATTCTATCTACGTCGACATCAGACGGCATTTGATATACATGCGCTGGGATGCCTGCCACATTTAAACTAGCGGCTGAAGAAGGCACAGCGTCGTATTTTGGGAAAAACTTTTGCGCTGCTTCTTTGGCGAAATCATCTGGCGACAAGTTAGCCGCGAAGCATGCGGTTGCTGCAGCGTCAGTCGAACGGCGACCGCGTTCCATTGTACGGAATGTTCGCCAGAGAGAGGCATTCGAGGATTTTGCAGAACATTGTTCGCACCACGCATGCCACTGCCGCCGAGAGAGGTCGCGTTCATATTTGGGTGCCTTAGCTGTTATGTAGTGCAATCGCGTACGTGCCTGCGACGAAGTAGGGTCTCGCGTAGCAGCCAGCTCGGCTTGAAGGCGTGCCGCCCACAAGTAAAGAAGGCCGAGGTCTGGTGGCGGTCGACCAACATCAGTCCAGGTGGTAGTTGCAGCACTGTTGAGCGCTGTTTGTATGCGCTCAACAAAATTATTTCGTTTGTCGCTAATTAGGTGTCTGCTACTGAACACCAACCGCACAAAACTTTTCTTGTCAAGTCATGATTTCGTAATTTTATCTTAGCCCTGCCGGGCACAACACTGTAATTTCACTGAATTAAAAAAAGTGAAAAAAGGCCTACAACTCGACAGGAGTAATTGATAACAATATGCTTTGAGCACATAAGACATACTAAGATGCATAATTCGCGGCCGCGAGCACTACCGCAAGCAGCACAGGTAATCGGCCCAATATTAGAAACGTATTGGCAATGCCAGGTCCTACAAAGGACCAGAGTGAAACCATCCGAATGCATACACTTCAGAGCACATTTCAGAAGATTAAACGACATCATTCGCTCGTATCTTCTACCTATTCAAACACATGTGGTGAAATTCCGACGCCACGACTGCTCTAGGATTTTGATCCTTGAGCAATTCTGCTCTAGGAGAGAGCCCAACAACATCGCGGAAGCCAAATCGCTACGCTGTTCCATTGGTCGCGTTAGTGTGCTTACTTCTGCGGGATCAGCATCAATAGGCTGCATGCAGCCTCCTCTGTTCTAGCTGAATTTTATGCTCATAATCAACGTCTGCAGAAAATTTTCCAGCAAGTGCCCGTAACAGCATACAGTGAGTGAAGCGCAGACAGCTGCTGTCCTGCTATATATCCATCGTCACTACGCTCGGCCAGTCATGGGGTTTTCACGCTACCCCGCATTTCGTGGAGTTGAGTTGGAAAACCATACCACCGGAGAACATCCCAGACAATACGAGCAAAAAGAGGCAGCCCTTACCAACAATCCATGGTCCGGACACCAACGTCATACCATCCGACGGGTCCTGATCCACGGGAGTCCACCTGACTTGCCCAACATTTTGAAAACCAATAAAGATTTATCTCTCAACAAGACTGTGCAACAACTTTTATCTAACACCAGCCGAGCGGTCACCCAGAGGCTATGACGTACAGCCGCTGAGTGGCCCATGAGTTCGAGGGAGTGAGTCGCGGTCGCGGCGGCCACATTTCAGCGAGAATGAAATGCAAATTCGCCCGCACTACACCCAGGTTTCGGAGCATAATAAAGAACCTCGGGCGGGTGAAATTATTTCCAGACCAAACGCTATATGTAGCCTGTTCTTGTACACAATGTTGGTTCTGAGCTTTTGGGAGAGCGAGTCTCTCAGAGAATACTGCAGACGAACAGCGTGCTGCGAGCGTCCGCGATCGACTAGCAGATAAAATTAATGAGCTGCCGACATTCTTCAGCTCCGGCTGACCTATACACTGACGCCCACTGGAAGAAGTTCTGGTTTTATGAACCATGACTGCGGAAAGTTGGCGATGAAGCCAAATCTCGAACCTCCGCCAAAGCAACAAGGATTATTTAAGGAGTGACAAACGATTGAGTGCGAAGCGCCGCTTCCGAAAAGCCTTCTCCTTGCCCGCCTTGCCTCTCTCTGTCTTCGCCGACAAACTGAGGTCTGATGCCCCGACCGGCAGTGTGTCTCCGGTCGACGCGCGAAGACGCAGGCCGACTGCCAGCTGCCGCTCATCGTAACTGTCGATCAACAATCATAATCGACCTTCGTCATCACATTCATCGTTTCATAATTGAACTATCAGCAACGCATCTCTGACAGCATACTACAGCAGGCCGTTCCGTTATCGGCGCCTCGACAACCACAGCGGCTGCTCCCGACAAGCAACATCTCGCCGCGCCCCTCGCAGGAGCGCTCTCCCGCGCTGTCAAGCGGATATAGAAGCGAGCCAGCGCTGGGCGCGCCTCTCCCGCCGCGCAAACAACGGCCGAGCTACGCGCTCGGGACGAAGACAGACGCACGCGCGCCTAGAACAAAAGGGCGCCCGGGCCGTCGCCCCGTTGTCTGCGCGCTGCTATAAATACGGCCGCCGCTCGTCGAATTCAAAACGCAAAGAGAGGATTCCGCATTTTTCAGTGGCTACGAACGCAGGTGCGCCAGGTGCCGCGTTTACAATCCCACCCTCCTAGAACCCGTCTCGGAAGCGGATGCCCTCTTCAAGACGCCACTCGCGAAATGGCGCGCAGACTTAGAACAATGCCGTTTGTATGGCAAGCACACTGCATGCGCGGTCTCATCCAGCGATGGGGCGGCGAGATAGCTGCGTTGGAAGCTCGCGCAGTTCGCTCGGTCTCGACCGAGGCTCTCACTGCGTGTACAATGTTGCGACCGAGAGAGTCATTCATTGGCTGAATTAATGGGGAATAGAGATAAAGAGAGCAGGGAAACACACAAGAGGCTGCACGGTACCGTGACGTGCGCGGGACCGAATGCTATCAAAAATGAGACGAAAGGAACGCGTCTGCGAGACATTTTATACAGTTCAAATTGACTCCGTTGGAGTTAAGTGAAAATCAGTCTGAGTTCTGCCACCGCCACCTACCGAAGGACAACAGAACAACAAAATAGAAACGCAAAGACTAAGCGAGAACGTCGGAAAGAACTCCCGAAGGACGCTCCAAACACTTCAATAACGAAAGCCTTCCACGTGAGGGTCTAGCGGGCGGTGAGGCGACGCTCCCACGGCAAGCTACGCACAGTCACAGGGTATGCATAGAAGCCACACCAGAGCCATACTGGAGCCGGTCTTCAAGACGAGGCAACAGCTCTTCGAAACCCGCGCGCGTACAGCGGCGGGACGACTGCGATGCGCACGGGTATGCGGTGAGCTCGAGCGGCGTCGAGGGACCCGTCTCTGCCGCGAAAGTCGGCGTGATCTACGCCTCTCGGTCGCCGCAGATAGGGCACGATTTATTGTAGCCAGACAGCGGTCGTTTCGGCAAAAAAAGACGAGAGTGACGCCTCTCCGTCGTCCCCATTAATCCATCCCCTTTTCATCCGTCGCGCATGCCTCCCTCTCACTCCGCGCCGGCCGACGCATCGGCACCGCGCGATGCCCCACCTCACCACTCCTCCTCCTATCGCTTCTCAATGCCCCCGTTTTCTTCTCCCCAAACATACACGCATACGTGGCAGGCTCTCGGGATGCCTCGGCGCCGAAGCCAGAGCGACCACGAGGCGAATGGAACAGGAACGTCCTCCTCACCACCTTCCTCCAAAGAGGAGTCTCCGGAGGAGAAGTCTCGAACGACTCGTGCTCATTGTGTGGCGGCGTCCGCCGGCGCAGCTAAGTCTTTTCTCCTTATCGCAACGCCTCTTTATTTAAGAGGCTTCGCGAGGAGGGCTCGGGCTATATAGACGAGGCGCCGTAATGTCCATCGCTCGAAGAAGCAACGCACAGTCGGCGTCGACTATCGGAGCAACGGCGCGAAAGAATGCGTGTACGCCACCGCGCGAGTGGCGATGCCATCGCGAGACTTGCAGCGCCCGAGAATCGCTGGCTATCGAGACACTCGGGACAAGAAGTTGGGAAACAAGAAGGAGCAGCAAGACGAAAAAAGACTTTCCCCCGACGCGACGACGCTCGTTCTTTGCTCGGACGGCGCCGCGTATGTGCGAGGAATATATGTCACTCACCCGCTCTCGGAATTGGTTCTCGCTTCGGGGTGAAAATGGAGTGAATAAATTCCGCGATGCTGACGTCCTTTGCCGTTTGTGTTTGTCTAGGCGAGGCGAAGAGCAAAGCGGGACCGTGCAGCTGCCTTGTTCTTTATTTTCTCTCAGTGAAAACAGTTCGCGATGCATTCGCCGTATACCCGCACCGTGGAAGCCCTCTATGGGCATGCACCGAGAAAATTTCGTTCTAGGAAAAGCGCTCCGCGCGATTACAGAAACAAATTCTGTGTATCGCTGCGTGATTTTCAGATTCGAACTTCAAAGAAATGAAGAGACTGCTGCTCATTAGCGCTCCCATACTGCAATATCGCGCGCCTTGTAATCAAAAGTGGCTGTAACACTGCGCTGGAAGTGAACGTAAAATCTGCGTGCGTATTTCGTTCCAGTTGCGCTATGAAATATGAATCCTGATCGGCTTCCACAACCGGTACTAAATACTCACCTCGTACCCACACAATTTGTTCGAGCAGCGAGCATATATGTTTTTCGCCCTATAGAAAATGCATGTCGTGGCTGCACTAAACGGTCTAAAAAACAGCTACTACAGTCTCAATTTTGGCTGTCATATAGCACCTCCATTCCACCAAAACTAAGGGTCAGCTGAATATGTCGCATCTTCAGTGATTCGGCAAACGCAGTTCTTTCTCAGCTTCGCTTCATTTCAAAAAGAAACTCCCCTGCGTAGCGGCAGTCGTGCCATGACTGTGCGCAAGGAAACCTTTTTTGACTACAACACCAGCCGGACTCAGTTTCCTAAAGACAAATGCGCGATGGAAGTACCACCTTTGAAAAGCTTGAGTAGCAGCCTTGTCTTAACAAAAAGAGAAATAAAAGAAAATAAAACGACTTGCGTCAACTGTCCTTAGCGCACTACCTTCTGGAAAAGGAAGGGCGCTAGGGGACAAATTATTCCCTTTTTACTCCCTTCTGTTTAGAGTGTGCAAGTTTAGCAGAACAATGCGAGCAAAACGACCAAGCAGATCCATCGATACGCAGCATCAGGAGCGCCTGTGGACTTCAATGTCCACCGGTGACGTTGTATCCACCCCGCGCTGTCCTTGTTCTATCGCAGAAGCTGGCAACGTCGCTGAAAGGATCAAAACACTTACTTGTCGTCGAACTCAACACACAACTTAATTTGTTTACGACTGCACACAAAAACGACCAAAGGAACCCAACGAACCTTCACGTGATAAATTCAGCATTCGGCGGAGGAAAACGCTCGTCGGTCGTTCCGAGACTATAACCCCTCGTCCCCTCCGAAACGATAACGACGCAGCAATGCGCCAAATGGTAGATAGTGGTTTCAAAAGTATCAACTTAAACGAGGTACTTTAAGGTCGCGGCTTCGTGATGCTGGCTTCCATTGTGGCCATGCGGCGATGGGGGCATCATCTACTCAAGATCAAAAATGGTGCTGCCCTGTCCACCACCGGCGTCGATGGTGAGCGTGAGTGCCCGGCGTAATTACAGAGAATTGCAGGAGCACAGCGAAGATCATCTACACTCCAACCCAGTAGTAACTCGCAGCACTACCAAAGCTGCGATGAGTGCACAGGCAACGTTCTGACGCTGCGGAATGTAGTGACAGTTTAAAATAGCTTACAGGCATATGGGACTGCGCGCTTTAAAGTGCGCATGCGCCAAACGCTATTTTATAGCGAACCTTAATGTACGCTCGCGGTACGTATGCTATTTATTCCAGTTTATCGTGCGCGACTCTTGCGTACTCTAAAACATATTTTCCAAAATGGCAGGACCACTCGCCTCGGACTGAAATCGTTGTTGTTACTGTCGTTTCCAGTACGTTCACTGGCCATAAATCGGGCACCGGGCTTTCGCTTCGTCTCATCTCGTCTACAACAAGCGTGTGGGCGATATTTTCATTTGTTTTTTGTTCAGAGTGACGATTCTGCCGCTGCTAGACAAAGAGGAGCGTCGACGTTTGCGACTCGCCAGTGTGAAGGCGGATTCGCACTGACCAGTCACGAACGTCGCGCGACCAATTTCGGGCAGTTAGTTACGGTTTCCCAAGCACTAGTAAAGCGAGGAGGGAGCGTAGCAAATCGATTTAAACCTATCGTACGACCTCCGCGACTCGCCAGTGTGAACCCGCCGTGAATCTGCCTTAAGGCCGAGCAGTGGGCGGACCCAGAATACCAACGATCTCGCTTCTAACAGGTGTCTACCAATAATGGGAAACGTTTAGCGAGCTTCGTGGATAAGGAGCAAGGTATCAGTAGAGCTGTAATCATTACCAGGCCCGCAGACGCGCCTGTCTGTATACAGGGTGCAGGGAAAGCTGCTACAAGCACAACCTGGTCGGTACACATTCGTTTGTAGACGTGACAACAAACCGATTCGATCGAGCATTCAATCAACGAAACGAATAAAAGCGCGTGCAGCCATTATTGATTCAGTCGCAGAAAAAAAGAAAGGCGTCATCAAACCAGACCTATCTACAGGAGGCACCTAGCGGTTCGTTCCTATATCGGTGCAGTCGTGCCGCTCATTGTATGCATATGCCATCACTCCGGCCGGGCCTCGAGTTTCCATTAGAGGGAAAGGAGTAAAAAGCGCGTAAGCTGTCCCCGAGCGCATAAGAGGGAGTGCCATGGAGGACTCCGTTTTCACTCCCCGTATGGGATTTACTCCTGTTCAGAGTGTGGGAACAATCGACCCGCGTCCTGACGAGTGCAATGCACCGCGCCACTCGATCGGGTCATCGCTAAGGGGCGGAAACAACACGTTGGAGTATAAGCGCACCACGCAGCCGGCGGGTGGAGTGCGTTCCTCCTCCTCGTGCCCGCCGCGGGCTATATATTATGGCTCGCACTGCTGTAGCCTACGACGCTGCTGCTGCTGCACGCTCGGGGCGACCTCAACCCGGCCGGGCTCTGCTTATGTCTGCCCCGTCTCGCGCCGCCGTTGTTTTTCGCTGCGCCCCCAACAACGTGGCTTCATTCATGGGTCGGCTGGTTTTCCACGCCGCGTGCAAGCTTCCGCTCACGTGACCGAATCGCGCGCTGCACCGGCCTGAGGACGACGTCGTCGGGACGTTGGCATCACGGGAAAGCGTAGGCGGCACGGTGCGTCCTTCTCCGGGGCCTGCGGGTAGTCTTTGTCCCTTCTTTCTCTCTCATTCTTTTCTTCTTTTTTTGCGTCCCGTGCGTATTAGGGACACCTGTGACAGCGAGTGAGCGAGTGAGTAGCGCTGTGTATATTTATAGGACTTAATTCATGGAACTGTAAACAGGCAGCGTCGCTTGTCTGCATCATTGCGTACTCTACAAGCGAGCACGTGACTCAACGCGATTTAATTCACGTCGTCTTCGTCTTCAGGGTCTCTCGCTTCCCGCTGTTCTTCCGGTTGTTCCTTAGCAGTCTAGAGCGCTAAAGAGATGCTGCCTATCAGCGCACTGACGTCACTATGAAACGCTCCCCGTCCCTCAATGCGCAGTACGTGGGTAAACTTGATGCTACTAGTAGTGCTTTGTAGAAATATTAGACGCAGCCTGATCTATATTCACTTTATTCAAAACGTCTTCGCGAGTTGCTAACGCGTAGGGAACTACAGACGCGGATAAGCAAACCAACGAACCCTACGACATTGGACGCCATCGCTAAAGCCACGGGTTTGAATCGGAGTGACGCGAAAAAGCGCCCTAAGCATGACTCCAGATTTCCCAGCAACGACACCTGGTTTTGTGCCGAACGAACGTGAACAGTCACGAAAGGCAAGGTGCCGAATTTTACCAAACGCGATAACCCCTCCCAGAGCTGTCGCCGTATATGGAAAGGCGAAGCCCCGGACAAAAGCCTCCAAGCAGGGAGTCGCGTCCCGAGAAAGGAGCGAAACCCATGCACGAGCAGCCCGACTCCTCCCAGAGCGAGGCAAACAACACCACTACTGCACTCAGCGGGCGCTGCGAGCGGGGATGGCATGCCCACGGCCGGACGGATGAATCAAGAGCGCGCCCGACGACGGAAACGGCTCGGCAGCGCACGCAAATATGGGCGCATATCGACATTCATCTCGGCGACACCCACGCCCAGAAAACAAGCGCGTTGCTCGCCTTGCCCGCACGTATACGCACCACCACCACGCACACATGAGAAAAAGAAGGAGGGCGTCAGCTGCGACGAGTGCCGAGGCCGGGAACGCCGAGTCCATCCAAGACACGCACGGGGTGAATCCCCGCGAGGCGACTGCCTTGCGTCGACGGGCGTGGACAGCGACGCGCCACAATGGGGTGCGCAAGCGAGCCCTTTCCTCTCCACAGCGGCGCACTCAGAGACACACTGGCGGTCGTGTTGAACGGGGGGCCCGCATTGAATATGCAACACCTCGGCGCCTCACATCATCGTGTCTCGGCTGCGCGCCGCCCACTGGCCGTTGTTTTTCACCCTCGCCCCCACTCCTTCCTCCCCCCACTGTCGTCGTTGTCTTCCATGCCGCAGAGAGAGCTGCGCAGAGCGCGTCGTCGGTTAGGTGCGCCGCCGGCGGCGGCAACTGTCACCATCAGCTCCCGGAGCTGCTGCCCCACAACGCACGACGCTCCCGTGCCACTGTTTTACAGCTCCTTCCCAGCGCAGGGCACTCCCCTCCCCTTGTTTACGCGCGCAACAGCACGCATGCACCGCGATGTGCGCCGGGGAGCCGCGAAACTCGCGGGACTCAGGCTTGTTGCCGCCCTGACCGCGTATATACCGTCGCCCAGCTGTCCCGGCGCTGATGCGTCGTTCGGCAAGAAACAGGTATCCGCGCAGGAGGAGCTGCTCATGCATCTCCGAGAGCGCATCGTTTTCGCGAGCCTCACAGGACGAAAGAGAGATGGCCTCATTCGTTATTTATTAACATCGCGGGCCTCCACTGCACGCACTCTATGAACTCACGCCGCAAGTAAATCAAAACTGCGAGTCGTTTCGGTGAACAGAGATGCGTGAGACGGCAACGCGTCTATATTAGGGGCGTGAACCTAACTGCCCATAGAAGACCAGCCTCAGCGAGGTCTTCCTCTCGAGGCAATCGATGCACTCGTCAGAGAAACATCGCACGAAATTTCACCATCCTTCCGTGACTATCGCCCCAATGTCCCATAAATTCCCGTTACCGAACAATCAGAGGAGCCGCAGCCGCAACTTTTTAGTAGAACATCACGAAGCACGTTCAAGACGCGAACAACGGAAGTTTAGATTTTAAACGATGCGCGGGGTGGTTGTTACTACAGCGCATGCATAAATTCAGTGAACAGGGGTTCCGACACTATGCACGGAGGAACAGCGGCGAAGCACGACCGTCGAACACCAGGGCCCGCTCTTGGCGCTCTATTCTTTTAACTATGTCCTACATAACATCACCGTTTCCAACGACCGCACTTGGAAACAACGCTCCAACCAATAACTGTGCGCTCCCTCTCACGGAGCCGACTGAACAAAAACAAAAGCCCGACCAAGGGCGCGTGCATGCGTATAGATAGATATGCGCACGGGTTGAAACGCAGGCCACACGTGCACGAGCTCGCACCAACACGGGCGCTCACGATCGCCCGGCTCGCATTATTGGCCGCCGCTCACGAGCGCGCGTCTGGTCCCGCACCCCTAGCCGGCACCGAGAGGCAGCATCGGCAGCCGCCGCCGCCCGCGTCAGTTATAGAACAATTCTTAGAACGATGCAACCTCTGGCCTCCGTCTATTCTTCTTTCCATCCCCTTCGGGGGCGGCAGGAGCGCTGCACCGAGCACGGCCGCCGCTAGCCGCCACCGCCGAATCACGAGGAGTCAGGGGAGAGCGCAGTGCGTGTGTGTAGCGGGAGGGGAAAGGGTATAACCGCCGAAAAAAAAAAAAAAAAAGAGCCAATGTCTCGGTCACGTAAAGCAATTCTCCCTTCATGCCTGTGCGTCAAACGGCCCGCGCGCCACGGTCCATATGTATGTGCGTGCGTGTGTGCCGACCGCTAAGTGATGGGTCGATCCTTTGTAATGCGGCTGCCCCTTGTTGGCCGCCGCTTGCCCCGAGAAGAGCTGCCTAGCGCCGTGGCATTACATCCTTCTCCCAACACACGTTATTTCGTAAACGCAGGCGTGCGCGCACAGCACCTTCCGCTTAGCCGCACAGTATCTTCCGAAGTGTAAGTCTTTAGGGGCCGCCGGTCTTAAGTGAGCGCGTGATCGCGCAAACGCGTCCGCCTTTTAGGGCTCCGCACGATTGTCTTCTTCTAGGGGCTCCCTCCAGCCGGGTATCCTCGCTGCTTTATGGACGCGGCAGAATCGTATAATCGGCCGAGGTGTTCGTGCCGGCCGGGCCGATAGGCAAATGGACCGCGTGGTATACACCACAGACACCTCGCCCACGCCGCCGCCCTTTAATTGGGAGAGTGCGTGCCCTCCTCGGTGAGCGGGTATCGAACGAGACTGCGCTAGCGCGGGGACCGGTACACTGTATATACGGTCTATCACGGGCTCCCTCCCTATACCTGCACCCCCCCCCCCCCCCTTGAAATCGCAACCGTTTTTATTATATTTTGTTCCCGGTGCTCTTCCCTTCTGTGGCTGCCTACGATAAGAATGCCGATGCCTACAGAGAGATCAGGTTTTGCGGTTACGGCGACCTCTCCAACGTATGCCTATGGATTTCTTTCTTCATTATTTTGCAGAAAAGAGGCACGAAGGCGTAAACAACGAGCCTTAGTTGATGGCCAGTTGTCCCGCTTAGCTATAGTTGACGTAAATGGGGATGAGTTTGACGAGATTTTTATGCTCAGCTGTAGACGGCGCATGCGTACACTGTCGTGGAAGCAAAGTAAAAGTCGACGACATATAAAGCGGAATCGGCAATCCAATCGTTGGGCGCAGCAACACCTGGCGTCGGGTTATGGTAACACGATCACAGTATATATCTTGATGAACTGGGGAGGTATGCTTTGATTTGCGGGGTTTAACGTTCAGGGGTGCTCGGGGATACGCGGGACGCCGCAGTGAAGGGCTCGGGATTAATTTAGACCCCGTGAGGTTCTTTGACGTGCCCAGACATTGTGCGGCACACAGGAGATTTTGCATTGCGCCTCCACCGAAATGCGGCCGAACGCCAAAGTCACTGTGGTGCATGGAGGACACTCTACAACGCAGACCGGTGAGATTTGCTAGGCATTCAGATCGGCAAGGTAATCCCGACAGCATGCGATGAAGTATGACGTTTTACGTAAGCACACAAAGGAGTCGCACACTACACCGAGTCGGCGGCACCTTACCAGGAACCAAATTCAAAAACGTGCTGTACACTTGCAAGAACGACCAGTAATTCACTTCTCGGTTTAGGTTTCCGAGGTTGGACGTCCCAAATCTACTCAGGCTATGAGGGAAGTCGGAGTGGAGGGCTCCGGATAATTTCGACCAAGATAATTTTGACCACACGGTCCTCTAGCTTTTCGCCTCCGTCGAAATTCGAGCGCCGAGACCAAGATCGTACGCACGTATTTAGGGTCAGCAACCGAGCACCATATATCCGCTGAGCCGCCGCAGCGGCTAGTAATTCACTTCTCTTCCCAGAACCACTTGCACAGAGTGCTGACGCTTAATTGTGGACTCTGCCAACATACGGGAGAGGAATCGCGCCATCACTCTTTCCGAGTAGCCGTGCTTGCAAACCTCGTCCAGCTTCATGCCTGCAGCTTGACGGGCACCGCCATTTTCGGTGCTGGAATGTTCGAGAGAGGAGGCACGCGTTGGTACGCATACCTATGCGAGTTGAGAGACATAAGGCTCCCCCCCCACACACACACAATGCGGCGGCCACAGTCCTAAAACCACGCATACCGCCGCCTGGAGACAAATGAAACCATACATAAAAATATATGCCCGGACACAACCCGCGCTGCGACGGCGCACGTGTCACAAGGCAGACCAGAAACAACAGCGTCCGCCGGTATCTGTACTCTTTCCTTTCTCTCTCTGCCGGTGCATTTCGCGACCCGAAGTGACCGCAGCGGGGACAAGGCGACAACAGGTCCTGCTATGGCCCACGCACGCACACGGACGCAGATTGCGCTGCCGTCCGCGGACGCAGCGCAGTGCGGTGACAAGCGACCACCCAGGAATTGCCGGGCAAGCGGGCAACAGCCGGCAATCGGAGCAGGAACAGGATTCATATCGTGCGCATGAAGAAAGCGGCACGTATACTATGCATAAAAATAAAACAGCGAAGACAGCGGTACACGCGGAGTTCCCGAGATGGCCGGCCCTTTCGGAGAGCGCAGTGTAGTGCACGCACATATGCCCCTGAGAGTGCGGCACTTCACGGAGGTCGTCGGTATACACGAAGGGGCTGAGCCGTTGTCTCCTCAAAGCGAATAATACGACTAATAGCCGACTTCTTGGTATCATATTCACGTAGAGACACGATCTGAGTGAACAAAAGTCTTGCACGAATGTGGTCTGCCCGACGCTTACAGCATCTCGCAACACCCGATTGCACGGCGTCAATCTAAACTGCTTGCTTTACGTAGAGTCTATAGCGCCATTTGAAGGTTACCGCATTTGCTCCAGCTTAAATGTGCTAACATTTTTATTTATTTTTTTCCTGGCACGATGGTCACTCATTCCGCAACAAACATTACGGTGCAGGATAGACGAATTATTCGGCTCTGTTCGTTGCAGCCTTCTTGGTAAAATACACCCCATTGGAGCAGTTTGATCCAAGTATAGCTAAACCTGAAGCGATTACTTCAAATCGCACAAAATGACAGCTGCACTCGGAAGTTTTCGGAACACCGAAAAAGGCAGAAGCTGGATTGCCTCGCCGCTTTAAGGCGCGGCAAAATGAACCGAGAGGTGCGTTGTGCACATTCATCAGAAGTTCGCGGCTACGTGCTTGAAATGCCATTAAATGAAGCTTTTTTGTTTTAAACGTCCGTGTTCTGAACACTTTTGTAAGCACCTGTGCAAGCATGATCAATCCAATATGCTTGGAAAATCTTTCTTACTTACTGCCGTTTCAGTTTTGCGTTATTGATTCGGTTTTTTGCGAATGAGCGTGAGCAAAGGGTGTAACCAGCATCACTTACTATAATTAATATTATTGGTCTTCTTTATTCTACCCTTCTCTCGCTTTTTCTTTTCTATTCCTGTGACGTTATAGCTAGCTCCCCTGTTAATTTTCTCTGCCGTTTCATCTCCTGTTATCCTTCATCTTATTCTTTCAAGTCGGCTCTGTGTTGCAGTATTCAGACGGCGTGGTTGACCCTGAGAACGCTAAATAAACACTGATTGTTATTATTATTAACCCATAAACAATGGGAAGGCAAGAGATATCGTTGCATCAGCCACGAAGGGGCACTACGCCCACTTGACCCCGCTCTTAAACAGGCATGTCAGCACTCAGCAGAAATATTTGTTGAGAGGATGTGAATATTGCCAGGTGGCGTTCGTGGCGCTCGGAAAGAAGACGACGCTCGTGGTGCTCTCGTTTTGAAAGACGTTGAAGTTCGCCGTCTCGCCAACTGAAGGACGTGCTGCCGAGCCCTGCCTTCTAACAGGTCCTCTCTTGTCACCAACACCGTGACAATATTATTCTTCCACCTGCCGCGATGGCTCAGTGGCTTTGGTGTTCGGCTGCAGATCCCAAGGTCGTAGGATCAAATACAGAGATGAGGCGGCCAAGTTTCGATAGAGACGAAATGCAAAAACGCCCCTGTGCTCTGCAATGTCAGTACACGTTAAAAAAAAAACTACAAAGTCTAAATTAATCCAGAGCCGTCCGCTATGGCGTCCCTCAGCCCATGCTTCACTCTGGAACGTTGAACTCCACAGACCGATACTAATAAGAACGGAATTTCCCAGAGCTAAAAGAAAAGTAGGCAGTCAGTTTATTTTTTTTTTCGCTGAGGTCATGGCGGTTTACCCCACGAAAGGACACGGATGCAAACCAAGGGCAGCACAGTATTCGGCGAAGAAAATTCAACAAGGGACACAGTTTATGCTGTAAAATCAGATAGCAAGGATAAAACTCTTTCAATCCGCGCATGGATTTCCAGACCCCTTTGCGCCACCTGCGACCACTGTTCCGGCGCGATAACGCTCCTATGCATCATCGCGCAGGCAGAAGCAGGGAGATGAACGCCTTCCGCCTCCAGGCGTGCGGCGCTCTCAAAACTTGCCCTACTATGGGCAACGGCGAGCACAAAAGCTGCCTCGACGGCAAAAAGCTCCGCCAAGGAAAGACACGTTGCCCGGCACCTGCATCCGGCTCTATACACAGCTCTGACGTCACCCATATACCGCGTCTTATTATTATCCGAGCCGACCGAAGGGCGCCACACCACTTGTCGCCCGCCCGGGAAGGAAGTACCGACACCGAAGAAAAACCGTTGGCAAGGGCGCACACAATAGTCTAGTTTTCCCCATTCTTGTTCTCTCTCTCTCTCTCTCTCTCTCTCTCGACATTGCTAAAAGACTGGACCACTTCCTGCCTTCACCGATTCCTCTGCCCCCAACCGCCTTTCCTCTCCTCTCAGCCCCAATCTCCGCAGCTAAAGCAGCGATACGGCGGCGAGGTCCCGCGGTCATTAATGTCTGCGGCGCATAGTAACCCGCATCGGTCGGTCACGCCAGCGTCCAGAGCCGGTCACACTGTTGCGAGGAGCTGCAGCGGTGGCGGCGGTTCGCAAGAAACTCGTTCCCCCGGGCGAGAAAACAGGCCGTCGCGAGATCGAGCCGCGCTTGGGCGCCGCAAATGCGTGCGACCGCGGTAGCCAGGAAGCAGCAGCAGCCGCCGCAACGTCGTCTTCGATCGGGCCAAGAACAATGGGTGCCCGGGGCGATCGCCAATTCAGCCGCGCTGCCCGAGCGCCGCACCCCTCGCCGCCCCGACTGCCGCCGCCGGTGCCTCGGAGCGGCGCACGCAAATGAGAACCGGACACGACGACGAGGCAGCGCGCGAAGGTGCGGCTTCTCTGCCGAGGTAGCGCGAGAAAGACACGCGCAAGCGGAAACGCAAACCTGCTGCGTACACATGCGCGCACAGCGGAATCTGTCGTCGTGGTCGTGTCGCGAAGATTCAGTGCCGTCCGCGGTGCGACTCGACTGGTCCAAACCGGGCCGCATCCGCGCTAGCGTGACGTTTCTAGTTAGAGCCGCTTGTTTGTCGAGCGCTGCGTTCTGCCTGTCCGCGTCTCCGTTCCGCGGGTCAGGTCCGCTCGCGAACGGGGGTACCTTGACTTTCGGTCGGAGACCTCGATCGCGCCATCGGAACAGCCGGCATATACTCTCAGGCTAGAAGATGCGTAACGAAGTTTATACAGATATATGTAGACAACGTTGAACGGAAGCGACTCAGGCTATGACAGACGCTGTAGGGAAGGGCTCCGGAGATTTCGACCACCTGGGGTTCTTTAACGTGCACTGACATCGCGCAGTACACGGGCCTCTAGAATGTCGCCTCCATCGAAATTCGACCGCAGCGGCCGGGATCGAACCCGCGTCTTTCGGGCCAGCGGCCGAGCGCCATAACCACTCAGCCAGCGCGGCGGCCCCGCATGTGTGCACTGCAGTTCACATCAGTGAAAATAAATCGTTTCTGAGGCCTCCTACTATCTTTTCTTCGTTCGGAACGCAGCTAGACACTATACTTTACTCCTACTGACTGAATATGTGCATAGATGGTGACTTCTGGAGTGGACTGTGGTGCGGACTGAATGTGTGCGATGGTGACTGCGGGAGTGGAATACGTGCTATTATAAGTGACTGTGCGCATAGCGGGGTAGATCCGACAGGTTTAAGGACATTATTAACATAGAAGTGACGCTAAGGTGGCGCAACTGCCGGCAGAATAAGCAAGGCTAATCCCACCTGTGGCCTTCAACACCTCAACTCAACCCTTCTCTCAATAGACACTTTTAGTTGGGCGCACGCAGCGATTCCGCGGGTAAGGAACGCGCATGCGCAGAACGCTGCGTATATGTCACTGCATCTTGCGGGCGCACGCAGGCTACAAACTATGCCATGCGCATAAGCACATTACTGGCTGCGCTGACAAGATGGCGGCGCGCTGCTGTCCCCTTGGGAACAAATACATATGCTGTGTAGGGTGTGCATAATGTGTTACTGCATTCTTCGACGCGACAGCTCGCGGTAGATGGTGGCGTGCGCTCTCATTTCGCACACTCCAGCCAACACTTCAAGGTATAAGCGACTACTAGCTTTTGTTTTTCGGATATTTTGGAGATTTTCCGTCTTAGGCCTAACTATATGCAGTGTGCGTTCTCGTCGCAGCAACGACACCCACCGGCGAAGAAGTTCACCGGATCTTTGTCAAATTTTGCATTTTGTTCTACATTTGCATAGTTTTTATTCTTGGAACAACAAAAAAGAGTGGCAGGGTTTTAACGTAATAGTTAAACCGAGTAGACAAGCGAAAGCACGCTTTCATTCCTCGCCTCTTCTTTCTGGCATCTGCATGTGCACGTAACCGCGTTTCTCGCTCTTCGTCCTCCTCTCTCCACTCGGCGGCAGCTGACGCGACGCCCTCACTCCATTGGCTACAGCTGGCGCCACGCTCGTCTGAACATTCCCGAGCTTCTTCCCGTTGGTTGTAGCTTGCGCGACACTCCTCCGAACTAACCAGGGCTTACCCGAGTTACCCTGATCACACACAAGATTCTTCTTGCTCGGGGTTGGTGCGTACGGAGTAAAGCTTTCGCACTAAAAGGCTGGCAATGAAACAACCCGCCCTTCCCATCAGTAATTGCGGAAAACAATTTCTTCAGCCCAGAGCTGATGTGCTTTGAATTCTTGTCGCAAGATGGCTTCACTGTGTGTGTGTCCACACGAGGGACGCTACGGCATGGCGAAGTGTCGTCTTTGTGGAGCTTACAGCGCGCGCAACGCAGCGAGATGCGTTATGCTTCCAACAAAGAATGTCTAATGGCGGAGAGTTGCCGCATACCCCGTATGCTTAATCATACAAATATTCCGCTTTTGTTTCCCGCACCGAGCACTCCTACCACCTTGACCACCGGGCACAAAAAAAAAAAAAAACTCAGTACGCGTTAGTGGAATCGGCAAGTGAATAATTCCTCACGCGTTGCTGACAAACGGTCACGTCTAACCAACAGTTAAGAGTTCTTGCGAACGAAGCAGAGTCATCGGATATACCGAAGGTTACCGAGCACAGTGGCCACCATAGGTATTCAACATAACCACCCAAATTTGTCCAGTGCCGGTAGCTTCCTTCAACTCCAGAGCAAAATTGGGGTCTCAAGAAACAATTTGTCATTGTTCCCGCGCTTTCATTGCTTTCGACGTTAATGCACGTGGATGTCTCTTCCGTTTACACATAGGATAATTTTGCCTCATTAAATCATAAAGGAGAAAAACATTTACCCTCGAAGGCCGCAGGAACCGGGTGCTCGAAGCGTGACAATACCTTAGTGGAAAATGCCGAGTCATGACGAGGAAAACTGCCCATCACTTTCCTTCTTGAATATAAACGGCCGATAAAAGAAGGAATGCCCACTTCGAGACGGGCGAGTACATTTAATTGTTATTACGCTTATTTTTTGTATATACGTTTATTGCGTCGAGAGATGCAGGAAAAATCTTTAAAGAAAGGTCCTGACCAAGGCCGAAGCCGAAAGAGGATGAACACGAAAAACAACATTTACATAACAAGGTCCCATATATCGAAAATCGCAATGGCAAAAAATTGGTTCCGACGGGGAAATTACGCGCACAGCTCGACGACAATCAACAACAAACGATACAACTATAGTAACAGGGATGCAGAACGCGTGCCGCAAAACCCATCGCGAACCTGATCGTGGCCGTTGAAACTTCGACCACACTGCACGCAATCTCGAGATAAAGGCGTCGGCACGCAGCATGCACAGCGGCCGCGCGAAGACGACGCCCGACGGATGGCGACCGCGCGCGGCGCAGGCAGCCACGCGATCGCATATAGCGGAAAAACGCCAGCGTAGGGAAAGCCCAGCGCGCCAACGGACCGCACCTCAGGCACGTTTTGTCTCGGAGATCCAATAAATACCATAATTGCCCGTTGCACACGTCGTCTAGGCGCAGACGACGCGTGTTTGTATGCGTGTGTGTGTGCCGGCGCGCACGTTCGTTTGTTGAGAAAGGGGGTATACGAGGGAGCCGGCCGACCGACCAACGCTTTCGGGTAAACAGGTCCACGCGATGAGGGGGGGGTGCTTCCACAAGGACAGGACACGGGGAGCTCATGAAAAACGACGGTTTTTGTTTTGCAGATTGCCGCCTTCGCTTATTTCTCTCTCTGCGTCTGCGCGCGCTCATTAGTCGGCTCCAATTGCTCGCTTTTGTTCACGGCCGCAGTTACGCTGAACGGTGCCAACCTTTACTGCGCGAGTCAGACAAGGGTTCGAGACAAATCGTTACAAATGAAGTCAGCATTGGAGCACAGGTACGCGTTCGAAGGGTGCATATATACACAACAGGCAAACAGAAATCTTAAGACATAGGAATGCAACTTCTTTGATCAAGAAACCTGCGCCGTGTGTGTCGCGCAGAGATCGTGCACTTGCAATAATCGCCAACGCGTAAGGTGTGTCACGAATTAACAACAATGCACGCTACACACTAACGTGCGTACAGCCAAAGCTGCCGCGGAAAACATCAGAAAGTAAGCGGGGCGCCTCGCACAGCCACGATATCAACTTCGACAGGAGTGCTCAGTGAATTCCATAGGCATGCTCAGGAACTTCAGCAGGCGCAGCCTCCGCATCACACTCGCGGTATCATCAAGTTACTCATTCGAATCAGTAACGCCAGGAGCACCAATAACACTCCAGCGATTCAAACCATGCACTCCAAACAGATAGGAGTAAAACAAGGAGTAAGCTGTCCTCCAGCGCACTCTCTGGTATAAAAGCGAGTGTACAGTCTACTCCCTTTATTTACTCCAATATAGGCGTACCTGTGTTCTGAGTGTAACTACTCGTGCACTTAATAGGACACAGGAGGAGCCACTGGTTATACATAGCTAATTAACAGTAACCTGGAGTAACCGCCTATATACGATACGGAGCCACCGACGGCCGGAGTCCCACCGGAAGCACGGAGCTCCGGCGTCCACTACTGCGCGTGCTTACGCGCATGCCTGGCGGGCAATAGGAATCTCGACATGCCTCGTACGCACAGACGGGTCGCGGTCACGCGGACACAGAACGGCTTCGACGTTAATGAGGACAAGGCCCAGACGGGCTGAAAGCGACCGAAAGGCGGCGCGGCACGTGTCGGACGCGGCGTGGGCACCCCGCCGAGAGGAGTGCACCTTCGGGCTTGGCACGGACAGCACTCGCAATCGCACGGAACGCGTTACGCACCCCGATAAACCTTGCTTGCGGTTTTTTATCCTGGAACGAGCCAACGCTCATTGCGAAAGGCGAGTTAATAAAGGATCCTGACAATTATGCACAGCGAAAATCCTTCGTTCGGACAGCAGTGCCCAGCTTCCTGCGATAAAACTGGCCTACAACGCAAGGTCAGCGCGAAGACAGATCGCGCGCTCAGCTGTAAACGTGAAGCCAATATGAGAGGGAAAACAAAACAAATGCAATGAGGATGGCGTTCTTTCATCCTTTTCGCCGCAAGCTGAGTTTCTTCTTTTGACGCTTAGGGTGCTTGCTGTATGCAGCATGGGATGTCACCCGATTAACAGTGCGTAGCAATTAACAGACCGTCTATTCATGGATTTCCCTGCACAACCACTTTCTATTTCTGGTGAGTATCGACTGCGACTGTAAAAAGGTAAATTTGAAACAAGTGCAGAGCTTCTAAACGTCTCACAGTCTGCTACTGTCCATTTGTTGCATATTACTCGGCACCCAATTATTACTCTTCGCTGGCTCATTCCCAACAGCAAAGAGTATCGTTTCGGTCACTGTCGCTGCACTGAGGTGCGTCTATTTTAGTGCTCAAGCACTATTTAACACGGTCAAAGCCAACCGGGAATCTTGTGTAAAGACTCGGAGTAACTCGGGTAAGCTCGGGTTAGTTCGTAGGAGCGTCGCACCAGCTGTAGCCAACGATAACAACTTCGGGTAAATCCGAATGAGCGTGGCGCCAGTTGCAGCTATCGGAAGGAAGGCATCGCGCCAGCTGCCGCGGAGTGGAGAGAGGGCGTGAAGACGAAGAGCAAGAAACGCGGTTGCGAGCATATGCAGACGCCAAAAAGAAGAGGCGAGGAATGAGCCCTTTGACTCCAAATGCAAATACGGAGTTGGGTCCAAACTGAGTTCATGAACGATGGCGAACCACGAAAGATAAGTTGTTCCACCAGAGCGTACGCACACACGCTGGAGCGAAGCAACAACGGAGTGAGACGTCAACGAATGCAACTAAGCGGAACCAAGAACACAAAGTTCTTACAGCAGTAGACAAAGAACAAAGACCAGGAGCGAACACGCATAGAAGATAGTACGGTGGCCGGCCGTGCAAAGAGAGCCCAAGACCGGTCACCAAGAGGGGGCAGCTGCTGGCTAAATACATAAATTGAGGGATACACGCGATGCCGCAGAGAGACAAGACCGCCTCGAGGAAGAGGGTGTGACTAGAGTGAGAGAAAGAGAGGCGACAGACTGGCAAAGCTCTTTGTGGCCCGTTCATTTTCGCGATCGGGAAACAATGCCGCTTTGTGATGGGGGAGGGCAGGCGCCTTCTATGCGCTGAGTGCCGTTGCTGCCGGTAGTTCGGCGGTTTTCCGGGACAAGGAGCGTCAAGCGGGGGAGAGTGAGCCGCCTCTGCTCTTTCCCGGGAATCAGAGATGCCACTCCCTCACCCGCTCTTGTCTTTCGCGCCGCGCAGCGCGATCGACCAGCTGTTCGAAAGAACCGCGTCGGTGGCGCCGAAGTCTGCGACTTCGCGGAACAGCGCTTCCTCGGCCTGCGTGTCTCTGGATGCGCGCTCGTCGTCGAAGAGGACACGCGCGAATGGCAGCCGGCTCGACGACGAAGAAGCGAGACGAGGAGGAACGGACGGCAGCTTCGCGCATGTGCGGAGGAGGAAGGAATGCCGAGGCTCGTCGTCGCATGCGGCTTATTTCTCACGAGAGCGAACAACGGCCGCCCGCGGGCCGACAAAATTACGCGAACGCTCGGGTCGTCCGCGCATTGCGCGGAAACAGGAAATCAGTTTGCGCCTGCGGTTGAAATAAACTGAGAGGCGAAACAGATAAAAGCAGGATACTTCTAAAACGCAGGAACGGGACAGGGTCACTCTGCGTTGGATACGCTGGGACTGCTGTTAGGCTTATCGGGAGACGATTATTTTAAGTGTGGCTCGCGCACGTCAGTATGAAGAAAAGAATACGAGATATCTGACAGTTAACAACAGCAGCAACGACAGCGAGTCATAAAAGAAGCGAAAGTAAAATAATGTCGAGTACTATTGGAACAAAAAAAAATAACAGGTTAAAAAAAAACTTAGGTAGAGAGAAAGGCGCTGCTGCATCGAATTTCACGACTGGTAGCATGCGATGAAAAGAAAGGAAAAAACAAAACAGATATCTCTTTTAACTTCACTAAATTGACACTGACACGACGCAACACGATTCTACAAACGGAACGTCGCCACCAAGCACAACGTTTCAGATGCTCCTCGAACACAAAGGAAGGACGCAAAGTCCGGACCATACACGCTTCCCCACCGCTACAGTATCAGAGTCCGCGCTCGAACGTCGTGATGTCACGATCACACCGAGCCTCCGGAGACGCAAGGTGGGGAGCATCGTCTCGGTCGACCGCAGTGCACATCGCCGCGCTTCTAGACTCCCCGGCGCCGGAAGGCTGTCCCCTCCTCGCTCTGCTCGAGCATCGCCCAAGGCACGGGCGAGCCACTGACGCAACGGCGATTGTCCAGCTCCGCGACAGCCGCCGTAATACCGCGCGAGACGATGCCTCGTCCCACTCAATAACAATCACGCGCACCCACGAACAATCGGCGCGCATCGGACTCGCTTGCGAAAGGACCCCTGCACGACAAGCAGCGGCGGTGGTGGCCGAGAGCGCAGATACAAGCGCACGCAGCCGCCTAGCCGGCCGCGAGGGGTCCGCCGCTGACAAAAGTGACAGCGGCCGCGCAAAACGTGCCTCATTGTCTAACGAGAGAGACAGCCGACGCCGACGGGCAAAGCATGCTCGCGAGACAGCGCCGTGGACACGATCAAGGTTGTCTCGCGGACCATCCGACGACGACCGCGCGATGCACATGCGCGCGCGCGATTCATGCACGACGCGTCTGCCTCCCCCTTTGCCTTCTCTCTTTCCCCCCGCGTATGCATCGTCGCCGGCTCAGGTCCGCGTCGGTTCCCCCCTTCCGCTCCCTCGGTCGCCCAGGCCGCCTCCGCAAGCGTCGCCCCTCCATCACGAGGACAAGAGCAGCGAGTGCCGTGGCATGAACACTGGGCACATGACAAAGCATCCGCGTAGAACCTTCGGGAACCATGCATGAGGCTGAAGCGCGGTTCGCGCGTACTTTGCCGTTGTTCTCATGCGCGTCACATCTGCACGCGCAAAAAACATAAGGCAACCCTGGCGGTTAGGGGGCACACTCCCGGGAATAGCGGGGCACAGTGCGCAGGCGCAGGACAAAAAGTGGTACGGTTTTAACGTGTTTAAACCGACTAGATGTGCGAAAGCATGTGATCATCCTTCGCCTCTTCTTTCTGGCATCTGCATGCGCACGGAACCGCGTTTCTGGCTCTTCATCGTCACACCCTCTCTCCACTCGGCGACAGCTGGCGCGACGCCCTCCTGCAATGGCTACAGCTGGCGCGACGCTCCTCCGGACTGACCTGAGCTTACCCCAGTTAATCCGATGCTTCACACAAGGCAACATTCTTGCTCGGGGTTGGTACGTCTGGAGTAGTGCTTCCGCACTATAATAACGCCCTTCCCTCCGGTCATTGTCTTGCGCCTGCGTACTGGCGCCCCGCTATTCCCCTATGCCCCTAACCGATGGGGCCACCCTATCCTAGAAGACCCTAGCGTTGATTACAGATGCCACAGACGCTTGACCCACGAAGTGTACAAAGCGAAGAGCAAAAGCTGCGAGCAGCGAACTGCCCGTGTTGGCGACGATGCGGCCCACCGGCTATCGACCTGCAGTGCGTCAGAAACCAGGGAGAAGCTGGGAAGCTTGGATCCTTCTTCGGCAGCCTGAAGACGTTACCCGCCGCGGTGGCTCAGTGGTTAGGGCGCTCGACTACTGATCCGGAGTTCCCGGGTTCGAACCCGACCGCGGCGGCCGCGTTTTTATGGAGGAAAAACGCTAAGACGCCCGTGTGCTTTGCGATGTCAGTGCACGTTAAAGATCCCCAGGTGGTCGAAATTATTCCGGAGCCCTCCACTATGGCACCTCGTTCTTCCTTTTTTAATTCCCTCCCTTATCCCTTCCCTTACGGCGCGGCTCAGGTGTCCAACGATATATGAGACAGATACTGCGTCATTTCCTTTCCCCCCAAAACCAATTATTATTATTATTATTAGCCTGAAGACGCAGTTAACGACGTTACCTAATGACACAGTTTGTCTGTAACCGGCTTTGCATCGTCCGTGGTTTACGAAACTTACAAGCAGGGTCATGATCAACATGATCGCGACTGACACACGCTTCTCGGCATACGCCTAAGAAGGCTGTTCAGGAGAAATGTATTCAACATGACATGACTCGATGCACAGTAAGCAGTAGGCATTCAACATGTGATAAGAAAACAACACAGACATATGCACAGCCCATAGAAACGTGCTATAACCAGAAGGCTGGAGAAATGAAGATGTGAATAGTTACAACGCCGGCTATGACCTACCCGGCAGGTATACAGCCGAGAAAAGAGGCCAGGAGGCAAGTTACACTTTCTCTGAGGCCACCATCATTACGTAAGGCACAAAGTGGAATAAGTTGCCGATATGGACGAAACAATGATGCAGTGCTCACTTAAACTAGAAGCCTTTCTTTTCTTTCTCTCTCTAAATCATTAAGCCATCGTCTTAATGAACTCTGGCTTAACTGAAACTCTCTTTCAGCTTCCTGTTCCCTTATATCCGTTCTTTTCCATCCCAAACAACAACGACCGACCAGGGACACTGCGCAATTAGCATCCACTTTGCGCACAGTTTTCGCCTCTTAAAACTGCAACGCGGCAAATAAGCGTCCCCACACGTGTGAGTAACGTCCATTAATTGTTGGGACCTCCGTCCGCGGGCGTACACTCGACCACTTGTACGCATATAGCATCCCTGCCTGCAGTCCAAAATGAAACGTAGATTCAACCATAACGCTTTGTCTCAAGTATGCACACTTCGCCAGCGGGCCGGCAGGCATGCAGGAACAGTTATCTACAGCACACACAACGGGACCGCCGCCGGTTCTGTCGTTAGCCATAGGTTCAGCACCGCAGCACGCATTTATTAGGCCCTCTCAGCCGACAGACTGCGGCGCGATCGGTCGCGCAGCAGGCGAGTATACTTACGCGCAACCAGAGGAGGAACGCCTAAACAACGACGGCGCCGCCGCAGATGTCTCCTCGTTCAGACGCAGCCTGAGTGCCGTAACTCCTATTGTTGGGCGCCTCGAAGGTGAAATATTTATCGGCGCTCGTGATCCCCCGCGGGCTTCCGACAACGGTTGGGACCGCTTTGTTTCAGTGCACACGCGAGGGAATCGCCTGATTGTTTCTCCCCCGGCCGAAAAAAGAGGGGCGCGCGTTTCACAGCGGAAAGAAGAATAGCTGGGAGACAATGAAAGCCTAACTCACACGCGCGCTGGCCGCACAATGCGGGAGAAGGGGAACTCACACGGCGCAAACCGATTCGATGCGGAGAAAGTGCACGCAGCGCGAGGTGTGTGTACTATGGACAGACTTTCTCATCTATAGGGACCACGAATAATGCGTTCGTGCCCAAGTGCGCGCAACGTGAGGGGACTTCTGATGCGGGCAATTTGACTTGATGTAATCGCGGAGAAGGTACACCTTTCTACTGTCAGAATGAATACGGAAAAAAAATGTAATTAGGCGCCATATTCCTTTTTCCCGGCTACCTCGGTTCAGGCGAGGCGTTTTACGAAGAGTTTTATACCCGCAGGTCTCGACACCACCGGTTTGTAAGCATTTTAGTTTTCAGCCATTGAGAACACAAAAACGCAGAGAGGCCGAAAAATTCTGATCTTAAAAGATTTGTGTTACTACCAACCGTGAAAGCGATCCATGTTGCCGTTGCTAGTATCTGTCGCCAGTAAGGTCACCGTGCCAACAGCGCGACGCCTTCTCGTACTCAATGTGCATATCCTTCTTCGGGATCTGCGACGGCTTTTCTTAATCCGCTGAAATAAAGTTTGTTCAACGTTCGTGCATGCAGCTGTTTTGTCTGTGACGGCGTCCAGAGTAAACGCGAAGAAATGCGAGACGGCGCGAATTAAGCTTAGAAAAATAGAACGTTCAAGCACTTAACTCATAAAATATATGCTACAAAGTATTTTTATGAAGTCCCACCACAATAAAACAAATAAAGCATGCAACATGGCAAAATATGCAAACATGGCAAGCAAGCTGACCAGCACTGAAAGTGACTGGCGGTCATCGCGCGCCGGACCTCCATCGTCTCGCGGTCCCCGAGCGCGTAGCTCGGCGGCGAAGAAGCAACGAACGTTCCGATGAGAGGAGGCCTAGTTAATAGCCCCCACCTGTCGCCCGCACAGCAACGGCGATCCCCGTGCTAACGACGATGTCCGGCGCACTGGCCATGGGATACAGCCCCGCCACGACAGACGTGCAAGTGCTGCAGAGTAACAACAGAAGGCGGCTCTTGTCCGAGACGGGCCGCGCATAGACCATCTGGCGCCTCTACACGGCGGGTGAAGAGTTATGCCACGTTTACACCCGGGTCATCACGGACCGCTTGCAGGCAATTGTTAGCGAAACGCCGACCCGCATGACCCCATAGCCGGAGAAGCGAGGAGGAGGCGACATTCGGAGGTAGTTAGCGCGCTTATACGACGACGCCCACTGGACACCAACAGGGCGCGCCTTCCGCCAGAGGCGCGCAACGAGCAAACGGGCACCCCCGCACCATTGTCTTCTTTCCGTGGAAAAAACAGCCGAGGCCTCTGCGGCAAAGGAAAGCGAGATAGAGAAAGGAGAGAGGCGCCGAGAGACCCGTTCGTCGATGACGGGCCACCCGTCAGAGCCGCGAATACATAGGCGGCGGCGAGGGCTGCCGATCGTCTGGACGGACAGGCGGAAGACCTCGGCAATGAACGCGGCGCGCGCCGGGACGATGGAGGCAGGCGCGCCGCCCACGGCACAAGGTCTCCAAAGGCCAAGGCTACGTGCGCGCCGATGCAGCGGCTGCTGCCGGGGCCGCAGTAGACCGGCCGGCAGCGGCATCACCCCCCCCTCCCCCTTCCTTTTCTTCTACAGCAGCCAAACAAGCGCGCCACTTGATCAACCCCCCTTGGGCTGCTGGCGGCACGCGGGCCAGCGATATACCCCACCGCACAATGCCCTGTCGAAGCGGCATTGTTAGCTCGCCCCAACGCGGCAGCTGGTGCGGCGCGTCTTCGGCTGGCAGCCGATCGACGGACGGCACGGCTGGAGCAGACGGCGCAGCACTTCTCGTCCAGCGTGGGCCTCAACGCCGGACCGAAAATATAGTACACGTGCAGTTGTACGGAATGGACGCCTCGGCATGTTGGAGCGCGATTGATGATGCACCCCTTCGACGCATCAGATGCACGTTCCAGAGACACTGAACTAAGGATGAGCCCCGGACAGAAATGGTCCAACCTGGAGCTGCCCGCAACGCAGCGGCGTTGATTTGAACGGGGCGTTGTTCGTGTCTTTTCACATGACACAAACTCAGCTGCGACCTTTGTTTTTACCGCTTTTCGTTCATTATTCGCCTGGCGAAAGCCGCCTCACGGCAAAGTGTAAACGACACTCAAATCAGCCTCTTTGAGATCCTGCAATGATGCGAGAGAGTGATCGGGACTGAACCGAACAGACTACTCTGCAGGCTCACCGATCATGTATACTTGCTGTGTGCGGAACTGGAGAAGGCCACGGTGCGCGCCCGCAGCAAGGACATGTGGGACGAACTCATCCAGGCAGACTCGCAGGCCAACCGTCGTCACCGTCTCAACATTACGTATTTCTATTTCCTTTGCACTGACTGATACGCGAAATACCAGTCTTCTCCGCGCACAACTCTAACCCACGACCTTTAGACCCCACAAAATGAACCAAGTAACACAAAAACTCGATCACCGCCGGTCCCATACCCCTATCTGATCTCCCCAAACGACGGCATTAGGCATTCCTTTCCTGAAATAAATTCCTCCCGTTCGAATCAGTTAACCTTTTCACCCCATTCCCTCGTGGCTGTGGATGTGCTCACTTTCAGCGATCCCGACATTGCTCCTTTTCTGCGTTTCGAACGCGTTCCTCCGCCACCCCATGAAATACAAACTTCCTAATATCGGACATCAATATCGAGCCTTACAGATGACATACACCGGCAGGAAAGGGCTATTCGCCGGAATTAAAAGAGAATTTTGTCAGGTAGTCACCAAGTACCACAACGGTATCAGCGCACGTCACTCGTTAAGCCGATTAACGAAGTCAAAAAGTGAACCTTGATGCTGAGCTGCTCCGGCAACTGTCGTTAAACATGTGGCCCATCTGAACCAGTTTGCAGGTACGCCCGCAGTGATGCACTCTTGGGGAAGTGCGAAAGAAACAATACAAAACGACATATCAGCGTAGCAGTGTTCATGAGAGAAGCTCGACAATGGGAGCAAGAGGGGTGCGTGCGTGTGCGTGTGTGTGTGTGTGTGTGTGTGTGTGTGTGTGTGTGTGTGTGTGTGTGTGTGTGTGTGTGTGTGTGTGTGTGTGTGTGTGTGTGTGTGTGTGTGTGTGTGTTCAGTAGACGAGGAAGCGAAAACCCGCACCCTCCAGCTATAGTATTATCGGCATGTTCAAGGCCACTTCAGAAATGAAGATGCGCCTACCTAAGCCACGATACGGCTGCAAAAAACTCTCGTCGCAGGCTCCTTTGCAGCTGAGCGACACCTGAGCGCTATAGCGCTCAACTACAAAGGAGCCTCAGCTGCAAAGGAGCGGTGGCCATGGTTATCCATAGACAACCATAAATAACCATGGCCACCGCAGAAACGGTACCCAATCAAGGCACACGTCAGCCATCAACAGAATTTACCTGCGAAAGGCTTTTCGAATGCAGAGCGCCTCTATATTATAAAATGACAAATACTGTCTCTTCAGCAGAGAAGTAACTCGGACTCGTCGATGTACCAGCGCCTATCGGTGCCTCTTTGATTTGCATTAGCTACCCCTCGATTATAATACATAGCCTGCATTGTGCTCCTTACATGCGCCAAGTTATATGCAACTTACTATCCCGACGGCATTTAACAAAAGCAACAGCCACGCCGTAGTGCATTATGAGCGCTGCGTAACGCCTATAAACAGGGACTACTGAGAGCCACATAGCGGCCGCTTTCGCCACTACACGCCAGAAAGCAGTAGCTGCGCGATGTTTTTTTTTCTTCAAGGGACAGTCTATTGCCGGAGACGAGTATCAAAATATCGGCGTTTTCTTTTAGATCTTTCCCTATGGTAACAATAACGTGCTTAGAACTCGCGGTTTTGACAGGAATTTATATCCTACGCTTGGGCGTCATACTGCGTTAAAACGTTTCTGCTCTCCAAATAGTGGGCGGCAGCCAGGAAACGCCGCCTGGAGTTCATATACTACAGTTTCTGAATATGACTGAGCGTAATACTGGCAGAGGTGCAGAGGTCGTTTTGAACAAAGCCAGAACGGGAACAGCGATCGCCGGGGACGTTATCCTCCGTTGGGAGTCGTACGAAAAGGTGCTCAAGAAACACCCCAAGGACCAAAAACCTCCAGGCCGTCCACCGGCTCCCCCTCACACTGCGGACAGGCCACCCCAAACATCGTACACCCGTGGTGTAGCATTGTCCGTACTACGATGCACAACAGAACCACCCCAAGCCACCACACGTGCTATCTCATGAGGAGTGGGTGTTCCCCATCCAGGAGCTGGACAACACCCGCGCCAGCCTGTCGCGCTTGGCCTTTGAGCGCATGTTCCACCGGGTTACCAAAGCCAACCAAGATCAGAAGCTGACAAGACCTCCACCATACAAAACCTATTACTCTTCCCCTCCCCAACCAACGGTCTCAGCCTTCTTTTTTGAAGTTGAATAAATAAATAAATAAATAAATAAATAAATAAATAAATAAATAAATAAATAAATAAATAAATAAATAGTTTCTTTACTTGTCTGGAAGAAATGTCACATGCTTTAACTGCCTTGCTTAGAACAACTATAGTCAGCGCGTTTCTTGCACGGTTTAAATGTGTTTTCTTATCATCTCTTCAAATGTTTCAAATAGACTGCCACTATGCTGCCAGTGGCGCTGCCATCGGCAAAACTGCTGCCGGCAAAAGCTGTTGCTGACATTTGTAACAGAGATCCCCGGTGTTTTTTTATTGCCAGCATTTTTAAAACCGTCTTAGCGCTCTCAATAGCAGTTTAAGAAAGAAACCTATGCACCTCGGTTAACGCCACACTCATTACTGCTGCTGCGCGCCGCCTATAGGCGATGCGGCAGTCGTCGTGTCCACAGAGTGGAATTAAGTCACATTACTGACTGTATTTCGTGTCTCCGATTTCAGGGCTCGCAGATGCCGATTGCCATGATAATGCGAGACTACCATACATCGAAAAATTAGACTCTAGATTGTTCTGCTGCTTTTACAGCGCTACAGCCGGGGATTCGTTTATTTGGGCAATGAGCTTTCGAAAACTAGTCGAAAAAAGTTAATAGACTGTCCTATTAACGGTACCTGACTTCTGCGGCGGCAGGGACAAACCACAGGCAGGCATAAGAAGTTAGCCTCAAGTGGCACTCGTGATGCCAAGCTGCTTCGTGCTAATGACAGCTCATCGCTCCAGCAACTGAATCCGTTTTTTTCCCCCAATTTTTCAGGTGCCTGACGCGCATCCAACGTCACGCCTCGCTGTATAGTCATTTATGTGTTCGAACACCGCACGACACATGATCGCAAGCCCCACTTTGCTATAAATACCGATTCGTCAGCGGAATTCGCAGATAGTTTACCTAAAATGCCCCCAGTCCGATCTGCCGAGCAATCTCATCAAACCACGAGAATGAGGCGCTGCCGACCACCTCCTAACCAGCACAAGTAAATGGGCAGCTAGGCACGCAAGCATTCAAAATGTCATAGCTGCGGGCCCGCCGCACGCACGGACTTCCATAGGCTCGATTCAAGTTATCTCATGTGGCTTAGTGTTTTTTGTCGTTTTGCAGCGGGAAGGCCAGTTTTTGTAATCCTGATACTGACCGCGACGTTAAGAGCTCGCCAGTTGCTTTTTTTAGCACTCGCTTCCCAAAAATATCTTAAGAGCCATCGAAGACAACTGTTCTGTGATGTAACTGAAAATTCCCTCGATTTGGGCCATAAATTTCAGGTTCATTTTTCCTGCAGCGCCTTGAAAAACCCGTCAATTTGGAACACGTGAAACAGATTGTGCCTTAAAATCCCCTGAAAGTTCCCAAAAAATTCCCTTTCCTACAATGGCTACAAGCTTTCCCCTGGTCTGGTGTTCGGCTTCTTTAAGGTGAAATGCTTGGGAAATGGGTCTCTGAACCGACCTTGATAAGTCTAAAATTACCCTTGTGTCATGGCGCTCTTTGGCCATAGATGCCCTTGCGCCATGAAAATCCATAATCATCATCAACTCCCTTTCCGCCGAATTTTACCCCTCAAGTTCCCAGAAAAAGTGAAATTTCTTAGGATCGGAAATCTCCGGACAATTCCAAACAGTTACTGTTCTTGGCGAAAATCCATTCTTTAATTGGCTCTTTCTGGTTATAATGATGTCTGTACGGCAGCAAAACTCGCATTAGTTGCCAAAAATACTATATTTTAAAAATATCCCCGCCCCTGATCGCCACATGAGGGTGGATGGCGGTGAAGCATGGCCTCAGGGATCCGGGTTAAAAAGTTCCTCGGAGTCACCGCAGTTTGCCGGCGAGAATACCCGATGGTGGAGATATCTGCGTTTAATTAATTGGTATATTCTAGATTATAAAAGCTTTGATTTCGGGAAACCGACCTCTGTAATTGGTAATCTTTCGAAACAGGCCACATTCAATTTGTTCTCAGCGTCCCATTAGGGTGCAAAGGTATTTAATGTGCGAAATTAAATGTCAGTGCCGTACTTCGGAGCCAATTAAAGCATATTCAAGGCCGTCTTTTTCTTCCCGATCCCCTGAACTACAGAGATCAGCTCAACATCAGCATCTAAATTAGGGAACCTAGTATGCCCTATTATAGCACAAAGCATCGGCATGGCTGCCTTACTTATAATTTGCAGCACGTTCTGTTTATGGATACATTTTCATGCATTATGTTTCATACACGGCTCCGGACTTTTCGCGCCAAGATAATCTTTGACCTTGCCAGTAATGCGAGCAACGGCACGGGGCAGCCATGTTGCTAGCATCTCAGAAAACACCTCCCTTCTTATTTATCGCCATTATCCATGCTTGTTTTGTGATACAAGCGTCGAGGAAAACGAAGTCGCGATGAGACAACGATGCAGAAACGCACGGTGAAGGTACAAGTATACGTCATATACCGGGTGTGCCACAACCTGCGCGGCCATCGTTTTAGAGGCTGCGCAGAGGCAACATGGCGCTGGTAATCTGTAATCAGAGGCAATCAGAAACAAACACAGGCAGTTTTATGACTTAAGTTGAGTTTTTCAAAAGATGGCAGTCATCTGTTTTCGGAAATTACTGTTGGCTATACACTTATAAAACGGTTACGAGACAAGACAGGTGCGGGAATGGCAACTGCAGCATGCAGAACGGTGGAACCATGATCAAGTCGGGGAAAGCTCTGGTTTGTACAGGCCACTCTCATAAAACGCAGAGGCATCGGAATGAAGAAAGAGCGGCCTAAGTGCACTAGAATGCAAATAGGAATTCAACGAGAGCAAAATTAGCTCCACAAGAGAGATTCATCTGCTAGCCACCGCATTAACTCGCATAGAACAGGGGATATTTAGCTTTCGTGACAGATCTCCGAGATACGCATCATAGGACGGAGCGTCAACTGCTAAGGTAAACCGCGGAATCCTGTCAGGCTTCAGTGAGCTATAGTTGTGATAAAAACCCAAACACAAATTGTGCAACTAATTAGGAACAAGTGACAACACACTATTTCATACATAACACACTATATAATTAACAACGAGTGAGTGCCCTGCATACGCCCCGGCCGCCTATTTGCCAAATACAGCCTGTACAGCCAGCGATGACAGCGCCACCCACCGGCAGGTAGCAGCCACATCATCATCATCAGCCTAACTACACCCACTGCAGTGCAAAGGCCTCTCCCATGTCTCTCCAATTAACCCTGTCCTTTGCCAGCTGCGCCCACCGTATGGCCTCAAACTTCCTAATCTCATCCGCCCACCTAACCTTCTTCCGCCCCTGCTAAGCTTGCGTTCTCTTGGAATCCACTGCGTTACCCTTAAAGACCAGCCACATCAAGCCTGGCTACAATAATACATTCAAAACGGCGGCTTCGAGTCGGCGCTGTGGCGTCGTGGATTAGAGGCGTTTATTGCGCATTGAGGACGGCAGTCCGAGTCCGCCGTCGTTCTTATTATCTGTTTAATTTTGAAATCATAACTATCATTTACTGTCTTCAACCTTTTACGTCGCAAATTGGGATGCTTAGTAACATATAAAGCCGTTTAGGAATTTCCGAAGGACTGGATAATGAATTTTATGTTCTAAACTAAAAATATCTGTTTAGCGTAGACTTTTACGTGCCCGCTTGGGTTTTCTTATTCCTTTTAGGCAAGCCCCTATGACATCTTCATTCACCATGATATATAAATAGGGTTTCAAGCCTTGTCGCTGCACAGTCTGCAGTTGGCGAATACGCGCCCCGGTCGCGTTTCCGCCAGGTGGCAGCCGTGACGACAAGAAAAGTTCGGGGATCTTTACGGGTAACTGTACATCGCTTGCGCTTCCAGCGCTCTCCGTGCTGCGGCGGGCGCGGAGGCAACTCAAGAAGCGCTTGTAAATGAAATCAGCGGCGGGAGAAATGCAAGCCTAGTCCCGCCAGCAGCCAACAATTTCAGCCCCAGTCACGTGCAAGAAGGGAATTAAGCAGATATATGGCTTACAGTATTTGTAGTCGGTTGTGCATGCGCACACACAAATTTTTGTCCAGTGCCGCCAAAGGCGCTAACGTATACAGGGTCCGCTAGAACTCTGCAGTAATAAGCTACCACACCATAGCACACTGTTTACCAGTGTGTGCAAAATATAGGCATTATTTAGACTATCGCCTTCCTGCGAGTTTAGAAAAAAAAGTGCTAGAAAAGCGCTAGTGCGTTGCAAAGACATATAACAACGCACAAATGCTGATTACAGCACAAACAATATGAATTGTTTCTACTGTCTCGTTGCAACAAAGCGAAGAAGTCTGCGGATGTTTTGCACTACAGAGAGAACGTGAAGCTTGCTTTGGGCCGCAAATAGAAAGACAAAAGTAAACGCACTTTTGCGTCGGCAATGAGGTAAAAAACCAGAGCTCCTTTTTTCTTTGCTTTTGTTTTCATACAGACTAATGAACGGAATGAGGGGTCTCATTGCAACAGGAGAAAAACGTGTATTCCCAGACAAGACTGAAGTGGTGCAATTGCAAAGGTCACGCGCATGCTATTACTGTACGTCCCAACCAGGATTTCCAGCCGCGTCCAGACCCTTTATTCTTTACAGGCTCTCATAACATCACTCACCCATTTTGTTCCCGCGACCGCGTGCGAATATCGAGTAGGCCCCTCAACCAAAGATCCCACGTAGGAATCATAAGTCACGACACCTCTACCTCTCCGTAGATGTCGCAGGTATGCGCTGATCGCTTAACCCGAAACCAATATATAGCCAACTGTTCCTGCAGGTGATATAGTTCTTGCCGTCGAATCATATACCGCAAAAAAAAATAAAAGATTGCGCAATTGACAGCATATATGTTTAGGGGCAATAAAGAGTGTCGGTCAGCGCAATGAATGCATTGCTAAAGCACCTCTTAATGAAGTACTGTGACCACTTAATGAGCACGGAGTCACGCTTTCGATCCGGCTTGTGACGGCGTCGCTTCGACCGAGACGATATGAAAAAATGCGCACGCAACGAGATTGTAGAGCACCCTTAAGAAACCAAGGCGCTCCATATTAATCCGGATGCCGTCCAGTGCGTCGTGGCTCACTGCCACAGTGTTTCTTTGGGACTCAGCCGAGTTCTATAAATAGACTCTTTCGTTAAGTGCTCGGTGCAGGTGCAATGACATACAGTGCGAATGTTAGTAAAACCCGTGTGAGCAGAGTATATGCACTTAAAAAAAAAAAAAACGTCCAATCAAAGTTTCGTGCATAGAAACACGGTAGGGCCTTCTGTAGCGTCACTTTTCTTCACCGGCTGCACGATGCAGCGTTTAAAAACTGGACCTTAAAAATGGGATCCAAAACGCGAGAAAGAGCGAAAATTGCCACAGTAATCCTTGAATAAAAAAGATAAGAGAGAAACAATATAGTAGCATCGAAACTAAGGAGTACACTCTTTGATTTCTTTAACCGCCAATGACGAGTGGTCGCGCGGTCGTTCGAACGCAAGCGATTCTCATTGTGCAACGGCTTCTTACATGTCTTAACTTTTAAAACTCCAACTTTTAAAGACAGAGATGGTTGGTGCGTGTTTCACTCGACCCCCGTATTTGACTCCCCGCTTTTCACCTGGAGTCGCAAAGTCCAACAAGCTGAAGCTGCTGTTCTGACAAAAACATTGACAAATCTCCTCCAAAATTAAGCATGAGGCTCCCATCATGGTGCGCGAACAATGAAATAAATTATGCTTATTGTTGGAGAGATTTGCCGTCGTGATCTTTCATACGTCGTCAAACTGCTGAAAAGCTGTTCAGAAATTTAAAAGCAGTATATCAAGTACAGCATAAAAACGAAAACGAATTACAATACAGCTTTGTTATCTCGTCAGCGTAAAATCGAAACGAATCTACACACAAATTCGCCCAAGTAGACATTCACTAACAATTAACTACCTATGCAACAGGAAAAGTCACTGTAAAAAGATATATAGCTTAAAACGATATGATAAGGAACTGATATGATCTGCTATGAAACCTGAGATTGGAACAAATTCTGTACTGCTTAAAGCCAGCGATATCAAAGGTGTCCTAAAGCACTATCAACAAAACTGTAGTCTTTCGCATCCCTTAAGAGCGCTCCATTTAGCCAGAAAGAAAAACAACAAAACTGGTCGCTCCAGGCAGGTTTGAGCGTCACTGTATTTTGCCCATACCGTAGGTGCCAATGATCTTTTTTAACAAAAGCACGTGTGACTGCGCGGAGCGACGCCCGCGAGGTTGCAGGTGTATGATGTATGGAGCCGCTCTGAAGCTAGTTCCACATTCTAGACACGTTCAAGCAGCGCCTCGCTTCCCTCGCGCAAACGCAGTCGCGAGCTTCGAGCGCCCGTACAGCCGAGGAGGACGCGAGGAACGGCGAAAGCAAGCGCGTACACGGTGCATGCTGTGTACAGCAGCGACACGAGGCTCATTCTGGCAAAAAGAAACTAGCGAGCTGAAACATCGGATGAGCAGAAGATACGATCGATACCAAGTAAGTCCTACATGGCAAATGCGCGGCCACAGCGCCCTGCATACTCGCACGACAATTAACTTACACTGTAATGAGAAAGGAGTAAAAAAGGGGGTAAGCTCTCCTCTAGCGCACTCCCTTTTGTAAAAGGGTGTGCGCTAAAGGACAGTCTACTCCCTTTTTACTCCCATGTAGGCGTATTCATGTTAAGATTACATAAACGGTATATGCAGCCGGTCATTGATAAGTATACGTAATGTAATCCATCTCAACGCGCCTCTAATGAATTTAGAATGGGTTCTGCGCGGAAAACGAACAAAAATGACTAAGAAGTTTTGCGTCGAAGTAACGACGCGAAAAATAGAAGCTGTCACAGCTCTTTAATACACAACAGAATCATATATGATATTGACTTAACGTAGGTAATATACCAGGTTATATTTAAAGGCTGACAAAATATCAGCATCTCAGAGAGACCTGCAGGTGGCTTCGCCCCTATGTTGTAATGCAAACGCACTTGCGGGATCGTGACACAACAAAACGACAATTCTGAGTAGCAAGCGAATGTTTTGTGCAGTCGTCATCAGCCTGACTACACCCACTGCAGGGCAAAGGCCTCTCCCACGTCTCTCCAATTAAACCCGTCCTTTGCCATCTGCACCCACCATATGCCTGCAAACTTCCTAATCTCATCTTAATCTTCGTGCAACGCTTTTGTTGCGTTTTTGATTAACATCTTTCGGGTACGACATACTGGAAAATCATTTACATCTGGGAAGAGAGTCCGTTAACACGCGTGGCGGCGGATGTATTCTAACCGTTGGCATCGACCGCATATATGGTTGTTTCTTGAGAAGAGCTAACGCGCTGTGCAGATTACAAGACCCCTAAGCCGACCTATTAAGCAACAAGAAGCTAATTAGCTCGTAATGTAACCGCTTTTCCAATAACTTTCCAGGCTTCATAAGCTTATTTCAAGAAACTTTTATTATCCGGAATACGACGGTGCGACGCGAAACGTAAACACTTATTTGGTGACAACGGGCGCCGCCTTCGACCAACTCTTCTGGTTTATGGGAGTTTAACGTCCCAAAGTGACTCAGGCTATGAGGGTCGACGCCGTAGCGTAGGACTCCGGAGATTTCGACCAGCTGGGGTTCTTTCACGTGCACTGACATCGCACAGTACAAGGGCCTCTAGAGTTTCGCCTCCATCGAAATTCGACCGCCGCGGCCGGGATCGGGCCCGCGTCTTTCGGGTCAGAAGCCGAGCGCCATAACCACTGAGCCACCGCGGCGGCTAGACCAACCCTTCATTAATTTATTCAAGTAGAATGTTAGCTACCGTCCCGGTTACTTAAAGAAAAAAAAACGAAAGCTTCCTGGCAGTTCATGCGATACTCACATTCCTAATATCCAGAAAAATTCCCCCTAACCTGCACAAACACTTTCTTTTAAGCCCTGATGAGCGCCAGGACACGTTTTACGGTCAGTTTCCGGAAATAATTACATGATGGCGCCACATAGGCACTGTGCAGCAAGTTAATGATGAATCTCCGAAAGTTTGTTCTTTTTTCTTTCGGTGTATATATGTGCTTGTGTCTTCTGAACAGTCCTAGAAGTGGTAGACCTGAGAGCCGCGACTGGCATGACAGCGTTAATCCAAGTGTTCTGGACCAGTTGAACTGCGTGATTTTGATACACGGGCTTAATGCAAAGTTTCTCAGCTGGTGGGACCAAACAGCGCTGAGAAACTGGAAACTTCGACCACGAGAGACTTCCGTCAGAAGCGAGCGCTTGAACAAGAAATTTGTGTTAAACTGTTCTGCTGGGCTGCTATAGTTGCACAAATGATGTGCACTAGTTAAGCAACATTTCTTGGCGCCATATTCAGCACACGTTACATTTGCATGGGCACCGTTTCGCACACAGCCCGCGTTAGAAACGCGCAGGCCCCCCGGCTCTCGCTGGACATCGTCGCGACGGCGCACTATCCCCCGAGCCCAGCATGCCACATGTCCTTGTGAATCCTAAACATACCAGTCATTTCTCCAGTCTTTTCAGGCAACGCAATGGGCTGTGAATGTCGCGTCAACTTTGAGGCCTTGCGCAAACGACGCCAGAACAGCGTTTGCTCCACACCGGCTACGCGTGGTTGTGTAATGCGAATTGAGGCAACACGTGAAAGCCACAGGAATTGTTTCGAGCCAAGTAAGGCGTCCGAACTTCTGTCGGAGCCAGTATACGGATCTATCTATGGTCGCAAAAATAGCATTCCAATCCAGCAACCAAACGTGAGACTGGGGTGAGCAACATCGTATACCGATGCAAGTAAGGCACTCACTTCCGCAGAAACATTTCGGTTCGCTTCAACAACGCATTCCTTTTAATAAAACTTGCTAACGTCGAGCTTATCTGCTTTTCGGGCTAATGCAGAGTGTACGTCCCACAAGGCAGCAAAGAAGCACGTGAACAGGAATCAACCGCTCGACTTGGTTTTGTAACCGGACCGCAGTAACACGATACGAGGGCACCTGGGGAAGCAATAAAATCATGTCTCTAACCCCGTAAACCGATAGGCTCAACAACGCTGCACGCTCAAAACCTGGGCGGCGTCCTCCACCGCCGGCATTTCGGAGCCCTCCGGTACGAAGGCAGCACCCCTGCCGGCTGCTCGCCGTCTGTGCACCAACGGAACTCGCACATGGCGCCATCGCGAGGGCAAAAAGGGACCTGTCTACTAACTGCCACCAGAAGGCAGCGGCGAAAGCCGCCACCGCGGACCCCAACGTTCGCTCCCTCACCCCACCTCCCGCCACCCTCTGCCCACAGAATAGCTACTACTACCGCTCTACGCCGGGGCTTCCCCGGGGTTGCGCAAAGCATCTCATCCTCACTCGGGCCGGCACGCAAAACATGCCCTCGGTGGTGAGCTTGTTGAGCGCGTCCCGCAGCCCCAAGCAATGCACTCTGCTCTGCCGAGGGATGCTGCCACTGCGGCCAGCATTTATTCCTAGGAGCCGGGAGCGTCCATTCCGGCGCTGACCTCCGGCAGCTGACTGTCCAGGCTGTTGTGCACAGTTATCGTTGCAATGCAACCGACAAAAGCAGAATGTCCACGACTGAAAAAAAAAAGTGAAAAAGGACGTCATCGTTACTTTCTAGAGGCTGCCCATCACAAGCAGTTCTTGCATTTTTCGAGACTTGCGCAGCGCACGGCTACGTGCACAGAAATGCCTCTGGAGTGTCGAAGGCCTGGGATGGCGTAAAAAACAAAATAAATCTCCGATAAAGAGGGCGAAGCGTCGGGATTACTGCAACGGCGAGAACGACAGTAAGCGTAACTAGCTTAAGAAAGAAGCATAGTATAAAGATAACAAGAACTTGTTTGCGCCCCGCTGAGCCGCGAGTGCTTGCTCGCGCCTCGGCAAGGTCTGAACGGGAGAGTGCGAACAACGCGGCAATGTCGAAGTGTCTGTGATGGCTTCACTCATCGACGCAATCACGCTAGAGGATACTAACCACGGGTCGATTCAAACGCGACGCAGTGACCTTTTTGTTCCTTTTTAACTACATAAGTGCAGCTTTCCAGCGGAAAGTTTGTTTCTGTCACGCAGGCACAGTCGTGCCTGGGGTGAGGTTGTGTACAGGTCTAGAGTGAAAATAAATTGCAAGTGCCGTCGGTAGTCTCCATAGATGAAAAAAGCTTGACTCAGCTCGGTCATACCGGTATTACTGAATCATTATTTTAATCAACAATCGGGGCAGAAGAGCAGGCATAACACGTCATGCTTTGGCCAGACAAGACGCTGTATGTCAAACCGAAAGCATAGACTGCCGTTAGGGAGTTGATGCGTGCAATACACGCGCGGTTGATACTGCAATGTTTGAAGTCCGCCTGATAGTTAAAAAGCCCACACCAACCAGATTAAGCAAATGTAATGCAGGAAAAAAGCCATCAAACAGAAATATGTTAGCTGCACTGGTTATTTTAGCCGCCTGAATCGCAACGTGTAAGGGTAACTGCTTATACCCGGAACTGTGAATACCTGTGCCGCTGCGAATGCTAGTGGATAACTATATAGTAACATAATCTTTAGGTTACACAGAATAAGGTTCCTTTTGCGCACGCTGCTTTCAGAAGACAGTACACATTGAGCTGTCGAGCAAGTTGATGCTGATTGTGAAAGGTTTCACAACATGCGGAACAGCAGATTACAACTTAGCCACAGAAGCACAATCGCGCAGCTTGAATTGTTCAATGAGAGCTTCGTTTTTCATTCAGATAATACACACGGGCTGAAGTGCCGCCGAGTATAAGATTACACGGCCTCTGCCATGCAAGCGCTGCCCCAGCCATAAAAACTCGAGCATTAGCTGCCTTGCCGTGGCTTCGAAGTGCCAGCTCATTTGCAACCGCAACGGCGTTTTGATTCCTCCGAGAATGGAAGGAAGTGGACAGCGTGCTCCTATATATCATTGCCCGAGGGTGCCTTCTACTGCCGACAAGCATATAAAGCGACAGCTCAGGGTAACGAAATAATGGTGGCACTTTCGCTCCGTTAACACAGAGTGCACTTTCATAGATGCATACCTCTCTGCGCATAGCCGCACTCATATTACAGTTGGATTATAATGCAGACGCCGAACGGTGAACATAATTGCAGCACTGATGTTGAATGCGGCACAGCAGCGGCGCAGACACGAAGCCGAAGTAGCCTACGGGATCGCAGACCCTCGCGGCGCGAAACCGAAACGAAACCAAACCGCTGCCGCGGTCACGTATGAAGGATGCCGACAAACACGCACAACAATGATGCATTAATTCACCAGGCTCACGGCGAGAATGGACCACAGTCGCGCGCCGCTACGGTCCGGCGCCCGCCATTCACTGCACGCGCCCGAAAAGACCGGACGGCGAGGGTGCATAAGCGCGCCAAGTGCAGCCGAGGGAGACTCACAGAATGACCATCGAAGCACGCCGGGATCCGGTCGTGGCGGGCAGCGGTCGTCGGTCGCAGGTGAGACAAACACAGTCAGCCGGCGTGCAGGGGACAACGAACGCAGGAGACGGGGGGAGCCCTCCTCTGTGCGCGATGGCTCCGGAGCCCGAGCACCGGAGGAACACACACAGCACTGGCGTCACCCACGGACTCTCAGACAAGACACGGACCGGCGAAACAAGAGGTGGGCGGCGAGAAGAGCGCCGGCTGCTGCAGCGGGCCCTCTCTAGCGGCGGCTGCTGCGGCGGCGCGGCGCGGGCGAGACGGTGATGGAGGGCACGGGCATCGGCTCCGGAGAATGGGCCGCCTGCGACACTTTGTCTCGCGCTCACAATGCGCGCCGCGAACAAGCGCCGACGGGAGCGCAGCGCCGCGGAAGCGCGCTCAACGTGGGGGGCGGGTCCGCGCGCGCCCATTGGCGGCGCCCTGCCGTGACGTCACAAAAGGTTGCTCGCAGGGGCGGGTTTTCGGCGCGCGGCAGTGCACGTGACGCGTTCCGCACAGGCGACATGCGCACGCGCGGGGCGCGCGAGGCCGCGTGCGCGCGCGCGGATCACTTTTTGTTTTTTTTTCGGATTGTTGTCGGTGGACGAGAGATGCGCCAGCCGAAGGAAACAAAACGGCCAGCGTCCTTTCGGCGTCTCCTTGCGGAGAGGACGGTCGAAAGTTGCGCTCTGAGGCAACTTTCCTGCGGAGGTGCCATGTGTCGACGCGCGCTCCGGCGTACCGCGTCCTGACTTGGCGCGTTAGCTGCACTGCGATACAGGGAGCACACGCTATCTACCAGCCCGAAGTTGAAGCAGGTAATGTCTCGAGGAGAAGTGTTTGGTCTTCTACCGGAACTTGAGCATGACCAAGCTAAGTAGTCGCGTTGGCACCTTAAACACTTGCGTAGCGGTCAGAATAGACTCGTTTCGTCCGTAAGTGCCATTTCCACAAGTTAATCGGAGGCGTTTGTGTCCATTAGAGTATATTCACTTATTTTCATTAAGCACCTCGGGTACAGCCCGGATGCGGTATTACATGAACGGTAGGCAGTATCCAGCTCAGATCCTAGTTGAGTGTGCAGCAGATAACGTGCCGTTCAGAAATAAGCGTTTCGCCCTCTTAGCGGAATTCGGGCGCCATGAAAACAGAGCTTAATCTCTTCCATTTCTCAATCAAGGCCACAGGCTAGTGTGAGGTCGGGTTGACTAGGAAGCAGAGATTGGTGCACCCCCATCCTGTCAACTACGCCAGCGCAGCGTTTCATCTCCCGACTCGTGTAAACAGCCAGACTCCCACTTAGGATAGTGAGTGCGGGGAACTGAACCTCTGACCACAACCAATCGGATCGAAACGCGAACGCGTATGTCCTATATTTTTCTACTGGGGGCAATGAGGCGTTCCTCTGCAACTGGTTTTCGAATATATACTTCGCTGGCTGCATTACACACAACGATGGATCACACTGGTCGTATACTATACAGCTGAAAGTAGAAAGGTAACTTATGAAGTTTTGCTCGTGGACTCTGTTCGGATTTCATTTTGGCTCGATGATTCATGAACTTCGTTCATCACCAAGATTCTTTGGCCTCCGGCGAGAGTCGTCCCTGACGGACGCACTTCGGGTGCGAAATCTCATCATGCTTTGTCGAAGACATCACAGCAGCCTCGAGTCGGACAGCCGGGGAAGAGACTACCAATATCGGCTCTGGCAGCTTAACGTTTCTTGTCGATTGTCAACACAACTTCCGTAAAATTGCATCCACAATTACAGGATTGGTGTATGTGGTCCAAGATCTCACCTCAGCTATCTTTACGTGCCTTCATACTGAAGCGACATTTAACGCCTGTCAAAAGCATTTCTCCACAACCTGGGCAGCTTACTGCTACACATACATTTAAAACCGGGGCTCGGCTACATGCTTGTTAAGTGGATGAAGGACTTTCAAGAGAGCACTCAGGTTGTTGAAACTGAAGAAATGAGATAGGGAAAACAAAGCTCAATTGCTAGGTATATCGCAAATCTCGCTGCTGAGACCGTTCCTGTTATTCATTTACATAACGAACATTGCTGCGAAGAGTAGCAGCTGAGACGGGGAGAGAGTGAAAAAAATTCGGCACAGACACCTAAGACTGCTTACGTGTGGGAATGCGAAATACTGCCACTGTGTGCATTGACACCCACTCGCACAAACGCCACACACACGCGCATATGACACCACCCGGAACGCTGTACGACGAACGGTTAATTGCATCCCAGTTTTGGTACGAAAATTGGTTTTTGAGGAAAGTAAATGGCGCAGTAATTGTCTCAGATCTCGATCGACAACTCAACAGCGCCTATAAGGGAAGAGGTAAAGGGTCCGGGAAGGCATACAATTGAAGGCGCTTATGTCGTCGGTTCGACCTCAGCGTTGACGAAGTGGTTGAGCATCCGCCTCGCATGCGGGAGGTGCGGTGTCCGGTCCCCAGTGTTGCCGCGTATCCACCGGTGACACAATGGGCACAAGCTATCACCTGGCCTTGTGCTCGCTTTTCAGGGGTGAAATGCTTGAAAAATGGGTCTTTGAGCCCACCTTGAGGAATCGAAAATACCTTGTGCCATGGCGCTCTTTTGCTATAGATGCCCTTGTGCCATATATAAATCCATAATCATCATCATCGTCGGTCCCCTATCCTCTCTTCCTGTCCCCTCACCTCTTTCATTTCATTTCTCCATTCTGCCTGCTATCCTTTATTTCCGCTGCCCCAGCTCAGGTGCTTCAGTATCGATGGCAGATGCCGGGGCTAGCAAAAATCTTTTCCTTCCTTTTTACTATTATTTTAATAAACAACCACTAACACTCCCACCATCCTCATCGTCGGTTCGAACTTCTTTCGCAAGTTAGCCTCCAGCCTGACTAGCACATGTTAGCTGTATTCAGCGAGAAATCGTACGACACCACCCGGGACGCTGTACAACAAACGGTTGCGTCACAATTTCGGTACGAATGTTTTCGGGAAAAATGGCGCCACATGGAGGTCGGCCAGTGGCCAGTATATACGTACGGGCGAACGACATGTACAGGATGACTGCCTGAAGCGGCGTTGCTCGGCTTGGTGTGTCGGTCAAACGGCCGATTGATGACGTCAAGCTCTTGCCATCGCTGCAATTTGCTGTACCAACTGCAAGTACGCACTAACACACGCCGCCGGCTTTTCTCGTAATGAGACGAGTAATGCTTTTGCATTAGACTTAATTTAGTGGAGCCCCCCTTTAGGTAAGACCGTCGACCTGTGTGTATCTTGTTTCTTTACAAGCTTTACAAGAGAGTTTAATAGTTTTACGACATGAAATGTTGAGTGACCTGATGACGTAATATTTGAAGTATACAGTTGTGATATGCCTCATGTAATCTCTCCTGCTCGGACAGCTTGGCTGCTTGCGAATCCAAAAGGCCCGCTGATGCAGCTTGCGTTTATTACTCGAAAGTACAACTAAACAATGAGGATTCTATCTTCAGATAATTAAAACACGCAATCGGAACCATTTTGCAAAACTTCCCTCTTCAACTTAAGCGCGTTCCATGGAGAGTTGTGTGCGGAAAATCGGCGGAACAAGCTTCTGAGTATTTAATGCGGTAGTGATTATCGATCACAAAGAAATCAAAGTAGTGTGTCCTGGAGGTTGAATTCCTGCGGGAGCTCTGCATAGAAACGGTTCTTGTATGTAGTTGACTGGACGTAATATAGGCCAGTGCGCGCTGTACTCATCAAGAACTTACTTATTTTTTATCCAGAGAAAACCCCAGTAACTTGCGCAGTGAATTTCAATCGCGTCGATGAACATTTTATGTATGTTTCAATGTAACCTATAGGCAAAGCGGAACGGAACAACTGGGCCTCCTCCGCGTCAGCGTCTCCTGTTATGTGTTTCATCATCATTATCAGCAGCAGCCTGACTGCCCCCACTGCAGGACAAAGGCCCCTCCAATATCTCCCCAATTAAACCTGCCCCGCAAATTTTTTAATCCCATCCGCACACTCAACTTTCTTCCTCCCCCTACCATGCCTGCCTTCTGTTGGAATCCAGTCTATTACCCTTACGTACCATCGGTTTTCCCGCCTTCACATTACATGCCATGCCCAAGCCCATTTCTTCTTGGTTTCGACTAGGATGCCATTAAGACGCGTTTGTTCCCTGACCTACTATGCCGTCTTCATGTCTCTTGACGTCCCGCCTATCGTATTCCTTTGGATAGTTTGCCCAGTTGTCCTGAATTTAGCTTGAACCCTTTTCGTTAGCTTCCATATTTCTGCCGCACATGTGAGTTACCGGGGGGGTGTTTAATAGTCAATAAATAACAAGTTCCGCAATTATTATTGCAGCAACTGATGCCCCCGTCACACTGGCAAATTTAATGTCATTAATAGGCTGCTACATGAGAAAATTTATGTCATTAGGTTTGAATGATGTTCGCCATCGAAAGAGTTTGGGGAAGTCATTCGCATTTTGCTTTGAACCGAATATATACTCCGGACACCAGATACGAAGAAGGAATTCGCAACGCGAAAAAATAATGTGCACACCGCCAAAGTTAAAAGTTGTATTTATTGATTTTGAAAAAAAAAACTTAAATTTTTGTGTGAAACTATTCGCACCGGGAGTTGTCGTGGACAACTATTATTTTAATTCTGTCTCAGCAGCGGCCCACGGCAGCGGCCGATCGTGAAGCCCGGCCTTACCACGACCGTCGATCAGTTTTTTTTGGTTTCTTGTTTTTGTTGGCGTTCCACGTGCGTTTAGCTGGGAAGTACTTTTGGAAGTCAGTTCCAAGCTCTGTCTTGTCAGCCATATTGTTCTTCTTTTACATTTAGTTTGACTTCATTCTTGGCTTGGCTTTGTATGGCGAATGTGCTGTCTCATGACCGAAAATAATATTTTAAGCTTAAAATATTGCACAGAAATGTTTTCACCCGTTTTAAAAATACCACACAACAATTTCCAAACACCTTTTATGCACACTGATGCCCCTCAATTGTATTAAGTTTTTTTTTTTTTTCACAGATAGTCATTGCTGTCCTTTCCGAATGACGTTATTTTTTGCTCTGTAGTACTGTAACAGACCGAATGAAATTAAATCTTTCAGTGTGACAGTGGTACTGAATAAATTTCGTAATAACCAAGGCTACCGCATGTGTACTGAACTTTCTCAGGTTCAGCAGCATGAGGGTATACGGTGTGTAGTGGGTAATTCATCTGCATGCTCAAAGCGTGAAAAAAAAAAAAAGCACGCGGTGAAAGGAAGTGCTTATGCGCGCTCTCTCGCTCTGTCCCGTGTTTTCTCTCAATCGTCCGCGTGCCTTTTTTTTTTTTTCGCGCTATCAGTGTTCAAACTTCCCAGATCGATTTGCGGGGCAAGTTGACAACTTCTATTCGGTATGGCAAAGACGCGCTCACTAGAAGTAAAATTCCCCTACAACTACATTAAATTAACTTATGGACAGCACAGCAGCGAGCTACATGAAAATGTACCGTTAAGAGAGAGGAAAAGAACAGAGTCCGTAAGGGAACAAACGCGCGCTAATGATATTCTAGTTGACATCAAGAAGAAGAAATGGTATGCGGCGTGTAATGCGAAGCCAAGATAACCGATGGTCGTTAATTGTAACAGACTGGATTCCCAGAAAAAGAACCAGGTGGGCGGGTGAGATTAGGATGCTTGCAGGGATAAGGTGGCCGCAGCTGGCAAAGTCAACGGTGTATGGGAGATGTACTTGTCCAGTGCCGCAGGGTTTCCACAGGGTACAAGCTGTCCTCTGGTGGTGAAATGCTCTGAAAATGGGCGATGGACCCAACTTTGCGTGCACGAAGCACCTTGTGCCATGCGCATGCTGTCTGGCCAAAGCTGCCCTCGCACCATTAAAATTCATCGCCATCATTACGTGTCCTACAGTGGACGTAGCTGGGATGCTGTTGCTGATGGCGATGATTACTGCTACTATAGAGAATGATGCCATACCCTGCAGTCGACTTGAAAGTCGGTAATGAGGACGTGAGCTCGCGGCGCCTGAACCCCATGGATGCTTCGTCACCTGTGTTGGTGTTATTCCCTGCTTTCTGGCTCTCAGGAACATGTAGTGCTACACTCTAAGCACAAGGGAAGTAAAAACAGAGTAAGCTGCCCTGCAGCGAGTCTCCTAGAGGACAGTGTACTCCCTTTTTACTCCTATATAGGCGTATTCGTGTTTAGAGTGTAGATGCCACGTATGACAGCTCTTAGCGAAACTGCGAAGGTATACTTTTACTGATGTGACCCAATGCAATGCCGAGCAGCCTCATGATATCGCTGAGGGCGCTATTGACTTCCAACGCTCTGTGTTATTCCATTCAGGTGCCTTATCTGGAAACGATGCTTTTTTCAATTCATTAAAAAAATTTGCTGCTCATTTGCTGCTGGTCAGCTCCGCCTTTAATGTCGAAGCCAGCGAGTGACGCTATACTTGCTACATCCAGCCCTGATACCGCACGGCGCAGCTACCAGCGATATAGCGGTACAAAAGCATGAATTGGGCTGCGATGCCAACGTAGTATTTAGATTCAGTCTTCCGGTGGTTCTGTAGAATCCTGGTTGGATGCCGGATATCAGTTTAACCGCAAACGTTCACAGAGATCTGGTCACTCCCCTGGAGGATCTAGAACCGTATCACTCTCTCACTCTAAGTTGATTTGATGCACACTTATTATTATTATTATTATTATTATTATTATTATTATTATTATTATTATTATTATTATTATTATTATTATTATTATTATTATTATTATTATTATTATTATTATTATTATTAATCTACATTTCGCGACCAGGAGTCTGGACCAAGTGCCATATGTGGATAATGCTGAATGTTTAGCGACGGGGTGGTGTCAGGAGATGGCGGAATAGCTAACATACCACATAGCTCGTCATGCTATAACCCAAAACTAAGAAACAAAATGAAATACGAACAAGGGAACACAAGAATGCACGACAAACACCAATATGCCTACATGGGCTTAAAATGAGAGTAAGCTGCCCTCAAGCACACTCCCCTTTATGGAAGAATTAAGTGCGCTAGAGGACAGTTGGCTCCCTTTTTACTCATTTCTCTCTGAAGTGGAGTTGTTATCAGGCGAAACTCAAGACTTCATCCTCCCGCTCCCTTTCCCACACCTCGACACAAAAATTAGCTTGGGCACCGTCCGAAACGAATATCTGCCTGCGCGCTTGATTGGTATGGTGCGAAGGCATCAATATGATTGCCCATAATTTGCGATTCCCTTTTCTTTTTCTAGCCGCATCAACGTAACCGGAATCCCGCACCTGCAAACCTACTGCACACTGAATGTGCAAAACGGCGCGCGCGGTGCGCTCACCGGGGAGTAAGTGATCTCAGACTAGCACAGCTTCGTTACACTCGGACCGCAAACTAACAAAACTCGCCGGAGCTACTTCTCCAAACCCCGTCGCATGCATGTATACGGGGCAGCATGCGTAAACAGGAGCACTCGCGCAGTGAATAATACACCGTATGGGCCTGCTTTCATACGGGTCGCCAACGACGCTTACCCCCCTCTCTTATCGAGAGCGATTGGGGGCTGCCGAGAAGATGCGCGTGTCCAGGGAACTGGTTGCAGCAGCATCAGGCACGCGGACGCGAGAGCAGCGGATCGCAATTACGAAAGAAGAGCACACGCATTGAAGCCGGCCACCACGCGTAGTCCGTATACGGGAGTCGTGGGCCGGTGGTGAGAGGGACCACACGCGCGGGAGCTCAAAGCGGGCCTGCACGACTTTCGGCGGGATTGATTGGCAGTCGTGAAGCTCGTTAGCGCGCGCTGCCCGCCGCCGCATGCGCGTATAAGCGCTGGTGTAGTACACGCGCCGTATATACTAGACACCCGCCGTATCGCTGCCGAACGCGCAGCTCCGATGTTTAATAAGCGAGGAGCGACAGACTGCAAGACAGAATGGACAAAAAGTGGCGAAAGGGTTAGTTCCTTGGGAACTATATCTGCGTTGCAACCAACAATACAGTCCGTCAAGGCAATCGAAACTCGTTATAACGATATCGTTTATAACGAAATAATGGATATAACGAAGAAATGACGATTCTCCTTAGAAGCTCGGTTAACACGGGCTATAACGAATCTGCGGCTATAATGAAGTAATGGTCGGGCCCCTTCAACTTCGTTACAACGAGGTTCAACTGTATTACTCCCTTAAAGTAATTTTTAAGGGACATCACACGCAGTCAGCCTCCCCAAACGGACTAAACGTTAGTCGCATGTACATGCTGAGCGGTGCAGCTCATCCCGTGCATTTTATCCATTCTTGTGTTATAGCGAACGGCCAGAAATGAAGACAGCGCACCGCCGAAGAAGGATATATTGCGGTGGCATTCAGCGCGCTGTTTCGACGCGGAACAAGCAACTTCTGCAGAAAGGATCACTTGATGGAATGCAAGTGTGACGATTTATACGGCATAGCCGTGTGACATGGACGTGTGAGGTATACTGAAGCTTTGGCTCGTGTTTATAAATAAGCACTCAGCGACAAGAGTACACAACGCTAAACCGGAGGCCCGAAAGGGTTGTTTCAAACGACGTGCCAAGAGCGACAAGACATACGTGGATAGCAGGACAGAATATTTACTTGGCCACACAAAACGCAGTAAGGATTGGCACCTGCCGAGTAAACGGTGCCGTCGACGCGCTCCATGTGTGATGCAAGCGTTACTGCTACCGCTGTCGGCGAGCCACGCAGGGCACCTCCTGTATACCTTTTCATGTTCGACACCAGTCTGCACCAGTCCACGAAATGCTGTTCCACATGCAGCTCAGTCAACAGAGATCGCTGTCGACGAGAAAGGGAGAGATATCTGGGAATTCAGAGCTGTCCCAAAAACGTTTGATGAGCGCCTGTGTTAGAGACGAAACGCTTTCTTGGTACATATCTTGCTCAGGCAATTTCCTCTTTGAAAACGCCACCCAAAGGAGACCTTACGCAGACGGGCATTTCTGCCATGCATATATTTGCAAACACGAAGCCCCTTGTGGCTAGGCAACTGCCAGTTCCAGCAAACGGAAATGTGAGAAAAAACTTCAGCAAGCGCTCGTTTATTCGGATTCCCTTTAATTCGAAAAACTGATAATTCGGACATCCCGTCCGGTCCCAATTGTCCAGGATTTTTCGACATCAATTTTAGTTGTGAGGCAACTGTGGAATATTGTACGGTACTTTTATGGAAATATTGAAGGTAATGGGGTATTCTTCCGATCCATAGCAAAATCTTTCTTTTACATTGTGTCCATCGTTTGCCATAGAAAACCAATGTGGAACGTTTTTGATGACAGTGAGAACGTTAATATCAAAAACAAAAAGCAAGTCTACCGGTGGAGATCAGCAAATATATTGATTTTTATAGTGGAGTATTGTTATATATGAATTTCTTTTTCTTTTTTGCTCTAGGCTGTCTAACCATAGCGGTCTCTTGTACCTGAAGGACCACCGTGATCAAACGCGCAGGGAAGCCCCAAACGTGCCATGGCTGGGCTACCGAGACGTCCTCGCACATGCAGACACAACAGCGGCTCCTAAGTTCCCGCCGGCTCAACAAAAACCCGCGCAAGGTGCAGCATGCAGCCCGACAAATGGCGGGGGAACAGTTGTCTCTGCAAAAGCAGGCAAGCACGCGGCTATGCCATTATACACGCGCACTCAAGCGCGCCGCTGACGGAGGCGAGCTCACAAACAACAAAGGCAGAAACAGAAACTGCGCAGTTTTGAAGCGTTTTTCCTTTTGTTCCCGGCGTTTGCATCTCGGCGTCGATGCCATATGCACACGCGGGCGCCGTGTAATACAGGTTGCTCGAAGAGGGGAAGCCGAGGCGGACAAGAAATGTTTGAGTCGACCGCTTTGGGCTTCCTGATACGGTCCATCGGGCTGGCGCTTCCACGACGGCCATCACCGACACGCCTACGGCAATCGTGAGGCGCGACGAAGCCACCCCCTTCAACCCCCTTCCCTCCTCTCATTTTCTCTGTTTTTAAGTTTCATCTGTTCTTTTCTGCTCTCTCTCTCTCTCTTGTCTATCCGCTGAGGCAAACCGTTGGTTTTTCTTGGTACACATCTCGCTCCTGCAGCGGAGGCACTGGGGTGGAGGAAGAGGGGAGGCGCCTGGAGACGCGCGCGGCGCAAGCGGGGTATCATTTGCAGCGCGCCGTGTCATTACCAGCGCCCGAGGAGGTCGACAGTAGTGGCTGCCGCGCGTGCGCCAAACGCGTCGGCGAGGGTCACCGCCGCGGCTGCCTTCCTTCCTCACACGCGCGCGCAAACACACGGACCCCTTCCGCACGCAGCCTGCGGGGGCCTGTTATATGCTATGCACGGGAAGGCAATGCGTCCCCCGGTGCGGGGTAGCGAGTGTTCAGGAGCGGCTTGGCCGCTCAGGGGCCGTGATTTGCCAGGCTGGACAAAGTGCCTCCCCTTCCGACACAGACTCCAGCAGGAACACATCCGGCGCGGGTAGAACAACAGAGGGAGGCCACGCAAATGGCAGGGTTTGTCTCGCGCGCAGTCCAGCTTCTCTTTGACCTTTGCTCCTATTGTTCTCGCGCTCCGCAGCACTTTGAAGTTGGAGAGACAGCAGGATTTGACGCTAGGATGTTGCGGTCGGTATCCTTTCTGCGTGGATTGGGACGAGGACTTGAGAAAGGCACGGAATGTGCACAGAAAACGGGCTCTTGTGCACGGGATGCATGTTGTCGCAGCTAGCCTATAGCCATCCCTCAAGAATCAGTCATGAGGCGCACCTCCTAAGACTGCAATGTTTCGAAGTATTACACACAGCGTCGCGTTTCAGTGCTGCCTCATCTTCGCCTTTGCAGTCGGCCAATACATGAACAGCTCCGTCATCGAGTGTCACCTTCGAAGCGTTGCCTCCTGCGGTTCAAAGAAATTAGCCCCGGCGCTCTTTGGCTCTGGAGCCATTATAATCGAATCACCGTTATCAATTAGCAGCAGCTGTGTGACGTAATGGACTTGTTTCTTGCGTTCGGTTGCAAAATGCGCGCCTGTGGGTCTGATTTATTTTACTGACGTATCGCCGATTCAGAATATGAATCACTAGTGTGGAAGCTATTCACTCTATTCAAATTAAAATATCTAATAAATATTAAGACGATGTCACTCGTTTTGCAACTATATCTTATGCCCCGCCTCCATATTGCAGGCCTGAAAGTTAAAGGTCTCAAAGCAGCGAGTAATCGTCTTCCTCAGACACTGCGCAGCAGATGGTCAACCAATTATATCCTTATTAAATAGCAACACCTAATTACGAGGTGCGTCCAAACGTAACTCCGCAACTGTGACAGCGTCGAGCGCTCGGCAATGCGGGCACCCAACTTTCTCACGGGCGAAAAAAAGCTCCGCACGAGGCGAGTTGGCGGCGAGCATCAAGTGTGGGCAGGGTGCTCTCACCTTCTCAAGCCAAGAAAGAACCCATCCCATAGCCGCAACCACCCATGCAGCGAGCAGATATGCTCGCTTCAAGTGCACCACGCACACGGGCGGGCAACAGGTGCGTGAAACAGCCGCTTTTATTCTCCCCTCCCCCCTCCCAACACCTCCGGCCCCCTCCAAACCTGACCGCAGAAACAACGCCAGGGTGCTCATCGCCGCCTACGGGCCCGGAGCATAGAGAAGCGCCAGCCGCGCGAAGAGATCGAAGCCTCGGCCGGGCGGGCCATCGCTCGCCCGCAAGCTGCCAGCGGTGACAGGGCGAGATGGATGCGCAAATAAATAACCGGTGCCCAGCGCCCGAGGAGGCGGAGGAAGCGCCGCAGAGCAAATAGCCCAAATTAAAAGTACACAGCCGAGCCAGCCCTGTTCCTTGGGTTCCGTTCTTACTGCGGACGCGTCCGTGGCAGCTCCGGGTACGCACGCACGGGAACCACCGACGGCCGCTCTGTGTGCAGGCAGACGCAGTGCCGCACTTGCATTCTCGGAGCGTGCCCGTTTCACGGTACTCCGCTCAAATGGCGCAGTGCGTGACAGCGTGTACGTGGTTTATTCAAACCGGTCATTATGCACGGAGTAAATGTATGCATGTATGCACTTGTATGAGACAATGTAGCGACTTTTACTGACGGAAGTGCAGAGCTCTCGTTCTGTCTTTCTCTCACACGTGACACGCACGCACACAACACGTGCACCAACCAACGAATTCACAATAAGCACTTCGCGAGCACCGGCAGGTGAAAGTACAAAATCAAGACCGTTTCTTGCTCCGCACAACTCCCTCACTTATTTCTTGGCATGCAATGCAAGTATTGAAAAATATACAAACAAAATACCCGAGTTCATGGCTTGCTGCTGGAAACAGCTGGGTGTAAATAAGAAATGCAAGGACTTAGCTAACTTTGAGTGTTTTAGCAGAGCTTTAAATTGGCCCGGACGTCTGCCACTGCCCTTGCCGGAACGCCACAACACGCTAATCTGTCTCCGAAGCTGCCAGAAGTTGCTTGCGACCTCTTTTTAGCCTACGTCTTTCGTAACCCAACGTCAACCACCCCAAGGAAGCAGTCGTTATGGCGTTCCGCTACGTTATGCCCAGGTTGCTGTCTGCATTCTTGGCGGCTACAGCTGCATGCGGACGAAGCGAACTGTTATAAACGAAACAAAGCAAAAAAAAAAAAAGAAACTGGCAGGAAAAGGCTAGTACGCGTGGTTTACTGATTAAAAGCGGCCTAAAACAAAGCATCATCAACAGCGATTTCAATGCGACTTGAACTAAGTAATTCGATGAATTATGGAAAATCTCCCGATTGAAATAATTTTACAAATAAGGAGAAATACTCATTAGGATCGGTTGAGCGCAGGCACACGATTACAAAGGAAAATCCACACAGCCTTCTCAGTATCTATAGGCAGCTGAAGAAAGAAGCAGACTGATGTGGGTTTTTGATTACACTGAACTGATATGATTCCCGTTTCGAGCTGTTTATCAAACAGGCCCAACCATATACCGTCTCCTAGACATACTACTTAGCTTATTTGTGAAGCGACTGCTGCGAATCGGCGATTGTCTCGGGCTCAGGCACGGGCCGAGACGAATGTTTTTTTATCTACATAGCTTTCCAGTGTAGCCACATGACTGCGTTCATGTACCGTCTTTGGCAAAAGTAACCAGGCTGCGTGGTTTGCTTAAGTTGAGTTGAGTTGAGGTGTTGAAGGCCACAGCTAGTGGGATTAGCCTTGCTTATTCTGCCGGCAATAGCTCCACCGTAGCGTCACTTCTATGTTAATAGCGTCTTAAAACCTGTCGGATCTACCTCGCTATTCGCACAGTCACTTATAATAGCACATATTCCACTCCCGCAGTCACCATCTATGCACACATTCACTCCACACAGTCCACACCGCAGTCCACTCCAGAAATCACCACCTATGCACATATTCAGTCACAGTAGAATAAAGTCCATTGCAGTGCCACAATCCATACACACAATCACTCACAGCATAACATAGTCCACTCCAGAAGACAGCATCTACGCACACATTCAATCACAGTAGACCATAGTCCGTTCCTGCTGTCACCATTTAGAAACAAGATCAGTGTCCTGCAGAAATGTTAAAAGAAGACGTGCAGCCTCCCTTCTGCATGTCTGGTTTCCACTCGGGTAGACAATGTCGTGAACTGTACTGTGAAGGGCTGTACTCTTCTTGAAGGAAGCGATCATCACATACCTTTCCGCGTTGTACCGTATTTACGCGCATAATTTGCGCACTTTTTATTCAGAAATTAGGGCTCGAAGAAGGGGGTGCGCAAATTACGCGGGGATTTCGCGAGCGCGACTTAAAAAAAAAAACTCCACAAGGGTCATAACGCGAAATATAGGTATAGTGTATGTTGCTGCGTATACGTCAGCACCCGGACCCGCACCCCACGCTGGCCGCCCCCCGAAAAAAAGCTCACTCTAAATGATAAGCCGCTGGAGAAGGGATACCCAGCCACCGTCTCTCCTAGGCGGCCAACATGCATTAGTAACTAGTCTCTGAGAAGCGACAAGACTAAAAGGTTTCGATAGAGACTCATGATGTACTGCCTTATTGGCAGCCGCCTGAGGAACTCCAATGGCTCTCCTTAGGCCCCTTTTATGGACAACTTTGAGATGTTCGAGCTGTGATGCCGAGGGGGAAATTAAAGGTGATTTATACATTATGCGAAGTGGTCAAACTTCATAAGTTTGACCATTGAAGAAGGATGGTTTCCCCATTGCTCACGTGCAATTCTACGGATCACATTGAGACGCGAAGATAGAGATGAAACAATCGCGTCGAGAGCTTTTCGCCACTGTAGACGGGAGTCAATAATGACGCCCAGGAAATGCGTGTGGGTGAATTGGCGGTTGGAAGAGTGACCAAGGTCTATCTTCAACCGCGCTTGACGTCTTCCTACACCTGGAAACAGAACAAAGCCGGATTTTTCCACTGATAGAGACAACCCCACACCTTGAAGGTAAGCTTGTATCGAAAGTAGAGCCTGTCGAGCTATCAGGCCTAATCACTTGTGTTGGAGCAATTGCGTTGGAGCAATTGTGTTGTGTTGGAGCAATTGCTTTGCTTCTCAGCAGTATAGCTGAGCAATTATGCGAGCACCCCAAGCCCTAAATCTCTGTAAGAACCCTTCTCCTCGCCTTTCGAACAATCTGATCTTCAGGGAAGGCGTAAGTGTTCCACTATACGAGTGAGAAGCAAATCATGCAGCCTTGTTACTTTTGGCAAAAGGCTGTACATCTTCACTCACCACCACCATCATCATCGTACGGTGCCGGACAAAAGTCTCTCCCAGCTGTCTTCAAAATAACCCTGCCCTGCTCGAGCTGAGGGCGCATCTTTTTGACCACAAACTCTCAAATGTCCCCCACCGACCTGACGCGTCGTTCCCTGCGACGCAAACTAAGGGGGCGCCGTCTACCGATGTAGAGGCAGATAGCTGCACGTGCGAAGAGTGCCGATTACATGACACTTTTCTCGGTTCTCCTCCATAACCTTCAAAAACAGGAACGTGTGCTTGCGGACACGTTCGTAACCCGGAATATTTGTGCAGCAACCCTGACCGGTGCCAACGACATCCGCCGCATGTCTATCATACACCTCTTCGCGTCTCCTCCGAGAATGAGCGAACAGTTTTCATCTGCATAACTATATATATATACAAGCACATTGCGGTGCATGTGGCAACTTCCGCATTTGTGAACACACTAAGCACACAGCCTCCCCTCCATGAAACGGACGCGATCACGACAGCCGCAGGGAGGCGGCACAGTGTTTCCACGCACGTAGAACCCCAACGCACGCACGTACTGACATACACATACACAGGGGCTGCTATTCCCCTGCGATGGCGCGCGGTGTGGCCCTCCGAAAGGCGTGGTGCCGGCTCGCGTGCACCGTGTGGCAGCGGCGCATGGCTGGCGGCGACCACATCATGCGCGGCGAGAGGCCCCGCGGACGGTGGGGCGCCCATCCTCCCTGGCGGCTAATTCAATGACCGCCCCGTATCCATCAAGCGAGCCGCGCTCAGGCGCGCACGGTGAAAATACATCGGCTGCGCAGCGCGAAGAGGCTCGGGGACGAGAGCGGCGGCGGACATGGGTTTTGCGTGGAGACAGCATCGAGCGTGCGGACCATGTTGCGTACAAATGACAGGGAGAGACCGATTGCACGGACGTGAAGACATGGGTTCGGGGTTATTATTTAATACCCATATGCCTGCGCGTATGCCTTGCCCCTCGATGTGCAGTGACAGCATACAGGGTGTTTCACCCAGGACTTTGCACATTTCTAAAAACAGGCTGTTTGAGTGCGGAGGGCGCTTTTTTCGGCATAGCACTGTCAGCGGCGTGATGCATCACAATGCAGCCAAGACTTGCTAAATTGCAGGATGGTTAAATAATATTGAATACCTAACTCTTTAAATATTACTTTTAGGATGCGTAATTACTGAGAGGCATGCAGCGCACCGTAACTAATATCCGTATCAGTTTTCAGAATTTCGAAAGCGTGAATACCCTCGGCGCTGTGGCGCAACAAATTTCGGCTATTTCGATGAGTTGTGTACTCTGGAGTGGTTGCTTCGCCTGCAAGCTTCTCGAATGCGCATGTACTTTGGCGCGATGTATAAAGCCAACATTTGTTGGGTCACAGCGCCGAGGGTAACAGCGTTTTCGAAATTTTAAAATCTGATATGGAGGTTGCTTATGGTGGGCTGCACGCCTAGGTCGGAATAATAAAAGAGCCTAACAGTAATTGTTAAAAAGTTAACTATTCAATATTAGTTAACCAACCTGCTAGTTAGCACGTCTTATCTGTATTCTGATATACTACACCGTCAACAATGCTATGCCGAATAAAGTGCTCTTCTAACTCGAAAACCTATTTTTAAATATTGCGTAAAGTCTAAGGTGAAACACACTGTATAGCCTGCGCAGGCAACGGTGGAGGGTGGGTTACAGGAAGGTTTGCTTTGGTTTGGTTTATGAGGTTTAACGTCCCAAATCGAGTCAGGAAGTGATGGCTAACTTTCCTGCGGTTTGGAAAGATCTTATAGACCTTCCCAGCCTCATTGACGCCGTATCGCTCGCTGGACTCCTTTTTCTACCTGGTGCTATACCACCTAGTAGAAAAAGCGCTCCAGTGAGTAATGTGGTGGCAAAACAGATTGGAAAGGGTTATACCCATTCGCTGGCTTCCCACCAGTCTCGCGCACTTAAACAAATGGTGCACTAAATCTTTGCGTGTGTTCTCGCCTGTTTACCTTCTGTTCGTAAAACAGCTGGTGAATAAAACTTCCTGGAGAAAAGCACATTTGCCGTCAGTGAACAGAACCGTAGGCGTCTGTTCACACAGACAATTATGCCTATGCTCAATGACTTGTCTTCATAGCAGCTTCATCAATTTCAGGCCAGCTCGCATTTAAGTAGATATACATCAGCGGCTTCTTGGAACTCAGCTGCGACTTGCGAAAGCACATGAATGACTATAGCATGCAAGTTTCCAAAACGTCAGTCAATATTAATCACTTGGTTTGTGAGCCTGATGTTAGCGATCCGCTCTCCTGAGAAGATTAAGTGCATCTGTGCGCTTGTACGTGTGTTCGTGAGAGAGGGGGGGGGGAGCCGGTCTCTATGTCCGGCGACGAAGCGCCAAGAACGATCTTCCTGACAGGCTCGAGCTGGCGGCTTTTTGGACGTCTTACTCGGAGCGAATTGGTACAACTGGTGCTTTTCAAACATTTTGGAAAAATCTTGCCACTAATTTTTATCTTAAGAAACATTTTAAAAACACAAGCTGATCACTTTTACTTTCTGCTATAGCTGCGGCACGCTCATTTCTGTGGCAAAGGCGAATTGAAGGGGGAAAAGAAGGCTTACGAGAAAAAGAAGAAAAAAATACATCAAACTAAGAGGGAAGCTCGAAAGGCTGGCAAAGTTGCGGTGATCCCACACATCCATCGATTAACGAAGGCAGGCAGGCTTGTTTTTTCCCGCCCAGCACAAACATGTATGGCTATCCGCGAGAAGCAATGCTCTATACATATAACTAAAGGCCAGGCCAACATCAAACATCGCACCCATTTAGACACTGCGCATATAGGCGCAGTAGCCTCCATATAATTCACTTTGCTTGCAGTAGTTACTACGTGGCGAATAGGGAATATTTTTAAATTGCCATGTATGTGTGGGCTCAGCAATAACGGGGGGGGGGGGGGGATATAAAGCTTAATTGCCGCAAGTTCTTTAAGGAAAATTGCTATGCTAACAAGCATGGACGCAGTGCAGGGCATGTCGAGATGACCAGTGGGTGTGCGCAAACCAGTGTTGTAGGCGTTACCGAAAGAAAGTAACTAAATATGTTACTCGTTACGCTAAGAAAAAACGAACGCGTTACCGCCCTATGTTAGCTAAAAAAAATGTAACGCGTTACCGTTACCGTTACCGAAAAAAAGTACCGCACGTTACTTTGCCGTTACTTCATGGCCATAAGTTCTAAATAGTTCGTCTTCGCGTTAAGAACTCACGATAACAATTTCATAAAGCTCAAATTTCACATAAAACTTATTGCCTCAACAACGATTTTACGCGAAATCCTGATTTAACGGGAATACTTTGCACAAATGTGCAGGAACTCATCAATGTTATAGTGGCCTAAAGTTGCCTGTAGAGTTAGTTACATGTGATGGATTCTAACTGTGGCACATAGTGAAGCCATTTTCCGATTGTGACATTAAACACAAAATGACACTTCATCACTAATTCTAACTTCAGGAAGAAAACATCGCTCAACCTTAAAAAAATTTACAGTAATTCTGCAAAATATGATGTTCAAAAATGCTCGGCATTCTTCCACTCTGTAGAGAGTTGTATGTGTGAGCGGTTCGGGAAGAGGAGGCAGGTGAAGGCAAGTGTGTGAATGCGGGCTCGTGCACGTGTTTCGTGCTTTATGGCTATTGTGTCCTTTTTTTTAGTTGGCTGCGTCGTCAAGAGCAGGTGTTTTCTGGCATGCATGCGAGCCGCAAAAAAGGTCGTCGAGAGCACCTGTTTGTTTATTTGCAACATCAATTTAGGTGCTCTGCGATTTTTATTTTCTAAAAAAAAGCGGGCGGAGTGGGGGACAACTGGAACAAAAGGAAACCAGTAACGTGACAGCTCACGTTACCGAAAAATGTTAACGTAAGTATGTTACCCGTTACAGTTCCCAAATGGTAACGAGTACGTTACTAAAATACCGAAAAAAGGAACGCGTTACCGGTAACGCCGTTACTTGTAACGCGTTACCGCCAACACTGGCGCAAACCATACATCCCATATGTGACCAACAGCATGCCTCACTCCCATATACACCCCGTCCAATTTTTCCTCTCATTGAAGTGTCGTTAGTCTACTTTTGATTTCTTGGTTACATTCTTTTATTGTTACATATACATTGCCCGCTCGGAGCAATATAATCACAGCCGTAAGTTAGTCACTTGACTTCAGTCCCTTCGTTCTTCTCCCTAGTCCACTTTGGCGCGGAATGTTCATGTCATGGAATTCCACCGTCCCCAATCCTTCAAGTTAGCGATTCTGAACTTCGCTATGCCGGAGACCTGCAACCGCAGTTGCAACGTGGTGCCTAAGTACGTCGTCAGTAAGCTTGAAAAAAGTATTACAGCACCCCCCCCCCCTCCCCCCCCCCCCCCCCCCCACACACACACACACTTTCCTTATAGCTCTGGTTAACATCTTCAGAGTTCGTGTCCCATTTAACTACATCACAGCCATCATAACAAGGGAGTAATTACTCATTGGCATCCACCCGAGCGCAGCCATACGGCTACAAAGGAATGATACACAGCTTTCTCAGAAACTTCGTAGTTAAAGAAAAATCGCCCCCTCGAAGTTTCGAACCCCGGGCCAGGACGAATTTTTCTTTAACTACGAAGTTTCTGAGTAAGCTGTCTAGCTTTTGTTCGTAGCCGTATGGCTTCGCTCGGGTATATGTCAGTGAGTAATTACTTTCTTATTAAAAATCTGCACCACCATAAGGGTTTCCCCCTAAACATTTGACCATCACAGACATCACACAAGCAGTGGGAGGCAGCCCTGACCAGCAATGGAACATCAAACCATCCGACAGGTGCAGACATCAGCACAGGCCAACGGAGTCCTGAACTAAGGAGTCCGTCCGCCTGACTCGTACAACGTAAAAAAAAAAAGTTCAAACTTTTATCTTTCCCTCTTTCTCGTGTAAAAGCAAGCCCATATGAACCAAGCAAGCTTCGCAACGGTTTGGTCAACGCGAGTGGTAATTCCTGGGATTGTTGCCTTCAAAATCAACCCTGAAACGTGTCCGCCATGCGTGCCCCGCTTCTGGAATCCGATTAGGCTATGAAAATATCCATCCTTTAGCGAGTCGCTCGTTTTCCAGTGCTTACAAAACAAAGGTTGAAAATCCCGGTGTGCTGCTCTGCGCATACAGACAGCTACACTTAGCATTCGTTTATTTCGCATCCCGTGAACGGAGCAGAATATGTGCACCGACTATATAGAGAAGAGAGAGTGTGCCCTTGACTGCTTCTAGCTCTACAGAAGTGCACCGCTGGCATAGGTGTTTTGTATAAGTATTACCTTGAATGTGATTTAAATGCTGTCCCCAAACCCACTTCCGCAAAATGAGCATTACCGAGAGCACATCAGCGCAAATAACTTGCTATCTCTCACGGCCGCAGAAGGCACGCCGAGCAATTAATTCATTTGCCAGTTACTGATACGAAAACACGCACAGCCTATTTAACAGACGCGCTTGAAACGCTCTGACGAGGACACGCACTTTAGGGCAGCGTAATTAAAGAGCCGCCGATTTGTTCCGCACCTGCGCCGCATGCAGGAACCGCCTTCCCGAGTCCCGCGTGTATATAGTGTACAGACTCGTAAAACGCCCCGAGCACCCACACGGGAACGGCAAGAGGTGCCGGCGCTGATATCGGATCACCCGATCACCCGTCGAAGAACAATACGCGCCCGCATGACTGAGAGGGGTTCCCGCGCGCACACACACACACGCAACCGGCATACGCATGAGAGACTTTGCCAAGGGCTTCGCGGGGTAGCGAACAAAAGTTACGGCGATGCTGCGTGCATGCGCAAAAGCTGACAGCGACTTAATTAAGCCGTCGCGCCAATTAACTTGGACGCGAGGCGCCGCCGCCGCAACGCGGTTTTTGTTCCTCGCGAGGAATTTCTGTGCAAACAGCGGGGAGGGAAGCCAGCGTGCCGCTGCTATAAAAGGTGCACCCGCAGAAACACAGCGCGGAACGAGTTTCACGCGATGCTGGAGCAGGGCGTTAATGGGCGTGAAACGGCCACGAATGGGTGTATAAAGGAGAGCGCGGAAGCGGCTTTGGCTCGGTGGATAATGAGGTTCACTTTTGTTCTTCTTTTATTTCTTCCCCCTTCTTGGGCGCAAGGTCTTCGCGACGCTCTACTCTGACCTGCAGGCGCTATAGCGGACGGGACACATCTGTTCTCCCTGTTTGGCATTCTTTTGATTTCCACGAACGTATGCGTTGATTTTGTTTTTGTTATAGCACCGAGTATAGGCGTATAACTGCATGTAAGCAGCGCTCCTACAGGAAATGTGTGCGGGCTTTTTGCCTACCACGCTGTGCAGTGCATTGCCTCAGGACAAACGTGAGGCGAGGGAAAAGGCAGGTTTGACTGGGAGAGTAAAAATGTTCACGCTAATGTCCACGCTAAAGAATGCCCATGCTATTATGTTTGGTTGGTGAATTTTCGATGGCCTCTGTCTTCCGCTGGATAAATTATTTACTTGATGAGTTATCTTCTCGAGACAGAACACAGGTTTGTCCTCAATTTTTGTGGACACAGCGTCCATTACCCCTTCCCGATAGGCAGGCGATACTCTGAGTCCTTGACGGTTCGTCTCATGCCAGGTATATCTGAAGTCAGTCGTGTTGGTTTGCACGCACTCTAAACACGAAATGAGTAAAAAGCGAGCAAGCTGCCCTCCTTTGCACTCCCTCTTATAAAAGGGAGTGTGCTAGAGGACAGTTTATTCCCTTTTTACTCCCATATGGGCGTATTCGTGTTTAGAACCTGGGAGCATTTGGAAACTGCAGTTAGTTTCGGTTTCAACCACAGCGCATCTGGCCACTGGAGGTGAACTCATTCTTAAAACTGAATGAATCCAGCCTACGCACGTAGGGAGATAAGGTTGTGGCCATGGCCGAATTGTCTGAGTGACCAGGATACGAAGCTGCTCTTTCATTCGACGGCGGTAGTTCGAATCCTGACCGGGGATGACGTTTTCTTCTGCAGGATACCGCTGTCGTGACGACGATACGACGCTCCAGTTGGCTTCCCTCCGGCTGCTATGGGAGGAATTCATGCTGACGTCTGTATATGCTGGACAGTGACGTATACAGAAGTTTCCTACCCCTGCCTGGGTATCCGAGACATTCGTAAACATGGAGTTAAAGTACAGTATGCGAATCAGACCGGAAATTTTAATGCCTGAAACTCCCCTGGCCATATTCTGCAGCAATCACGCGGCTGACGGCAACTTCAGATGACAGGTTTTATGTTTATAACTACCGGTCAGTTGAAGCGCCTGATAGCTCTGCAGCAGAGTCTCAAAGCGTGGATTTCTTCTCATTTCCTGTTTCAGTTTTAATCCACATTTTAAGCAGTGAGATAAATTGATTTCAATATCAAGCATCAATAGATATAGACGACAGCATTCATAAAGTTGGCTGTGCTTAAAAGCAGACGAAAGTGAAAAAAATGGAACGAACTTTTCATCAGTACGTCGAATTGAAAAAATATTCCGCGCCTGAACAATAATTTTTTTTTCGCGTTTTTCGCGTACGGAGTCTAAGAACTATGTTTGCGCACGTAGAAAAAATGATAAAGTGATTTGGTTAGGCCAGTTGGTATCAAAGCAGGCTTTGACAGCACTATATATAGCAGCTCTATAAGATGCGGAATATCGACGAAGCAGACATTGTTCGGTTTGCGCTTTACAAAAACACAGCAGGAGCCTTCCGGCTAACATGGTTTACGGTGTAGCTCGCCCTTACAAACATTCCTTTAGACATATCACAGGCCGCCTGAAGAAATATGTGTTGTCTACTGAAGTTTCTTACTGAAGTTTCTTACTGAAGTTTCTTAAAAGGTAAAGCTATGCCCAAAGAAAGTTCAGAGAAATACAGGACACTGCCAATATACATAACCCAGACATTATCACTTGAACATTAGGCAGCGCACTGAGCTCAACTCAGGCTGCATGATCAAAGCTATATGCTTTCATTCTTGCAGCCAAAGTTTTATTGTGGAGAGAACTCTTGAGATATTTAATGTCCAAGCGATTAATTCAGAGTTATGAACTGGTCTGTTTTTGTGCTGTTGCAGCGCTGTCGCTTTTCGTCGCGAATTTAATGGGACGTCTCCGCTATACTTTTTCGCATTCCAAGTTGTTGACTACTGTACAGATCCCACAGTTACGCGCTTTCGTTTCTAAAAAAAAAGCGTAAGTGCAAGTAGACAAGTTTGCGAAAGAAATGATGATGTTAGCAGGAAACCTCACATAAAATCGCATTATCTCTGCTGGAGGTCACAAGAACAAAAAGACTCGAGCTTTGTGTGCTTTTATTCTATCACAATGACGTTTCCTGACTCTGGGCTAGAGTTCACGTCCGCAATCAAAGGTAAACAGAATGTGAAGGAACCCATCGAATCACAAGGGGGTGAGAGACAGAGGGTGAGAGACAGAGAAAGGTACACAGGTTTACATGAGAGGAAAGGAAGCGAAGAAGAAATAAGGTTATATATATATATATATATATATATATATTATAATATATATATATATATATATATATATATATATATATATATATATATATATATATATATATATATATATATATATATATATACTTATGAAGGGAGCCAACAGTCACCGAAACCAGGGTGCATAGGGGAACGTTACTTTTTTTTAAATGTGTGGTGCTTATCAGAGGGATAATGATGCTTAGATTAATAAATCGCTTAAAGAAAATTACTTATAAAGCAGCAGCGCTGGTGAACACTCTCAAGGTTCGCTTACACCCAATAAACATAAATACCCACGAGAGCAGCAGATTGGACAGCCGTCGCCGTAGCTCAGTTGGTAAGAGCACCGGACGCGATATTGGGAGGTCGTGGGTTCGGATCCCACCGGCGGCATGGTTGTTTCTTCTGCTGCTTTATAAGTAATTTTCTTTAAGCGATTTATTAATCTAAGTATCATCCCACTGATAAGCACAACACATTAAAAAAAAAATAACTTTCCCCTATGCACCTTGGTTTCGGTGACTGTTGGCTCCCTTCATAAGTTTGTCAAACGGGCCCCTCATTTCCATTACCTTGTCTGGTGGGCAGAAGAAGACGGGAATATATATATATATATATATATATATATATATATATATATATATATATATATATATATATATATATATATATATATATATATATATATATATGCTGTGCATGTAAGGAGCGCGCAATCACAACCACGAGTGATGCGCGCAAGAAATGGAGGAGAGCCCACGTTGCCTGGACAGCTTTCCGAGTCTAAGGCCATGTGACAGGGTCCTTCGAGAGTGGCTTGCTCTCTAAACGCACTAAAGAAGCGGCGAACACCACTTATTAAGCTAAACCAGGGGTGCATTTATGGGTGACAGGAGGAGGGCGCGGTTTCATCTGCGTAATGCAGTTCTGGGACTTTTTGAGCCGAAAAAGTGAGGTCTGGCATAGTTTTCCCACAAAAAATTTCTCGGGTGGGGGTGGAACGGCGAAAATAGCGAAAACTGAACAGCGAAAGGAGGGAGACACTAAGAAAACGAGGGCATACTACCAACTGCATTTTTCATTGCAGAGATGGAATATTTAGGGCGTTAAGGCGGGAGAAGGCGAACACCCGCTCCACACACACACACACACACACACACACACACACACACACACACACACCACACACACACACACACACACACACACACACACACACACACACACACACACACACACACACACACACACACACACACACACACACACACACACACACACACGCACGCACACACACACACTGTGTGATGAATTTCCTCCCATAGTATTTCAACAATTTAAATGCAAAAATTGTTCGAGAGATCCGTGCTGCGCAGTGCTATAAGTTCAGGCATGTGAGCGCGGCCACAGGATCACAGATTCACTACGCCAAACTGAGATATTTATAATGCTATGTGAAATGAGAACATATCAGGCAGGTGCAATTTTCTGAGCGATCGCCGTTGTGAAGAGCGATATATACAACATTTGTCCGTAAAGTTTCGAGACTGATTTATTTTCTTCTCTAGAAATGATTCCCCAAAACAAATGTTGGTGCATATGAGTAGCGCCATTTTTTCGGGCTAACCTGACCTATTTATGTTAATTATTATGGCAGCCACTAGATGGCACTATATGTAAAAAAATGCGTTGTAACTAGTCGTTTGTGCATTCTACTGTGAGTGAATGTGGAGAGCTGGACGTCCACCTCGAACAGCGTGTAAACATAAAATTTTGTGTGAAGCTTGGCAAGACAGTCACACAGACGTATGAGCTCCTTCATGACGCTTACGGCAACGAGGCATTATCGCGGGCGCGAGTTTTCGAGTGGCACAAGAGGTTCGTTTCGGGCAGAACGTTGGTGGAAGACGACACAAGGCAGGGGCGCCCTTCAGCCTCACGGAATGAAAACAACGTGGCTCGGATCAGGGAAATTGTACAGAAAGACCGCACCATTACAGTCCGCATGCTATCAGATGCTCTCGACATTAGTAAGACAACATGCCACCAGATTTTGCGTGAGAACATGGGGAAATGAAAGCTGAATGCCAGACTTTTGCCGCACTCCCTCACACAGGACCAGAAGGACACGTGGGCATCAGTGAGCGCTGATTTGCTCTCCGAGGCAGAGGAGGATGCTGCATTCGTCGACAGCATCATTGCTGAAAACGAAACATGGTGTTTTCAATACGATACACAAACAAAGAGGCAGAGCGCCGAATAACGGTCTACAAGCTCTCCGGCGTCGAGAAAGGTGAGGCGACAGAAGACCAAAACAAAGACGATGCTGATAGTTTTTTTCAATGCCAGAGGTGTCACACACCACAAGTTGGTCCCACAGCGCCAGACGGTGAATCAGGAGTTTTATATCCGCGTGCTCCAACGCATGCGTGATGCACTGCGACGCCGTCGCCCTGACTTATGGGCATCTGGACAATGGAGCCTTCTACACGATAACGCAGGGCAGCACACTGCTCTCAGCGTGACAAAATTTCTCTCCAAGCACAGCATTACTGCACTTCCCCATCTTCCATACTCCCCATGCGATTTTTTCCTGTTTCCTTGTGTGAATAGAGCCCTAAATGTCGCTGGATGGGGAGCGTGGAAGCCATTCTAGACGCCATGACAAAGGAGCTGACAGCCCTGCCAAAAGAAGCGTTTTCCAACTGTTTCGAGGACCTCAAGAATCGTTTGAAGCTGTGTAGATAGACGGCCAGGGAGACTATTTTGAATCGATGCTGCACAAATGATTTCAATGTTAAACGCATTTTTTTAACAAAATCAGTCTCGGAACTTTACGGACAAGGTTGTACGTTATGATAACTGCCAGACGCCACAAGGATCACAGGACGAGATACAATGACCACAGAAACGTGTGTAGACGTCCGTATATATAATGCCCGCATTTCTTATACACGGAGCGCACGCTGCATGAGCGCAGCATGCCTTAAGACAATCTCTCACTGAACTCTTGGAATCATCAATCGCGATCGCCGCAACCAGGTCGGCTATACGCTCCCTGCAGAAAGGCCCTTTCCCATTGATCTCGGATGAGTGCGTCCTTCCCCAGTCGTGGTCACTCTATCCCTAGAAAATTTCCCAGCCTCATGGATACCCGCTTGACTTTCTGCCACCGGTTAAACTTTACCTTCGCGTGGAAACCACTTAACTTGTCTAGTCCGTGCTCCGCACTGCCTGCCCCGCTCAAGTCCAGTTCCCTGTTTCCATTACTTTACCAATATGGTAACTTTAAGTACTTGTAGCTATTTAATACCCGCTGGTTCCCTTCGCTCTTTAGGCTGCCTCTATTATTTTCCTTGCCTTATAGCTGAATCAATTTTCAATACTTTTCGTAAGCCTCTAAGTTGCGGCCTCACAGGTGAGTACCGGCAGGGTGCAACTGCTATGTGCGTCTTTCTTCCGGGATATCGGTAACTAAGAGGCTATGGACTATAGTGCCTGTGGAGCTCCTGTAGATAATTTCTTGCAAATTTAATTAAGTTTCCTTTATTGCTAATCTGGTTCCACATAGGTTCCCGCTAGTAAGTGGAACTTAATGTGGAACTACTTAAAGAGAAAGCTACGCTTAAGTAATTCGGGTCGTGTTCCAGGTACAGAAATGACTAAAGCATGTGGAGCAACATCTCGGCTAAGTTGGACAGCTGATCTTTGAAATGAAACGAATGCCTTTTCATAATTTATGAACAGTTTGTATACGAAGCCTTCGCAGTGGCTCAGTGGTTATGGTGCTCGGCTGCTGACCCGAAAGACGCCGGTTCGATGCCGGCCGCGGCGGTCGAATTTCGGTGGAGGCGAAATGCTAGAGGCTTGTGTACTGTGCGATGTCAGTGCGCCTTAAAGAACCCCAGGTGGTCGAACTTATCCGGAGCCCTCCACTACGGCGTCCCGCATAGCCTGAGTCACTTTGGGACGTTAAGCCCCATAAAACCATAAAACCACACTACGTATGCGGGCTTGCAGCGTTCTGATTTCCTGTAACCTGACTGATTGCATGAAAATGGTCCAATGCCGAACAGCCTTATTAGAAACCGCCTTTCGCCTGGTGAGATTACTGGTCTAGCGAGGTATAATTCAAACCAGTCCAGAGAGACGAAAATAGAAAAAAAATTACAAGGCAACGTAAAACTGCCGCGAAAAAAAAAAAGAGAGAAAACTTGCATCTTACACATTCCCAACACTAGCATGCCTCGAGCTAGGTCCTTCTGCATTCTCGTGCATGTGGGTTAACATCGGCTCCATCTTGAAAACCCAGCTCCTCCCTTATTTTGCTCTTTGCATACAGCCTGCACTTACAGCACCCCATGGAAACTATTAGGACAGCTATGGACACGTGAGCATAGGCAGCGATATAACGACGCTTCTTTTCCTCGACGCGCGCAATATAATATAGCGGGCTGCTCAACGGACAATACCTGAGCAGTGAAGATGATTGAAAGCGGCGCAACGATGGCAGAGAGGGAGAGAGTGGTAGAGACAGGGAGGACAATTAAAACCTGCCGGCGACAGCCAGGACACGGGGCGTGTTCGAGCGGTGGCGGCGGTGGCCACTGCGCACCTGTACGCGTCGCCGCTCGCCTCACGCGGAGGCAGAGAACGCGGAGCGCGCGCGTTATTGATGAGCAGCAAAGGCAGCGATCGGCGGCCGCCGATAATTGCCCCCGCTCAGTCCGCCGCCTCGCGCCAGAGGTGTTCCCCCCACAGACACCCCGCTGCGCCGAGCGCACGTACCCCCCTCATCCCTCGGCGTCTCGAGCCGCGGTCGCCGGTTGCGCCCCGAAGCCGTCCTGTGGTGTAACAGGGTATACCCCCGGAGGACGCACAATTAAAGCGGAGGCGCGCCTCTGCGCCGTGGAATGCGAAAGGCTGAGGCGCAGGCAGCTGGTGAATCGAGCTGGGCAGTTCGTGGGTTGTCGCACATGTACGACAGCAATAGCAGGACGCGGCGACGCGGCTGCTTGTGCTAGAGTATACACTGGCTTTGCAAGGAATTAAGCAACGATTGTGAGAGATAGAGACAAAAAAGAGAAAAAAATAAACAACAACAACCAACTGAGCTGTCCATTGCCAATAACACACACACATCACTCCGATATTTGTTCAAATATTGCAACAAACTGGAAAATGTGCACCAAAGAAGAAAACAGATTATTTTTTAAACAGCGTGAGCGTTACATCCCGTACCTGCCAGTGCGCTTCAAGATCGCGTGCTCAAATGATGTCATCATGTAGCAAAGTGGCATGATCCCTTCCATGAGTCGAGTGACAATAACATTAATGCTCCCAAGTGAAGCTTCGAACACTATCTCTTGCCGCATTCTTTCTTCTACATTCCCTTTGCACACACAGCTAGAGCTCAAAATCTTGTAACACAACGTGGACGCTTTTCAACTCTTGTTTCGTTTACTTCAAGCATGTCACGAACAAAGCTCGGTATTTCCTCGGGACGTTTTACAAGCAACATTATATCGGCTGTCCGCATACCCAATCCGAATCAAAGCAGGGCAGACGCTAACCCGGAAGATCGCTGAAGGAGCGGCTTGGGTGTGTCAGCTGTCAGCCATAAAACCAAAGAAAACCTCGCTCCACGGCCAGCGCCGGCTGCGCGACTCCGCTCCCCTCGGCGCAAACAACCGATATACGACTTCGATTGCGCACTCGCTCCGAACGAACAACCGTGTCGGCGACAATTAAAATTACCCGGCGAGGCGCCCCGCAGGGCCGTGACAATAGGCGGATCGAGGTGACCGCGTGCATCGAAGGCGCCGGCCGCCGAGCAGCTGCAGCCTTTATACGCAGCGCACTGTTCGCGATCGTTTGTTCGCACACGGGGTGTGTCTGGCTGCTCGAACCGTCCGCAGATTGCGTGTCCTCCTGCATGGGTGCGGGCTTCTGGCGGTCAGCGCGTATATCTCCAGACAATGGCTGCAGCGGCGTTCTCAGCTAATCGATATGCTGCAGCCAGTGGTCTGAAAATGGGTCTCGTTAGAGGGCGAGTCACTCCGAGGAGCTCAGTGGAGGGGGTTAGAGGGGGAGAGGTTCATCTTGCAACAGTGGCCGGAGCAGTCGGAGGCGCCGCGGTAATGGACTTCTCCCAGAGGGGACACTGCAGCTCTGAGTGGCGTTGCTGACCTGATGAACGCTGAGCACTGAAACGACTTTAGGTTCCGTGGTAGTCATGTTGAGTCATTCCTTTTTCTGCTGTGCATTCAGCACTGCTCTATATATACACAGCAGTAGCTGCAGTGGGTCGCCTCAGTGCAACACACCTCCCTTGCACAGTGGGCTGTTCAGTGCGCATGCAGTGCACATGGTGTTACTAGGGATATATGAATAATGGAATATCAAAACGAATATCGTCATATTCGATTCACTGAACGAATCAAATAGTGCGTGTTCAAAATTATTTGGAACGAATCGAATGTGTTCTGAAGTTTTAGAACTGTTTTCCAATAATTGGCGCCAAATTTGAACGAGTCATGGCGCAGTTATCTGCGATGGGTCGCGATCGCCCTGCTGCCCGGAATGGGAGGTTCAGGGCTCGGACGCTGTTCATTCGTGTGGCGGCGTTCACAATGCGCATACATGGCCTCCGTGATTGGACAATGCGGCAGGGCTCAGGTATAGTCATAGTAAACCCTGCCGTGATGCTCGATCTCGATCGGAACCCATGAACAACAGGTAGCTCAGCGCCCCTTTCATCTAAAAGAGTGCGGTGAGGGGCTAGTTGGTACGACATTATGGAAACAATGAATAACTGCGCAAAAAGGACGGGACAAGAGAGAAGAATCACACGAGACAAGCGCAGACTAACAACTGGTTTATTGCACCAACGCCTCCTTCCTTCGACAACAAAGCGCATGCGCACCAACCGCAAAGACAAAAGCCATAATCATCACATCAAACCAAGAAACTCCAACTCCTTACGGTACAAGTGTATGGAAGCCTCGCTAACACATTTGTCAGGCCTTAGTCTCGCGATTTCCAAGGCTTCGATAACTTCACGTTCTTTTTTGTCCCTCGCGTGTCCGATAATCTTAGTCCTGCCGAAAAGTGGAATGCAATTTTTATCGTCATGCTTGCAGGTCTTGCAATGCCTAGGCAGATGCTGCCCTCTAGAATCAGCTAAGGAATTGGCATGCTCTAATAATCTAATGTTGACGCAGCGGACAGTTTGCCCTACGTACACCTTACCACAGCTCAGCGGAATCTGATAGATTACATTCGATCTGCATTGCACAAACTTGTTCCTGTGGTTGGTGCCACACACAATCTTCTTTTTCCTATCTGGCATAACTATATAAATTGCACAAACGCGACAGCTTGCAAGGTGCCGAAAAAATGACCTCTACGCCAGGAGAGGCGGAAGTATGAAGTTATCCCCTATGTTCACTGCAGGGTCTCGCACGGCTTGCAGAGGGTCGCCGGTAAATTCGGCGTAGAGGTCCTTTTTTTTCGGCACCTTGCAAGCTGTCGCGTTTGTGCATTTAGTTCTTCCTGAGAGTTGCTGCAAAATTCCAGAGCTGTTCAGGCAATATGTAGGTTAGTTCGAATGGAACGGTTCCTCAAACCACATGTCTGATAAAGCCCAACAACAGTCGACATTGCAAACTTCGCCAAGCCTTCTGCAAAAACCTTATAGTCCACATTAAATAGCGTAATGGGTCTATACACTTCTACATATTGCAATTTTTACTTATCAGTGCTACTTGGTATCAACACAATGTGCCTTTTTGTGAATGTCTGCGGCAGCACTCCGATATTTAGAATAATGGTGAAAATTTTAAGTACAATGGGACTCAATAGGGGCTTAGGAACGTTGTAAAATTCTCCTGAAAGGCGACTAGGCCTGGGTGTCCTTGAAAGTGGCAACAGATCGATGTCATCTTCTAGCTCTGCTAAAGTTAAATGGCCGCTTAATGTCGAAAGCGATCACGCCTCGTATTGAACCCCCATCCTCTCGCGCTGTGCATTGCATGTTGCCGTGTTCAACTTCCATCCTTGAGCAATGAATCCAGAACACATCGCAGTTGCAGTGTTTTGCTAAGGTGCTAAGGTGTTTTGCTAAGCGGTCCCAAATTTTTGGTGCGCCACCACTAAGGCCCTCAATCACCGATTTCGCCGATCTTTGCCTGAAGCCTGAATTTGAAACCCTAGCCTCGAACCGAAAGCGAAATGAAACGCGACGTGCTGGCGCACACAGTTCGCATCTAGTCAAGTAAGCTACATCGGCTGTAATTTTTTTTTGCAGGTGGACACCACAGCCACGTACCTCAAAGCGCAATTTGAGGTGTCCACTCACCCAGGTACCATTTATGTGCCATTCCCTTTCCTCAAAACGAATTTTCAATTTTCAACCTTTCTCTGGTTTTTAAAAAAGAAAAGGCGCGTAATACTGTCCCAATTTGTAGGAGGATGCCACCGCCTATACTCACGGTGCGATTGAGGTGTCCACTGACCCAGTGATCCATTACGCTTGCTAGTCACAGGCTTCATACACGTACACAGACACACACACCGCTGAAACCCGTGTAGTGAGTCTAGAAGTGTTTTCGCACTGAAAATCGAAGCGGCCTCCATCGAAACGAAAAGGCGCCCGTGTGCTGTGCGATGTCAGTGCACGTTAAAGATCCCCAGGTGGTCGAAATTATTCCGGAGCCCACCACTACGGCACCTCTTTCTTCATTTCTTCTTTCGCTCCCTCCTTTATCCCTTCCCTTGCGGCGCGGTTCAGGTGTTTGCCGACATGTGAGACAGATACTGCGCCACTTCCATTCCCCAAAAACCAATTTTTCATTTTTAAATTTACCTCAAAGAGACGACGTTGTCACTACAACAAAGCAAGGCGGAACCTAAGTGACCTTGCCTGGAGGGAGAAGACTGCCTCGCAGAACAAAACAAAAACAAAGAAGGAATAACCAAACACAAGATGAAAAGAACCCTGCGGGTGGCCACGTAACAACAGCCTGGCATAGCTCGCCATTCGACCGGTAATCTCCGAATGTCCATACAGGTGGACGAAGGCTTCGCAACAGAGGTTGGGAGGGGGTTGCGAGAGTGCGCTGCCTCACAGCGCACAAAGCCGGTACAGGACTCGTGCCCTTCCGGGGTCGCCAATTAACGGCCCCGGGGCGTCTTCGCCAAAGCCGGTCCTCCAAATGCAGCCACCCCCTTCTCCCCTCGTCTCCTTCCACTGGCTTTCCGCAGCGCCGTTTGGCTCGCATTCCCCAGCACCGAACACAGCGCCGTCGGGTCGCGCCGAGCCGGGCTCTTCGAGAAAAAGGACCCGCCAACATTGGCCGGCAGCCCCGATTGAGGTCGAGGCGGCCCTCTGTCTCCGGCAAAGAGCCCCCAAGGGGGTAAAAACACGCGCCCTCTTGCGCCGGAGAGGAACACGCTTGGCCAGATCGACGCGCATATCAATGGAGGGGGCCGACAGAAGCCTACAAAGACAAGGGGAAAAATCTCTTTTGGTGGGCTCTCTCAGGGATTGCGTGAAACGAGAAGCCCTATCTCTGGCACGTGTGGGCGGCGGCAGGCAGAGTTGCAAGCGTGCGGACGGACGCGAGAGACGGTGACCGGAGGCCATGGAAGAAACGCGCAATTGACTCCTTAGTCGCGCACACTCACCCGAGTTGATTATTTCGGGCGCGAGGGACAAAAAAATAAAAAAAATCAGAGGGTTCTCGCAAAAAAAGAGAAAAAAGCGTGGGCGCATTTGACCTTCGTGCGTTTGTTTGTGTGCCTGAAATGGCAGCTGCTCTGAGTGAGCTACATGCCGTAAATGCCAGGAGAATGAGGAGGAGGATCGATCGGTAACTTCTACGGGAGGGAGGCGCAAGCGGAATGAGCTTAACCGTTTAGGCTCGATTCGGCAGACGTTTAAGGTTTGTTCCTGCCGATGGCAGATCAGGGAATAAACTCGCTCATTAGGTTCCCGGCGTAAGCGATTATCGGTTTCTTCAAGTTAATCAATTGCCATGGCTTTTCACGGATTTAGGCCTATACGCAGTGTGTATCAAGAGAAGAGACGTTTTTAAGGCCGGAAACAGTGCAAAGCACATTCGATTTGCAACGCATGTGACTTCGTCATTGCATGACTCTGGGAAAAAATTGCTTGTCCTTTATGTTTTTTTTTTTCGTAAAAGTAATCCTGGTCTGTCTGGAAAGAAGGTGGATGAAGTTTTCCTTTCTTGTATACAGGAACAAGGATGTTTCCTTTCTTTTGGAAACAGGTAACACTTCTAAGCTATAAATTACAATATAATCCAGGAGGCTAAACAGCACAGCACAGCAGATAGCATAGCGCATCCCAAAGCATATAGAAGACTATATAGTAAGACGTGTAGCTTCCAATCGAATCGAATCGAGTCGAATCGCATCGCATCGCATAGTATAGACCTAAGCGATGGCCTTTTGTTAGAGCATCCGCCTCGCATTCGGGAGGTGCTGGGTTAAACCTCCGGTGCTACCGGTTGCGCACCAACTTTCTAATCGGTACGAGATTTCCCCGGCCTTGTGCCCGGCTCTTCTGGGGTGAATTTCTTCGAAAAAGGTCTTTGGCCAACCTCAAGGTCGACCTTAGGTCAACTTCAACGGTCTACAAATGGGCTTCACCACACGAGGAAGATATGCGTTCTTTTACGGCGGAACGAATCACTGACCCGTCAAAGCAACGGTTTGTCTACGATCCTTTTTCCAAGCACTTCACCCCGGAAAGGCTGCGCACCAGACATGGGGAAATTTTTGCTTCTAAGAAAACCTGTCAGCATATCCAGCGGCACTGGGGATCGAACCCAGAACTTTCAGAATGCGAGGTGGATGTTCCACCACAAAGTCACCGCTTCCGTTACGAAAAGGGCCACTAGTGGTCTTTATCGCACGAGGTGGTTGAAGGCGGTCGGAACGAATGAATTGAGGAGTTGAGTTGTTCGCTACTGCTGCGATTAGCCTAGCAAATGTTCTGCCGCCTGCTGCTCCACCGTAGCGACTGCAAGAGTTTTTGGCACAGATCTGTTACCTACCAGTCACAGCTACACTGCCACGCAAACAACATTCATAATAGTCCCATATTGATGCTGTCGACATTTTTCACCCAGGTCAATGTCTTGAAGGAATTTCAGAAGGCGGGAGGCCTCCTTCCTAGATGTACGGTTCCCGCGCCGGTAAATAATGCTTTGAAGTCAACTGTGTGGCTCTCCTGCCCTCTTGAGGGACGCGGGTATAGAACACACCTCTCCGCTTTGTACTCTCGGCAGCACATGGGGTAATCATCTCGATCCCTGTGCACACCACGTGATGTATACAGCAGTGACGTTGCCAGACGCGTCTTATGCATCCATGAATCACTGACCCGTGAACTCAACGGTGTGTGTGTTTTGTTCAAGTGTACTTCCTTAGCCGCACACTTCTATGCTGTTCGTGTGCTAGGAGGTCAGGGCTCCTCAAGCTGTTCCTCACAGCTTTTACCTGCCCTCCTCGTAACTTTTTTTCTTGTGGAATAAAATTTGATTTGATTTCATTTGATTTGATTAGTCCAAGACCCTCTATCCAAGCATTTCACCCCAGATTTTACACCGCCAGTGGGAAATTTTGTACCCATTAGAAATCCAGTGGATCCGCGGTTCTGGGGATCGAACCCAGCACCTCTCGAATACGAGGGTGCAGCATAGCATAGCACAGCATAACATACCATAGCTTAGCATAGCATAGCATAGCACAGCATAGAATAGCGCAGCATAACATAGGAAAAATTTTTACACGTAACTAATTATATGCAACTAAGTCCACCCGCCACACTTGGCATGAAAGCGCACACATTTCGAAAACAATCGCGGTAGCTGTTTGGCTGTCTCGTTTCATGTGGCCTGTCGGCCATACACAGCTCGCAAATAATTGCTCCATTTCCCCTGTTCGCCAGGTTTGTAAACACATCGTTGAAGTGTAAAGCTCGAGCCATAAAAAAAAATGCACGTGAAAGCGGCTCAAATACTCATACAACGAAGTCATAAAAGTGGCTTCAATCCATGGCATGCACCATGACAGAAGCTTCGCGCGTACGATAGGCGGTCCAGTGCTGTTGAGCCTTCGCGAGCTCACCTCCAACCGAGGGCAAAAAAAAGAAATAAATAAAGAACAGAAAAGGCAAACTAAACTCCCCCATTTCCCGGCAGCGGGTGTACGGCACGCAGCACGCCAGGTCGCCTTTTATGCCGCTTTCATTTTTTTCCCCCTCCCTCGCTTCTTTTCGCCATTTTTTGTGGAAAGCCGCAGTTTTGCGCCCCACAGAGGCGGCCAAACGCCATCACGGGACAAGTGACAAGCCATGTGACAACTTACAGCGGGACCGACACATTCAATTTTCGGCCGTCCCGTCACCCCCGCGGCGTCTGCGGCTGGCTTCATCACGGCCGCGCTTTGAAGGGCGCCCGGGGGTTGCTGCAAGGTCCCCTTCAAGATCCTGAGGGGATTCTCTTCTGAGGATGTCGAGAAACACGTGGTGGGTAGAAAGTAAGGTCGTGACAACACTATGATGAAGGAAGTGCCACTGAATGGGGGATTGCTTGTCTGCGCTTGTGCCTAGCTCTCTTATGAGAGACTAGAGTTCTAAGATGGCAGATTCCAGCAAGCGCAAGACAAAGTCGTGCGCGTACGCAAAGTGTTCAAGTAACGCGAGCACGGGGGCTTAAAGAAACGGATACCTTCTGCCGGTCTGAAAGGCAGAGAGCATAAAGGCCTCTTATGCATTTGCATGGGGCAAGACGCCCTATTTTTTGCTTGATAACACTAGTGATTTATTAAAGTTACCGATTCAAGCTTTAAGACCTATAAGATGAACGCGAAAGCTGTAATTAGAGTGTTTTCTAATGTGGGGTGAAACCTCCAACGCCACACATTCTAAAAATATACTTCATACTGAAAATTCTATTTTTTACAGGCTCTGTAGGAAGCACGCGAAGCACCGCAGTGATAGGATTTCGACACCTCGCACGCGCTCACAGTGCCTTTTCATGAGACTGAGCCTGATCGATCTTCCGTACCCGTACCCGTACCCGTGCATGTGCATGTGCACGTGCCCATACCCGTGCACTCATATTTGAGAGACAGATGAACACGAGATTCGCCGTCAGCTTTCCCCACTTTATCCTTAAGAAAAAAGGGAACACCTGCTAAGTCCAGCGTCTGACACAGGACATAGTGCGATACAAACAGGCAGTGAAGCCTTTGCGCAGTAGAGACGTTCTTGCGGGCTACATGGCTAATTTTGAGGTAAAATAAAACTGCGTTCATATGGCGAGAATAAGAGGTAAAGAAATTGTGGCCGGAAGTCTGGTATTCGCTTTGTTTGCCTCCTGTCCTTGCAGTATTCGCGTAGTTTTATTTCTCCTTTTCGAAAGCATGAAATCCGTCAGTAAAATTGTTAAACGTGCATAAGCCAACGATGACACCTGTAGGCGACGTTTTAGTGCTGATGACTTCGTGTGAACAATAAGCAAAGCTTTTGATTGGCAAGGTTTCTGTGCATACTCGGCAGGAATGACGCCTTGAAATTTGTCGTGGGGAGGCGTAGAGAGACCTGTAGAGTACTAGGTGTACTTTCAATGAGAAAATGGCATTGGATGATCACATACATTAGATAGCATATAAACTGTTACGTGTAACTGGATAGATTTACACTCACAAGCACGTCCTACATATAAAAGTGAAAATGCAGCTTCATTATTCCCTGTTCTGTTCACATCTCGATTATTGTCACTTGTTATGATGAAATAAATAATTAAAATCTTGCGAAAATTACACATCCAACAGAAAAGAATGCTTAAAATAATACATACACACAGTGTAGTATGACCATCTATCTGAACCACTTTTTTTGAAAGACTACATAGTGAGAATTTATGATCTCTACGCATGCCCCTAATTTCTGATTATATACCCGAAATAAAAAACAGTACATCATCATTAGCAAATTGTGTGCCCCGCCCTCCCCCCCCCCCCCCCCCCCACACACACACACACAAATACTGCTTATTACGGGAAGGAAAAAAAATTATTGCTCTTTTGTATAGTTAAGTCTAGGGAGGTGCATTCATTATGCGAACCCGTTGGTTTCTATTACGCGAGTAAATACGGCAGATATCTCGACAAACAGCGCGCCTTTGTCCCGACGGCATTTTCCAAGAAGGATATATATGTTTCAGGGCGAATCTGGGGTTCGAAAGCTTCCTTTCTACAATAAATTTTCTTATGCACTGCAGTCATTTTCTAGGAAAGCACACTTAGAAGCATTAAGGCATATTAATTATTAAGGTATAAAAAGATATTAATTTTGATGCGTATACAAAACTAAATGTAGCTGAACTGCATGTCGTAAGAAACGCGCCTGTGCTTAAATTCGTTTACCCGCAAACGACAAGCCGTCAAGCTTTCGATCTTGTAAACACATCGCTTCGTGAAGAAGCGCCTAAAAGCTGAAAGCTCCAGGTACTGAACAGGCATTTCCCAAACAATCTTCTACAGCCAATAGAATGAAGGAGGCGGCACAGCACCGAAGGAAAATCGGTTATTCGTGCACAACGACGCATTATCAGCTACCAACGAAGGTCGCTATACGCGAGCACAGTGATACTGTTTGAGTGTATACGTACATAGATCTGGGCTTCGCTCCAGGGTGTCAAAGGCGTTTATAATTAGCGTTAACAAACGACACGTATACACATATAGGCGAATGAGATAAAGCGGCCCCGAACATTCTTCGGGCCCCTTTTGGTGCGCACACACACAACGCCGCCTCGGCATCAATATCAAACAGTAAAGAGAAAAAAAAACTAGCAAAAAATGAAACAAGTCACCAAATCGTAAGGCATGGAGCCAGAAGGCCGGACGTAATGACACGTCGCTACACTTACCTTTTCAGAGGCGCTAGCATTCACGGAACGAGGCGTGTATATCTCGCGTTATTCCTCCACTGTCATCGCCTTTGCGGCTGCCTCCACTCCTGCGCCAAGAAGAGAAGGGGAAAAGAATAAAACGGTGGGTAAGTATAACAAGACAAAAATCACCCCCGTCGGAATCTAACACCTTTTTGCATACGCGCACAAGGCGGCACCCGAGCGAGTCTTTAACGATCGCGAGCGCCCGGCGCGTATCAGACTTGTCCTCCGGGCTAGAGCCATTATTAGCGAGCACCGCGCGAATGTGGCGATTGTGTCCGGCGTGCGCCGAGGCGGCGAGGTCTCCTCTTCCGTGCATGCGACGCGGCGCTTACAAAGAGTTGGCTTAATGCACTGTCGACCAGGCGGCCCCGGTATGTGTGCGTGTGTGTTCGGACTGCTTCCATCGCGGACAGCCGATCGGCGAGCTGTGAGCCAAGACCAATTACATGCTAAGCGATTTTGAGCAAGGTCTCCCTCCTGCATGCGCTCTTCTGCGCGTTTCCGCTGTACGTCCAGCGTCTGCAATAATGACAGAGAGGCAGGGACAAGGGAGAAAATAACGAGGGTAGCGAAGACAAAGAGGAAGCTAGTGCGTATTAACCTGCTGCTAGGGAGCCTTGTGGCGACCCGCTGTGGCCGGTATATTGCAGCCCTGGGATCGAATTAATGTCCAAAAACACAGGAACCTTTTGAACCAGGAATAACGAAGTTAATAAATGCAGAAACCAAGGAGTGTCACAAGTTTAAAAGGCATAGTTCAGTTGGGCCTCCTTGTTCGGAACAAACTGGTGCAGCGTTCCAAGTCGTAAGAACCACCCCGCTCAGTCAGGAAAAAAAAAAAAAAACAGAAAGGCTTTTCTGGCATACGACTCATACTTTTTCCGATTTTAATTTATCTCCACTAATGAGAGGGTGAAGAAGAGTCACTAGTTTCCACGTAGGAAAATAGGGTAAAATTGTTACAAGTATCCGCTCCGTGTCAAATTCTTTCATAGTTATTTTTACCGATGAAAACAACTAATCAACCATGACTGCACGTTTTGTTATTGGGCCAAATGCGTTCATTATAAATATTTCTTTACAAAAGGCTATAAATGACAGGTTGCACCAGAGAAATGTTTATCACGTCCCAATTTTTATATATTTCCTCTTATTCGTTACAATTTGTTCGTCACGCAGTCACGTTCTTATCCGCAATACGCAGCGTTATTGCGTCTGTGCTTAACCTAAGCGCCTTTGGACGATCGCTGCTGAACCAATCCTCGCACCGCCACAAGCGCCACTTGAAATAAAAAACAGTGTTACTGAACGGCGGAGTCACCAAGGTGTCACTGCTGACACAGCGAAGCTAGTAAGACATAACATGAGTGTATCTATTGCTCAGGTTGCATGGTCTTCACAAGTGCTACGCGAACTCATCTTGAAGTGATGCTGTGCTCTGCACATGACAAGGAACCAAAGCGTCTTATAATCACAATCGATCGAATGAAGAGACAACTCTGAAATATGTCCACGGGTGGCCCAAGATTTACTCCCATACCCCGTCTAAACACCGGCTGCGTCTGCTCACTCCGCCGATGCTCCTCGATAGCCACAGAGGCAGAGTTTCCGGTCAAAGACGACGACTACGTCACAAACAACCGAAAACGTACACCATACACAGCTGTCGCTGTTCGAGGAGGCTTGGAGACATCTATTCGGAATCACTTGTAACCGGATTGAGACTGCAATCACGGTCTCATAAAGAAAAGCTAGAGCACTGAGCAGCATTTTATAATAATAATAATAATAATAATAATAATAATAATAATAATAATAATAATAATAATAATAATAATAATAATAATAATAATAATAATAATAATAATAATAATAATAATAATAATAATAATAATAATAATAACAATAATAATAATAATAATAATAATAATAATAATAATAATAATAATTGGTTTTTTGGGGAAAGGAAATTGCGCAGTATCTGTCTCATATATCGTTGGACACCTGAACCGCGCCGTAAGGGAAGGAATAAAGGAGGTACTGAAAGAAGAAAGGAATAGGTGCCGTAGTGGAGGGCTCCGGAATAATTTCGACCACCTGGGGATCTTTAACGTGCACTGACATCGCACAGCACACGGGCGCGTTAGCGTTTTTCCTCCATAAAAAGCATTTTATAGCAATAGCCGTATTAGAGATGTCTTCCAGCTTTCGCATCGCCGTTGGAGTAGTATATAGTACCAGCACATCTGACTTAACAGAATACTCGATGACAGCACTCAATAACATCTCCAAACCACGTGGTCACCTTGCAACCAGTGAGAGCGAAGCATTGCCGTGCAGGTCGTTAGGAACGTGCCCTCTCTTATGGTTTGGTTTGGTTTGGTTTACGGAGGTTTAACGTCCCAAAGCGACTCAGGCTATGAGGGACGCCGTAGCGAAGGGCTCCGGAAATTTCGACCACCTGGGGTTCTTTAACGTGCACTGAAATCGCACAGTACACGGGCCTCTAGAATTTCGCCTCCATCGAAATTCGACCGCCGCAGCCGGGATCGAACCCGCGTCTTTCGGGTCAGCAGCCGAGCGCCATAACCACTGAGCCACCGCGACGGCTTCCCCCTATTATGATGACGTCGTTGTGAAGGAGGGCGAGAGAGGGTATTGGGGGAGGGAGTGGAGGTTCAACCCTCGCAGCCATTTTTTCTCCATGGGGAATGCCGAAAAATGCCGAATCTTTACACGTGCAACGATAAAGACAAGAATTTTACGGCGACGTCCGACGGCAGTGAGTCAGTTCCCTATCAAACAGTGTTGAAACATGTTGAACCAATAACTGTGCGCACTAGTTCAGACTGCAGAGGAACGAGCCAGGACACTTTTATATTTTTCTTATTTTTCTTTATTAGTCCCACTAGAGTATTATAGTTTATCACGAACAATGGGTTCTTTTTAAACGAGCGTATGACGGAGGTGAGTGGAACCAATATATTTAATTCACAATTGCGAACAGTTCTGTTCTAACGGAATGTGAAACTCGCTTTATGGATTTTGCTGATGACGTGTGTTTATGCAGTTTTTATTAAGAGACTGCAAGGAATGTTTCTTGTGATTTGTGTGCACACCCGGGACGGTACACAACGTAAGAAGGACGATTATTTTATTTTAACCTCCACTTTGCCACAGTAGCTCATAAACTATGTTAAAAATCCCCGCCCTAGAAGAGAAAAAAAAGAACACAAGACAAATAGTGCAGGCAGCGCTGAGGTAGCGATACCATGAAGTCTGCATGCTATGCTCCGCAGGCAGAGCGAGTGATTGGAGCATGCTCGTCGAACAAGGCATCTCTTTCAACGCGGGGGGCGGCACAAGTAAATAACAGTCAGCATCAGTCTGCTACAAGTGAATGCGAGAAATACTAAGAGCGCGGCACGCCAAGCGCTGTAAAGAGCAGGCAGGCTTAATTTTCTCCGCGCCTGGTCACTCAGTGAAACGGAGCTACTTCGCCTTGCTGTACTACCTTAGCCATAACTCTTATGGCTTGTATGCGACGTGTGTGACTCCTCACTAGAGTAGAGATCTTGAACATGAAGGCTCCTAACTCAACTGCTGAGGCCTTGATGAGGCCAGACGTTCAGACGTTGAAAAGCAGGGATATACTTCTATCATTAGAGCGTTCATAAGATATCTTGATGCTGCATTGTTGCGCCTCAGTAGCTTTTTTTTCCTCTTAATTACAAAGCTCCTGTTATGGGAAATTGAGGTGCTCTGTAAACCCTAATGTTCTCACTCTTTATCGCTTTTTCCTTCCCGGTGTGCATAATTAGATCCGACGACTGAATATTCCTGAATACTGTTATAATGTCGTCCTTATTTCAACGCATCAAGTAATAGCTCCAGCTTGAAATGGAGCTTTTTTTTTCCTTTGCCTACGTCGGTTGAAAGTACTTGGGTGACGTGCGCTGAAATCAGTAACCTCAACAGCAGTACACGTCAGCTTCAACTTCACAGTGGCAAGAACAAAAAAAAATTGACAAGCGATCGGTGGCCCTATCCGATGGAAATGCATAACATTATACTTTCATTCCCCTTTGGATGACACGGCACATCGCGCACATTTCTTTACATCTACATTTATTGCGCTCTTAGTCTTCTTTGTACATCTTTACACTTGACTGCCTTGCACACTTAGTCTTGTATTACACGTCTGATCTCCACTATCCACCGACAGTCGGTTCTGGAGGTGGCTGGACAACAACCACTTCAACGGAAGAATGGCACCCGGGGCGCGCCTGCCTCTCTGCATGCTATCTCTGCTTCTCTTCTCAGCTCACTTGGCAGCCACCACGGCTCAGCCATCTCCCGGCTTTCTCTCCTTTTCGATACAAGTGGAAAGGGGGGTTTTCCTCTCTCCACTTTACACCTGACAACTGTGCCCATGGCAGGTGGAGGCTTCAGAGAACTCCGCCGACGGGCACTTCTTTTTTTCTTTTCCGAACCGAGGCCTCTAATGCTAACGCACTGAAAGAAGGAAATTGCCCAGCTTTTGCGGCAGCTTAGCAGCAAGCTTTTCTCTGAAAAATGAGCAACCTTCTCGCGGTATCAAGGTGCAGCGTAAGTCCAGCTGCGGAAAGTCCACGAATCTGTGATGATTTTCGCCGCCTTTGCATCTTGCACATGGCCCTTCGTTTGCAGGTTTTATTTTGTCTCCCCCGGCATTAGGGGGGCAAATATCAGAAGATAATTTTTGAGCTCAAACTCCGGTACAGATCGGGGTTTTAAGCAAAAAAGTTCGATTACTCGAAGTTTTTCCATGTCATTTTATTGTCTCCAGTATACCGAAATAACGAAATAAATAAATTTACTATGAGCACGATTTCTTGTGCGGGAAATTAAGGGGTCTCTTTTTTTTCCTCATTTTATGTGATAAACAATGTGGAAATGGCAGGTTTCAGCAAAACAGCCAATGAAGTTAGATATTCGCAGTTATTTCGTCGCATACGCCGTCGTCTACTGGGCAGCAGCTTCCGCGCCCATGGAAGGACTCCTTGCCTTTGTTTATTACCGCGAGAACATACAGTCATTATTACCGAGACCATTTGAAACGGACAAGAACCTTGGAGCAGGATGTCATTAGCGTGGGTAGCGCTTTGTTACAGACTGATTCCAATAAGATGTATGGTCAGTAGCCCCGTCTTGGCCTTTCGCTCCTAAGCCTATACTTTTAATAATTGTTCTCAAATTCAGCCTCATGATGAATATCAAGAGTTAAAAGAGGATTAAAATTATAAGTTTATTGAAAACGCCCATATGAAATAAGCGCAATATATTAGCTAATTTTCGTACGGTGTCTCAGGTTTGTGCACTAGAAAACTACTTATCTACGCTCCTAGCTTTGAGGTTGAAATCGGGTTTAACTTTGATTTGAAGAAATCTCTTTGGGGTTGAACAATAAGGTAAAACTGGGTCATCCTAAGACGAACGCCCTATTTATACACTATTTGTGATACGCAGTGCATATAGAGCTATAAATTTGAATTTTCATATCCGTGTGGTCTAGTAAGTTTATTGCAAAAATCATTAAGTTCAAAAATAAAAATGAGTGTCTACTAAAAATTCAGAGGTGGTTTGGCTTTCCCAGCCATCCTACCCGCCCCTAGCGAGGAATTTTGCGTAGGAAAAGCACGCCGAACAGTATTATCTCGATGACAAAAATTCCAAGAAATATGTGGTTCGAACGCACCCTCCGCCTCCCCCCCCCCCCCCCCTCTCGCTCTAACAGTGATCCACAAATCAGTCCCTGCTATAAGTAGACATATACGCCGCAACTGCCGAGCTATAAATACGACACAGCACACCTTAGTAGTTCCTACAATCTCACATTTGCTTCTGTGTAATATCAGTTCTGTAACAGTTGCAATAGCTAATTCGCTTATATCAAAAAGAACGACTGTAAGGTGATCATAATGCGTGGCTTTAGCAGCTGTACAGGATTGGAGCAGCAATCTCTGAAAACATCCGCGTGCTCAGCATTATCAGCTTTGGCTGGGCACAAATCAGGCATAAATTACAATAAATAACTTCCCTGCAAATGTTACGTAAACGAGCACGCAGAAGGTTTCTAGCGCGATGTTGAAGCTTTCACTATGTTATCTAAAAAAAGAATTTACTCCATCTTGGCTGGATAAATTAACAGATGGAGCCTTAACAGTTGGTCATTTTCCATCAAAGCAAAGGCTTCATTTAACTTTTCTATTCGTGCTGTCGTATCGACGAGGATAATTAGGGCAGATAAATAGGGAACACAGCACCTGGCAGCTTTTTTATCATACAGAGGGCGCCATTAGCGCGCACTTTGTGTTGGCGTTGTCTGTGGAAGTTTCTGAATACTTCCCAGTGGATATGCCACCCATATAAAAAATGGCCTATACACTTTATATGGACTTCTTATGGACTGTTTTCTCTTCCTACAGATATTTCGTTCTGTCTATTCATAGTCTATAGACAAATATCTACTATAAGTGTATGAGCATAAATACAAATATTGTGCATAGTCTGTTCACTGAATTCGTAGTCTCTATAGATTGGTGCATAGGATTTGTCTGTAATAATAATAATAATAATAATAATAATAATAATAATAATAATAATAATAATAATAATAATAATAATAATAATAATAATAATAATAATAATAATAATAATAATAATAATAAACACCTTTATTTTCAGACAGCACATTTACAATTCTTAGGACAAGTCTGCCCAAGCCATAAAGGCTTGTCGGGCAGTACTCGGCAGTCGGTGAATGACATATGAAAAACAGGTGTGACAAGCAAGCATACAATGATAAACCTTAATATGAAAAGCAAACAAGAAAAAGAAAACAGATTAAATAACCGACATATGGGTTTTTAAGAAGTTCCTTAATTGTGACAGCGAAGAAACTGAAAAGATCGAATCAGGCAAAGAATTAAAAATTTTGGGCATGTAATAATTACGAGTGAAGTGGCCATAATGAGTGTAGCAGCGAGGTACCGTGAAACGGGGGTGATGTCGAAAAGAACGAACAGGAATGAAAGGAACCAAAAATTCGCTCTCCCAAAAGTGAGCACGAATAATTACATGATGGAAGAGGGCATCAAAAGAGGGCAGCTGTAAAAGCGAAAACAAATTGCAGTCTACAGACAGTCAAAAGAAATTTGTTAAGGGCAGAGCGGCTCGCCTTTCCAGACTTCTCAGTCCTCTTTAAGGCCTCTAGTTATTTCGCAGGAGAATCGCGACATGTAGCTGCCTCACTGACTTTATTTAGAGAAACACCTTATTGTGCTTGGTGTATGCCTTGTTGTAAAGAAAGCACGAAGATTTCAAGTAGAGTATGCGTTTTTCCCCCTAGATCCTTCCTCTCGATGAGCGATGGTGGCTTTCACTTTTAATCTTAAAGAAAACATTGAAGGGACTGCGTTGTGGTAGGCTCATTGTATTTCTTTTTCTTTTTCACTCCGCCATGGGGAATAATATGAATTTACATAAAAATCTACCGCAATGATTTTTGGCTGAGTATGCAGTTATTGACACCGGTGTGATTTTTTAAAGGATTCCACGAATTGACAGTTGTCTTAATCTGAATGGGCAAAAAAATGACTGTCGGTAAGGATGTGCAATGATTATTTTCGCAGCAGCAGCCAAAAGGACATGTTTTCGAACATCACGGTATACAGATGCAACAGTCATCGGTCAACTACTGCGTGTTGCATTCGTTATAAAAACGGGAACCGCGGGCTGAATTCGCTGAAATTCAACTGATCAGGACATAAGGCGACTCTCACTACCCCTGCCTGTTTTGGGATGCACACAACTAAAATCATCACAAGCGGGGCTCCTCTCATCAACCTAATCTTTAGGAGTCAAAAACAATACGTGCTGCACTATTCACAAGATTAATTGATGAAAAACTCTGAACCAGTAAAACGAATATATACAGAAAAAAAATGTATCGTAAGTATTTCTACTTTAGTGCTCACTACTTGACAAAGGGTGTTATTTTTGCAAAGATTTCAGCCTTTATGTAACAGATAAAAATCGGCATAGCAGCCTTTCTTGAAGTTAATAAATATAGTAATCAGGCTTACGATCTGCCTTTAACCACTTTATAACGCTGCTAATTGCGACTACTTCTATGAAAGACTCATAGCTTAAAAGCATAGCGACATCAGTGTGGAAGCTTCCCGCGGATGCACATGCAGGAGTCAGCAATATTTCAAGACCAGATACGCTAGATGGGCTGGGTGCCTCGCCCTGTTTGCGAAGGAAAAACTAGTTATTCGAACCTATAATGTAAATGAAATTATTTTTATTAATTTATGAATACTGCCAATTTCGTACAAGCCCAGTCGGAAAACACAACAAACAAGTTTCTGCCGTCACAACAAATTTCTTGTAAGGTTTTTGGCCAGAAACTTGTAGTAGCAACAGAAAAGTAGTACAGAACTACAGGCTACAGAAAAGCACTACAAAACAAAAGAAAAGCTGTCGTTACGACAGAATTCCAATATATTGTCGTATTTTTGACACCGTTCTGTCGTTTTTTTTTCGATTCGGAGATGACGTGGGAACATAGTTCTGCCAAAACACACACAAAAAATACAAGAATGCGGAAAACGAAAATATATGCAGGCATAGAGACTCAGACATAATACTCCTGATAAAGTATTTTCAATGCGTACTTTTAGGCACCACTTTCTGGCGAGATAAACGTCACAGAGTGATCAGTCATAACATGTATATACACATCTTTAGTGAAAAGTGTAGTTTGGCAGCTGCCCTTCAATAACATTTTTACAGCCTTTGTATTATTATCTGTAGTCAACCCATAGGCAGACCACAGAATGTCTATCTGTAGATAGTGTACTGAAAATTCCGTTAGGAAGGGTGGCGTAAGTGCCTGACTACACGGTTTAACAGTGAGCATTGTGGCCCGGGACTTTGGACCATGCAGGGCCTCCCGCACATGTCGCACTATTGAGCCATTAGCAATGCGGCACATGCGCTTGGCAGCGTGAAGGGAGGCCCCATACTTCTGGTAGCGGGGAGCGTTGGCCGAGTGGAAGAAATGATAAACAGTAGAAAGAAGAGACGAGCCCCTGACTGCCGAGCAATGTGGGCATAGATCAGTGCGCGCCACCGTATCACTATCACACGACGCAGTGACAGAACGAGCGCAGCCTTTAAAGTATTCCGGGGGTTGAATGCGCCCAGAGCCAACACGTGTCGATGTTACGTAAGAGGTGAGGCGTCATTCCGCAGGGAAATCGAGAGACCGGTTTCCGCTGATTAAAAAGAAAAACGAAACCAGCGCACGCGTCTCTACATAAGGAAAATGACTGCGCTAATCTCGCTCGCGGATACCTCTGCATTGTCCGCTGCTACAGCACAGAACAGGCGCGCTCTTTTCTTCAATTAGTACGGCGAGGAAAACGGCTTTCAATGCCACCGCGATTTTGCCCACCCGAAGCGGGGTTTTCCACGAGGAAAGAATGCCGTGCTTTTGTGCTTTCACCTAGAGCGCCGAGAGTGCGAGCACTCCTGCCTATAAGCTCTCTAAAGCACCCTTTGGGGCAATACTCGAAATAAGCACGCCGCTTAACTGGCATTCCACTGTATTAATTCTCGCTACGCGCATCAGTCACGCGTTGGCAGATGCAAAGTCCGTTCATGCAAATCTGCCTACGCATAATGTTATTTTCATGTTCTTTTCCTGCGTGTTTGTGATATACCCAACAATTCTGGACAAAAGCATTTTTTGAACCGGAAAGAGTTTATGAACGCAATTTTTTATATATTGTAAGATTTCACTATAACAATAAATATGTCCGAAAACCTCCTGTCGACAGGCTTGCATTTTTTTGGTATTAGCGTTTTTGCTATCGTCAAAAGCGTTCCCCATCGGTTTTCTAGGCCATTCTTGACTGCTCGATGCGAGCTACAGAAAAAACTTTAAAAGAAAAAGTTTACTGCACATTGGAACAATGGACCATTGCCTTCAATATTTCCATTACAGTACCTTACAATTTTCTAAATATTTAACATTTTTGTCCAAGAATTTTGGACCTGTTTCTGCAGATCACTCTTCATGGGATCCGGTTCGCCTGCCGTTCGACTAAGCGTGTCTTAAGGGCGTATTACGCAAAATTTCGAACGCAAACAAACATTACGATTTGTTTCATAAGCACAAGGTCGCTGCCTTCTAGTAAGTTTTCGAAGCAGGCTTTGAATGGAACGCAATTTAATGTGATTTTGAATGTTGTCCGAGGAGACGTTTGCCATTTCCACCCACATCGAGTGACGTCAAGGTGCACTTGTCTCAATTATTTTGACATCGCCGAACCCAGCGACTGTTCACAGGAACAATCAGTGCTTGCCGGCGACGCCGACGTAATCAGGATTGTGATAATCCAGGTCGGCTGGCCGACCGTGACGTCAAGGAGCACTTCAGCGCTGGCACCAGCCAAGATTGATACTGCCGGTACAAAATAGTTGTTATTTATTTATTAACGCTGCCCACTGTTGTTTTAAGCTGATTTTCATGATTACTAGGTGCAAATGCTACTACTAGATACAAATACAAACAGCAGGCACAAATAAAACTGCTGCTTCAGAATAAAAGAAGAAACAATATAAATTAGTAAATAAGACTACATAAAACAAGTGTTATTCACAAAAATGATCTATTAATAACTTGTGGATATTAGTTCGGATATTATAGTTTGTGGATATTTGTTCAGTGGCAATACGGCAAAAAAGTTCGTTCAACTCCACGATAGCAGTTGGTAGGAACGATATAGTAAAGGCGTTAGTTGAACCGTGTATCCGCTGAATCCGCTGAACCAGTCCGTGACCCGGCATGCATTCCAGTCTACAGGTTCGCATAAAAAAAAGTGTAATCCTGTAGCTGTGCTAGTGTGTTATTGACCGGTGGGGAAGAAGTGCTGATTCGAAAAATTTTAGGGGTGTCCGAAATCCGAAATTTTCGAATAGCGTACCGAATGTTTTCTTATTCGACCCGGTGAACGAATCAGTAGTCCATGTTCAAAATTATTTGAAACTAATGGAATGTGCGCTCAGGTTTTCGAATAACTTCCGAGCGACAGATACGAAGTACGGATAAGACATGCTGTAGTTTTCTACGCCCACTGTTCAAAACATGGGCCCACGCCGACGCCGCACAGCATCCACTCTCTGCGTGGAATAGCAGGTTCAACGCCGCGATGCGATCCATTCACGAGGCAGCGTTCATAGGGCTCATATGTGGCCTCAAGGATCGGCCGAAGCTGCAGGGCTCATGGTTTAGCGAACCCTGCCTTGATGCCCGATATCGGAGGCCAAGGCCTCCCACCTCTCTCATCTACTGACATGTGACGCAAGTTTATTTACTGTCGCCGTCAGTATACCAAAAAGCAATTTTCCCGTGCGTATGGCATTACTGCCATATATAGTTAAAAACACTGATTTCTGTACCTGTCTATAGCTCAGATCTGTGTTGCGTCTTTTGGCAATTGCAGATATAGCGCTATTTGGTATAGCACTGCGCCGCAACCACGCCGTTAGCGCTTGGATTTTTCGCACAATCATTTGTACGTATAAATATATGCGCAGAAAGCAAATATCAGTGAAATATCCGATTCGTATTCGATTCGACTTTATCACGATGCGATTGGTATTCTATTCGGTACTTGGCTATATTTACTATTCGTATTCGATTCAGTTTAGAAAAAAGCTGTCCTCTAATGTACTACAACACTGAGAATGCTGTGCCGAAAAAAGCGTCTTCTAAGTCTAAAATTGTGCAAAGTCTTGGTTGAAACACCCTGTATATGCAGGGCATGCACAGGCAACGTGTCCTATCGCATCGTTACACATTCCGTACAGCTAAAACACCTAAAACACGCAGGGTTGTCAGCCATACACCAACACGAAATGAATACTGGGACTGTATTCTATAAAGAGCCATTATCCATTTCATCTGGCGTTACGTCAGCATGACGGCAGCTTCAGACAAACGCAGCAAGCGCACAGTCACAGAGATCACAATGTACGAGGTGCGCCCGTCGACGATAACCATCGCCACTCTCCGCATGAACCGGATCACCCACCATTGCCCAATGGTCCGGTCGCTTCCATGGACGCTTGAAATACGCGGCTACCTCACAGAAAAACAGTGACCAACGCGATAAGAGAAAATGGATCCGAAGTGGAAGGCGGATGAAGTATCCTTATAGAATACTGCCCGTGGTTCGTGAACGCAATTCCAGGTCACAGGTAACACAGCGAAGTCGCTTAACGCCGTGGTGGACAGGGTGGAAATCGTATAGCTGCAGATCAGGAACACACATGTGTGTTCATAAACTTGTCCGAATTCCGTGAGGAACGCGTAATCTCCCGCGCAAGGAATTGGGACAAACGCCGCGGCGTCCACTCTGGAAGTTGGGATCGACACAATATCACCTTCAGGGTGGGAATCGAGTGCAATCTGGGTAAAGCAAAGGGACTTAAAGAAATTCAGTGCGATCAAAAAGAAATTACGATGATTATGCCCGCCTACTTCCCACGGGAAGAAGGATAATGTACTCCTTCTTACAAGGAGGGGAATTAAAAAAAATGGCAAGAGGTTGATGAATGCCGATCAGAGCATATATGAGTTAAATGTGACGAGACCGATCCAATTAAAAAGAAATATCGTGCAGAAATGAAATACCTCTGCTGCGAGTATTAGTTTTCTTAAGATAACGAAAGCAAAGTGTACATGGATGACCAATAAACCCCTCTCGAGGTTCTCGCGCTTCAGTTGTGCCGCCGAAGAGGAAACTACAGGCTTCTTTTATAACGGCTCACTCGGATTCGCGCGCGAGGCGCTTGCGACATCTGCTGTATAGGGCGGATGACAGTAAGCTGCCACGGCTAAGGCTATCACTTAACTGTTAAGGGTGCTCAATATGTTCGACCTTCTGAGCAGTAATTTTTTCACTACTAAATGATGAAATTTAAAGATGTTAAGCCGCAATATTTTCTCTGAAAAGCTTCATTATTATTTAGAGCTATTTACATTTCGTGCGAAATATGCATGCACCTTACGCACAAGCTTCACGCATGCACACTGTACTGGAAACAACGCTAAAATGGCGGAAAAGAGAGAGAGAGAAAAAAGCCAAGCGCCAACCCGCCAAACTCGGCGCTCTAACTCGCTACAAGCATAAAGTTTTTCATCGCGTAATTAAAAAGCACAAAAGAAATGCCCATCCTTCCAAGTCGCAATCCTTGAGACCGTGCAGTTTCGAGTATATGGAATGCGAAGCGCGGTAACCTTTCCCCTTTACTATTCCTTCACGGCGCTTCACTTCTTTCTTTCTCCTTTCGTTTCTCTCAAATCCATCGCCGCGCCGTCTTGCGATAAAAAAAAGAAAACAAGCAAGAAATACCGCGGGACGTATCGCACGCAAAAACCGACGCGTTCAGGGGTGGGGGGAACGTGTGGGCGACTTGGGAGAAAGTGATGCGGGGGGCACATGCGTACGCGCTTTTACCGTATTTATAGAGGAAACCGGAAGCGACGCCCAAAAGCATTTCCGCTCAGTACCGCGGGCACTTGTTTTTCCCACGCAACGCTATTCCCGCCGCCTCTCCGTGCGCGCGCTCAGGACGGGGATGGAAACTTGAATCGCACCGCGGCTTCTGCTTCCCCAGAGTGTCATCGCGCACCTAACTTTTGTGCGACTGTGCTGCAAGAGGGGGGAGAGAGGGAAAAAAAAGGAAAGAAAAAGGCGTAATACATTCGAGAGAGTAAAGCCAGGAATTAAGTCCGCATGGGTCGGGGGGAATGTCTTATGATGTGTCATTGCTCTGGGTTGCGTTTGAATCGCTCTACATTAGGGTGGAAGGGGGCGGGGAAGGGTGTTCGGAGCTCCCGTTTAGGCTGCCAGAGGCTTTGTCGAGGGACGGATGTTCGCGGGCTCTTGAGTGATATAGACTGAATGAGAAAAGACAGCTTGCGGACGCCTCGCGAAGCACTAAGGCTTCCAGCAGGTGCGCCCAGCTACAGAAAAGAGCGGAGAAATTCATTGTGCGGGAGACAAAAAAAAAATTCCGTCTGAAGCGTCACTAAAGGAAGGAGTCTACCATCCCTTGGCCTAGTGGTCGGCTACTCTGGGGTGAAGAGCAGGGAAAAGTGTTTTTTTTTTTATTTCACCTAGTGCAGACCAGAGAAGTTAGTCACGGCCGTCTTTGGTCGAGCTGCCCTTGCATCATTTGAATAAAATCATCAGCATCATAATTTGCAAACAGCCGAACCATGTGCTCGTGCGGATCCCAACATTGCCTCTTTGTGCTCTAGTGCGTGCTTACCGTTCCCTAGTCCCCAGAATCCAAAAGGCATGAACTCCTCCCGTTACCTTTTCCTAGCGCAGTCGGAACCTTGGTTGCCGACCTGGAGGCGATTATAGCTTCGATACACGAGCCTTAACAGGGGCACCCCTTTGAGCGCAGGCACAGAAGGTGCAGACTCGATTATAAGTGAGGTGCACTTCTGAGAGAGGGAGAAATCAGATGAAGGAAAGGCAGAGAGGGTTGGAAGGCTTGTTTCCGATTGGCTGCCATAAGTGGTGGAAATAGTTTAAGTACAAGTTTAAGCACCTAAGTGAACACTAGTTTTCCTCAACTCTGCCATTTTTGTTCACAAGAGAGAAAATTTGAAATCAAAACATTCAAAGGCACCACAAGCATGCCGCGCGGACGACTATACCTGCTGGGGAGCGCGAAGGCGGGCTTTCGATCCCACAAGCTTCATCTCTTTTCCCACTAAGTACTAACGTTTCTGCGGCGTTGTCGCACGTACTTGCACGAAACTTAACAGGGATCCAATACAAAAGCTACTGATAGTGCCTCATAAGAGGTTTTGCAATATCTTAATTATAAAAACAATTAAACAAACAAAACCCACAAATGATGCTAACTCACTGCCCAGAGACCGAGTTACTGATTGTACTGCAGACTGTTTGCAATGGTGGAATGTTTTTCTCCAATTACACCTTTAGCTGAAAATATGTAGCACTTTTTTGTGTCTGTATTCTGCCAGTGTACATGCCGTAACTACCGCCAGAAATGTACTCTGGTGGTTTGAGTCCTATGGAGGCTCCGGACCTTCCTAAAAATCGAAAGTGCTTTGCACACAGCGCGCTTTCTCTCGTTGGGAGTTTCATTTACCGGAACCCAAGGATAAAGCAAAGCCAACGTGCCTGCGGTATATACGAGTGTGTGGAAGATGAAATTCATGTGGAAAGGCTTTAAGCAATGGCATACCTTAGTTGCAACCTTTTCTTCTTCAGCTTAAACAAAGACGGGACTGGAGCGAAATGGCAACTAGCCTTCTCTCTCTCTCTCATTCACACGCGCGATATGGACAGAGATGAAAGGGTTAACAAAACCGGAACACCCCGGCCTCACACCACCCCCGGCGACTTGTATCTGTGGGACGATTACTGGCAACCCCAGCGTCGCCGCAAGAGGTTCTCTCTTCTCCGCGCTACAAGAAAGCAAACACTCGGACCCCGTACACGGCCAAATGCACGAAGGGACGCTTCATAATTGCCACGCGAAACAATGCACGGCCTCGCAAGGTCGACGTACTCACGCCGCACGCGGGGAGGGATGATGCGCTCAGCCGCGTGCACAGCACAGCCCTATAAAGACATGGAAGGGGGCCCCTAATGCCAGCCCCTTTTACGCGCGACTCAGTGGAAGGTCCCTCGTAAATAACACAACGAGGGCGTCGATACACGAACGCTCCCCCGGCACTTTCTCGGCCGCTTTGCGTCGCGCCCGCCGCCGGGGCGCGCAATGTTTTATTGTTGCCCCGGCCTATTATTTCGCCAGCACACCGTTTGGCGCGGCCACCGCTGCAAAGGTGTGTCTCTCTTCGGCGACCGAAATAGAAATACACAGAAACGGAGCGCGCAGCCGAGTGTGTGTGTGCGCGCGCGTATATTTATACGTATATGCCCCGGCTCGGGCTGTTATTGCGTGCAGCGACGGAATGAGCCAGCGAAGACGTAAGAGGTAATACGTGCCCACTCTTGCTTTCGCTACAAGGCTTGCGCAACCGTCTACTGGCGAACCTTTTACTGCCAGAGCGATTGTGCGCGCGCCAAGGACAACGCATTGTGCAACGCGTGTTATTCAACCGCTTTCCGCGCGGGACCCATGAAAGACAGCTCGAAATCAACAGGCTAACTCGAACGGTATAACTGAAAGGGCTTGGCTCTTCCGAAGTTGCGTGCGAGCGTTGTCTGGGACCGCCAGTATTGCAGCACTGCACGCAAATAGCCCGCATGCTTTAGGCGTGGGCTGCGCTGATGCCTCGCTGTCCCAGAGAGAGCTCGGCACGGGCCGAGCTGCACATGAGCGCGGCGGAGTGCGTTCCGGAGTCCCAAGAAAAGAAAAGGCACTGCCGTTGTTTCGACGTTTACGGGGAGTTAAAAAATGACCTCCCTGACTGGCCAATCATAGCGCGCAGCGGGGTGAAGGCGCGGTTTCCGCTTCGATCAAGGGGGCAAACAAATGTGCACCGACAGACAGACGCGCAGTGGTCATTGCGAGTGCGCGTGGTCGGGCTCGAGCAACTTTCTCCGTCTGGAGAAAAACCCCGGTGTCGCTGCACTCCGCTTCTATCTTACTGGAGCCGCGCATTCGTCACTATCCTTTGTCCCGGAACGTTCCGGCATCGCTCTGCCCAATAGGGAAAGTGCGCGTCGACCGACGAGCTGCCAACACCCACGTCTAACCAGCATCTTCGTGCCCCTTTCCAGCCCATTCGAGGAAAGCAAGAGACAATTTACTGCATGTCCAATTTATCACCTCGAAGTCTAGGTATCGGCCCCACTAAAAGGCAGTGCAACGTCGCGGCAGCTGTGAAGCGAGCTTAGTTTCAAGAGGTCGACGATAAAGTTACTAGACATAATCTGCGCGTTATCAAATGCTGGCGACCATCCATGACCTTCAGTATGCGACATTGCCAGTTGCTTCCTTCATGCACTCACCTCCTGGTAAGCATAATATCTTCTATTTGTCTCAAGAGAGACAGCAGTTTCAATAGCCAAAGTAGTCCTAGTGACTTTGTCAAAACCTCTTTTCCTAACGCGCCTCTCTGTATGTACAGTTGAACCTGCTTATAATGAAGTTCAAGGAACCCGAGGCTTCGTTGTAGCCTGTGCTGACCGATCTTCCAAGGGGAACCGTCATTCCTTCGTTATATGTATCACTTCGTTATAAACTATTTCGTTATAACGAGGTTCGACTGTATTTTGATCCACGCTTCATTCAATACTCTGGGGTTAAGCAATACCACAGTAGCTGTAGGAAACACTAAAGAGTTGCTCTTCAATATGGGCTTCTCAATTCGAAAAGGGCGAAGAAACTACTACTTAAAAAACTTCAGAAGTCTACATAGCAATGATGGAGAGAAGCAGTCGCACGAGAATAAAATCTTTCAGCTCAACGGAAGGATTACGTTAGCATTAACGCTGTAGTGGAGGGCGCCAGATTAAATTTGACCACTTGCAGTTCTTTCACGTGTCCTAACATCGCACTGTACGTAAGCGCTTTCGGTATTTCGCCTCCATCGAAATACGGCGGCCGCGGCTCGGATCGAACCCGCGACCTTGGAATCAGCAACCGAATGCCGAAGCCACTGAGCCACCGCGGCGGGTTGCGGTTGAACGATGTGACGTACGTCGTAAAGAGGCTCGTGTGCTGCGGAAAGCTATTTCAAATATATCGGTTCAGCTTTTTAGTTTGCTCCATGGAAGCGCACGATCATTAAGTCAAGAAACAGTGCCTCAAATGTCGCACAAAACACACGCTAGTGCCAATTAATATACACGAGTTGACGACGTATAGGTCAACATGAACACAAGATGACCCGAGCCTCAATTATGTAATCAGTCAGAAGGAAAGTGAAGACCGAGTGCCAACGGAAATTTAGTTTGGACTTGGCTCTGGCAAAACACACAAAGATTGATAACATGATGACTGACCTAAGTGCAGATTAGACGTTATGTGACATAAACAGTACTACATATACTGAGGAACATTGGTTCCAATTTCGTTACACCGGAGCGTGTTTCAAGCTTACTCAATATGAGCTATAGAGAGTCAGGATAGGTTCAGTGAGGTATTCATATAGGGAACGAAGATAAAATGTACAGTGAAGTCATGCCTTTCTGAAACCGCTGCTAGTGACGGCAACAGAGCTCTCAGGAATTCAATGGAACAGAACCGATGGAAAATTAATAAGCGAACGCTCTCGTTGCGAAAAAACCAACGGGTCCTAATTCTTTACACACGTTGTATTCTCGCAGGACGGCTGACGTCAGAGCTCCATCACCATGCTCGCGCTTAAGACTCAGACAATAGTAATAATAAAAAAAATGTATAAAATTCTTTGAGAGCAGGACAAGATAAAGAGTGATCGTGTTGAAAAAGCAAGAGCTTCCACATGATAACTGTGATCCAAGCTTTTCGTGATGTGTTTCATCTGTTCTTGTTCGTCGTACAGACTATGTTACCACCCGCTAAATAAGACCCAGAACCTGCGTTTATCAAGATGTTTTCGCAGCATAATGGGTAGTTTAAGTTGCCGTTCTTCGCCATTATTCGACAGCACGTCCAGACAAACCCGACTGCAGATAGTAACGAGGCCTACCAGAAAAAAAAAAAAGAACGAGGTTCCTGTAAACCAAACAAAACGAAATACAGGAGAAAACAAGCGGGACGGAAGGATAGAAAGAGAGCTAAAAACCTGCCACAGAAGAGCGCCGGGCCTTTCAAAGGCGACAAGCCCGCACAGCGGCGAACGGAAGAAAACTGGCGAAATCGTCATTCCCTCATCTTCACCCCCCGCCCGCCTCTTTCTCTCCCTTCATCTGTCCCTTATAAGACCGCGCCGGCGCGCCTTTTATGCCCAGAACCGTAGGCGCGGCGCCGACTTAGCGAGGCCTGAAGAGCAGCTCACGCCTCCTTTCTGCGAAAGTTTTGACACATCTCCCGTGGTTACAAATGGACCATCGCTTACACGCATCGGGGCAGAGCGCGGGGCCCAGGTTGGCGCCGCGGCGGAACAAGCCGATTGTCCTATAAGGGGAGCGCAGCGCGCGCGTGTGCGCGCTCACCTGGGGCCCTCGCGGCTGCGTGTTGCGGGCGAATAAATAACGCTCATCAATCGAGCGGAGAACCTGTTTCGCATGCTCCAGAAAAACAGCAGCCGGCCGCGAAGCTGTATGGGACTCCCGTGCCTTCGCCGCCTTTGTTCGCGGGTGACAGATCTGCGGAACGGCAGTCGCTTCACTGTACAACCCCCCCCCCCCCCCCCCCCGACATGCCGCTCTCTGGTCCTGTTCAGGTGGGCGCTGAGCACGGACTTCTATCGGTGACGAAGGCACTGCGCGCGTGTACGAAAGCACTGGCGACAAACTTTCGAGCCGGTTATATGAGACGCCAGCGACGGAAGCAAACCCTAATGACCGCCATTCTACGCGACAATCGACGCTTCTGAGACAGTGAAATCATCTATATCAAGCGTTAGTGACTCGTAGGTAAACTGGCCGAGGGACAGTATTCACCTGTTCACCCCAAAATTCAGCATAGGTCTTTACGGAAGAAAGACCGTAGGTTGCCATCATAATGCGCATAATCTTCTTCTTTTGGCTGTAAAATCGCTATACGGTTGACGGGATCTTTATCCATATTTCTTGTCATAAAATCGGTAGACACCTTATCCAGGAAACGAGATATCAAGCTACCACGGGCTCGCAAGGCTATTCGCCCCATCGACAAGCTAACTTCCTGGCTACAGAATCGTAACAGCGTTCGTACAAGTTCGGAAATCCTACTGGCCGTATACGTTTGCTGCAGCGTCGGGACTAGCATGATGCGTATCAAATTTTGCTTGGACGCTTTTGGGTGGCGGGCAGTGCGCTGAGTATTGTGAGGGGATGAAGGAGTGCTTGTGGTGGAGGTTCAGGAACGAGTTCATCTTGAACTAGCGGTATGTATGCGCTTCCTTTGAACAGGCGAGAGCGTGCCATTAAATTGAGTGGAAATACAGCGGTGTGGCGTTAAAGTTTTTTTTTTTCCTAGCGTACAACAATAATCAGCCCGAAACCCTAGACAGTTTTATGACAGTCGTACGGTAAAATACGGCAACCACGACTGCACGGCAAAATATGGCCTGGCAAAGGTTGCAACACTAGCAACACCAACGCGTTACTGTATTGGCCGAGCGGTTGCCCGGCTCTGCTAAAATTTATTAAGACTGAGATGGTAAATCTTTTGGTTTTACTACAACCACCTGAGTAGAAAATTTAAGGCTAAATTCGCAGCAGAATGCACTGTTTTCGCTTGAAAAAAAAAAAAACCATCACTGAAAAGAAATTTCCTGTAACGAATTCGTCATTGTGTTTGTGTAACGCAATATCATTCTCACTCTCTGTTTCGTATTAAAAATAATTTTAATTATCTTGAAGTGCGAAGCAATAATACTTGAGTACTCCAGGAATTCATTACCTTTGTACCAAAAAGATTTCGTTTGATAGTAACTTTGCTTCAACAACAGTTACACAAAGTAAAAATTACGTATTTCCTATCAACAGGTGTCCATAAATGGCGTTAATTCAAGGCGCGTTTATGAATTTCGGCGCAAATGTTCTGTTATCAGCTTTGTCTTTTTTTCCTAATTCTAAAATGCGAAAGAAAGTGAGGCTTGCGCTGAGACAGTTGATATGGTTGTACTCGTCCAATCTTTGTTTCGTGTTCAAGGTTGCTTTCGTTGCTTTGAAGTGTTCGACTATAGTACTTGATTATTTTACGCATTTATTCGCATGAACAAAAATGTTTTCTCTGTTTCTAGTATATTTCTACTGACAGCAGTACATGGAAATCAGTAAGAAAGACTTATTATCTTCCTAACAACAAATTTTAATAGAATATGGTCGGCTATTAGATAATGATCTCTAATCTTTTTTCGTGTTCAAGGCTGCATTAGTTGCTTTGAACTGTTCGACTATAGTAGTCGATTATTTTAGGCATTTATTCACATGACCAAACTGTTCTCTCTGTTTCTGTTGCAATTCTATTGACAGCAGTACATAGAAAGCAGACGAAAAATGTATTAACTAAATGTTTATCGCAAAGATATGAACATAACATAAAAATACGCGAAATATGAAATATAGAAAGTATACCAGTCGTCTTTCTTTCCCCGCCGCATTAAAAAATAGAACAAACTGCCTTAGGCCGTAGTGTCTACAAGTGATGAGCAATTCGTGGATGTGTTAAGACGGTATCTTTGCGATAGCGCGTAGTCATATATTGTGACTTTATATTCTGTTAAACATTGCATTTTTATTTTGCATTTTTCCTCTGTAACAACTTGCTTGCCTTGATACTTCATTCTTTACTGTTTGCTTTATTGTATAAATCTCGTTCTTGGTGTGTTTATATGCTTTAGTTGCAATGACACTTTTCTCCTTTAACCACTGTTCGCGTTTTCCCTTTGTGTAACATCACCCGTACAACAATGCCTGTGGGCATTTGTAGTACCAAAATAAATTAATATATAAATAAACTTCCTATCAACAAATGTTAATAGAAAGTTCTCGGCTAAGAGAATGTGGTTGCTAATCTGTTTCGTGTTCAAGGTTGATTTATTTGCTTTGAAGTGTTCGGGTACAGTACTTGATTACTTCAGGCATTTATTCGCATGACCAAAAATGTTTTATCCGTTTCCAGTATATTTCTACAGCACTAAATTGAAAGCTGAAAGAAAAAAAATATTTTAACGCCGTATCAACAAACATTAATAGAATATCTTGTGATTTAAATCTTTTTTCCATATCCCAATTTAATTCCAAATGCATTTGCTACAAATAATGTGCGAGGCTTTTCGGTTTAGTCAAATTGTTAGCTAGCTGCAACAAATTTCACCATGCACTCAGGTAAGAGGTCATTACAGGTGTGCGAATGTAGTTTTAATGATATTAAACAGGATACAGTCTGATCATTTATTTTTCTCAAACTGCTTCGATATTTTCTAGTAAATTTGTATTGACAAGAGCATGTACAAAGAAGTAACATTTTACGAGCTTTGTGTTAACAAATGTGCATAAAATGTGAGTTAGCTTGTGGTAACTTTCTACAGACATAGATACCACGAATTAACATTGCACCAACTCTGTATTAACAAATGTTATAGAACGAAAAAACTCAATGCCGTGTTAACAGAGTCAATAGAAAGTTAATAGAAATTCTAAAGAATATCAACATCCATTTATGTAATATATATATATATATATATATATATATATATATATATATATATATATATATATATATATATATATATATATATATATATATATATATATATATATATATATATATATATATATATATATATATATATATATATAAGCTCTTGCGTGAGACGTCACTGGATCATACGATCCTGACGCAGCCCGTCGGGCAGTAGGACACCTGTGGCCTAATCATGAAACGTTATTTTCACTACACCATTCAAAAGGCAGGCACCACATTATATTTCAAGCCACAGGTGGACTATAGGGCCACTGTTTCGAATTTCTGTTCAACCCTTCGGCCACAGTGTGAGTAGATTATCGCCGTGATGTGAAACGATGGTTCGATGCAGGCCTAGCAATAACACACGAGCAACAGCGAATGACATAAACATCAGCGAAGATAGGCAATACAATTAAGAGTGAAAAGATAAGAGTATTGAATGCGGCAGCATTAAAATCCCCATCGGGAAAATAATGTATCTTCGCTCACAAAATTTGAGAGAGGGGGGGGGGGGGGGGGGGGGGACTTAAGCTCTGCCTCAAAGGCATGGCGCGATAGCGTTAATGCCATATATGCGGAATTGGTTGGTGTGGACTTTACATTAATATATCAAAGCCAAAAGTTGGGCGAGTTGGATAACGTTCATGATGAAAAAATAGCGCAAAAGGAACACGAGGGACGGAAAGCGCTTGTATGCGTCGTTCCCTTTCTGTCCCTCGTGTTACATTTTCGCTATTTTTTCATAATTTACACTGAGAGATCCCTGGGAGTCCTCATACCAATCCCGGCGCAGTGACGCAGCTGTTAAGCGACGCTCCAATGCCCTGCGATGGCATGTGCTGCCACAGGTGGGGCTTGTACGACCTAGATTGATCTTCCCGAGCAACTTCTCACGACCAATAATTAACTGCCACGGTGGAGATTTTGCTCGCAATTCGGAAGGAAGGTTATGACGACACCCCAAGGTCACATGGCCTATAGGTGGCCCACCTAGCTTGTTTCTCCGGGAATTTTTATCTCACAAAGCCTACTGCGACGATGCCGGATTTTCTGTAGAGCTGGACCATTAACGCTTTCGCGTTAAAATTCGCCCATTGGCTGGAGATGAGTGACGTCACTAGAGCGGATAATCCCCAGTGGCTGGAGGGAGGCGCACTGCCAACGCATAAAGTAATTATGTGTCTCTGTGAATTATTTGTCTCTCTCTGTCGGTTCTATCACTTCTTTCGTTTTGGGATCTCAGCTGCGGCGACGAAATGGAATGCGCTAGTTTACTGCCGCGACAGGAAATTGGTGTGAACATCTTTCGATGAGGCTCAGTTACACACCCTAGACGACCAAAATTTCAGAATTATGAACCCATCCTCCAGCGTGGCCTCACACAGAGTTGTAATGATCTGTTTCATATTTTGTAACCGAACAGCGCTGGCATTTTCTTCGATTACCTCGATGACGCATAGTTAGTGGCAGCCAGCTAATCTTTCCTGCTTTTCCTTTCGTTCTTCTGTCCCTCTCCACTCGCTCACGTACTCCGTGTAAGCGTACTGTAATGTTAATGTACTTTCTGTCCGCCACGTTTGTCGTCACTTTCAGCAAGCGCAGCTCGTCTCGTGACATGTCCCACTGGTAACCAGTGCGAGACGCCAAAACAAGGCGTCACTATGGGAAACGTAGTCGATTACGGCAGGCAATCCGCTCAATATTGTAACGATGGACACAAATCATTAAAAAAATGCCTTAGTTTTTTTGTGACTAAAACGCTGTTAGAAGGCTCTGTTTCCTATATCAATATAAATAAATTAAATAAATACCACCCCCATAGCCACGCTCACATATACAAGTCACGGCGCACAGCGCGCGAAGAACCGAAACGGAAGAACGTGTAGTTTGTGCATAGGGCCTACTGTGAGCCTTAGACGCGCTTTTTGCCATTGAACTCTTACGATTCCTAATGTGCTGCCATGCTTGTGTTTAACCTTGAAACGCCCAGGAAATTAAAAGTTGGGACAAACGTTAACATATTCCATCATTTCTGGCCCCAGACTGCAAAATGTAAAAAAACTTTTGGTTTTATTCAGAAGAGATATCATTACTCCGTAATTAAAAAAGTACCGGATAAACTAATTTCCGAAAGCTTTAAACCAACCAAACTGAGCGCTCTTGCTGAAGCATATGCACCACATCAATACTGAAATTCAAAATCATGATCTCCTGCTGATAGCAGTAGGCTGTTGCTGAAAGAACTTCGATAGGTGAGTTCATACGGTTTCGATCTCACTTTGCTTTGCATGAGCTCGCTTCGAGTGAGATCGGACTCATTTCGAGGCGAGTGGGCTCTTGAGGAAATGTGGGTGAAAGTTCCAGCGTGGCTGGTACGTCGAAAATGACACTAACGCTGAGCGACGCTCGCGCCAAGAGCCCTTCAACTTGCCCGTGCAAAAGGGGCGTTATCGTGACTCTCGTCAGCAGCTGTATACATACCATAACTAACTGAACACAGACTAGCGTCATTTTTCTTGTACGTTGAGGAGAAGAAACCACGAACCACGCAGTTTCCAGAACGCCGAATGGCGCGTAAGCTCAGAACCCACGGCCTTGGCCATGACTTATCTACGTTAGGCGCCATTTTCTCGACGCTGGCGACAAGCACCCAAGCAGTCATCTCAGTTCGGAGAAGTTCCTCCTCTCGTTTCTCGCTCTGCCGCGGACGTGTCGTCAAACGTCGGCAGCCCCGAGCGACCCCGAGTATTCAGGAGTGCCCTCGTGAATCAGTCACCTCTCTATATGCCCTTCCATTTTTACATGCCGAACTAGCATGTATGAACCGCGTCAAGAGGAAGTTGCGCGTTGCCCGCCATGCAGTGAGCATTTATGGCGCACGCAGAGCGCATGCGTATCGGCCGCGCGACGAGACAACACCCGCGGCTCATGCAGATGCGCGGCGAAGCAGTCCGCCAAGCGGAGCCGGGAATGTTGTTTGCCTGCCCCGCGCCCCAACGCTGCTCAGTGCAGAGCGCACATTTGTTTCAGCAGAGCAGCGCAGCGCAGCGCTGTCTCCAAAGGCGTTTCCCCCCTACCGCAAGAGAGCCACCCTACACACACACACACCCCTGCCTGCGCCTTCTTGGCTCTTTACTAGACCCCCCGCCCACTTAATTTTTTGTTTTGTTTTCGTCACTCGTGAACTCCCGAGAAGTCTCCGGCGAAGGTATGCGCGAAACTCAACAAGGAAAGCCATTTTGGTATAAATAATACGGCACGCGACAAGCTGGGCCCCAGAGGAATCAGACGAAAAGAAAGAGCCGCAGGAGAATAGATAAGAGACGCCGAGGAGCCAGACTAACTGACGGGCACGTGGCACACGTCCCAGCCGAACGCGCGACTGGAAAAAGGCGCGCTGCTGATGAGAAGCATGCGCGGCAGCAGAAGCAGAAATGCTCGCGCATTCGCCCAAAAGCAAGAAAAACTAAACGACCAGAGAGGGAGTAAGGGCCACGCAGTGAGGACGACTGCGTCGGTGAACTGCTGCTGAGCTGAGGACAAATGCCAGATCGCCAAGGTTCGTCGCGTACCTATAATATGACTCGGCCCGCGAGCCACCATCTACACACACACAAACGCACACACACACACCACTCCTGCCGACCGAGAGGTTCCCCCTTTCTCTTTTCCCTCTCCCTCGTGCTTTGCTTCTCCCTCACCTGTCCGTAACGGGAAGCGGTGCGCGACGCGGTCGCCTTCCAGAAGGGACACCGCGGATTTAAAAAAGGCGAAGAAAAAATGCGAAGATGGCACGCAGAAGAACGCAATTGATATAGGCTGTATAATCCGGCGTGGCCAGAGATGAGAATGTTTGACAACAGCGCGGACGCGCGGTTTATCTCGCTTGTCGAACGCGCACTGAGTAGCCAAGGTTGGCTGAGCCTCTGCGAACGGAATCGCCTGTGGAGCGTCCAAAAGTCCTTCAATGGGACACCGAAAACAGCACGCGTGGAAAAGGACAGAATTAATAGCGAGAGAAGAACTAACCGCCGCCACTGATTACGCGCCCGCATATGCCTAATGCGGCGCCGAGCTTCTGCAAAGTCCTCAACTGGGCACAGCATGAATTATTGAACGCGCGCACGCTGGCCGCTATTATGCATGCTGAGCGAGTTTCTGGATCTCGTATATGTTGCTTTAGTTAAGAGCGACTCCTCGTGCGAATGGAATAAATGCGAGGCGGCCACTAAAACCAAGCACCTTAACTAGTTTATAATCCATTTCGAAAAGAGACAGCCGAGCAACACAAGTGCGTTACCAGACAGAGCTTCTTCAACCTGTAACCTCGCCTTGACCCGCTTTCTCGCTGCTTATGGCAGAACGGGCGTTATGCAGAGGCCACTACTCCACACACATTGATCCTCCTTCTTTTGTGCGTGTGCATGCGGGAGTGGGCGCATTAGATCACGGTTTCAACATAAATATTGGTGTTTTTGAAAGAAACTTGCCCTAGCAAGTTTCTCAGCTTACCGATTTGCGACACGTTTGAAAGCGACACTCGCTGGCTCTCTCTCTCTCTCTCTCTCTCTCTCTCTCTCTCTCTATATATATATATATATATATATATATATATATATATATATATATATATATATATATATATATATATATATATGAGAACAGGTTATGGAAAGAGCTAGTATACCTGAAATTAAAACTCCGCACGAAGACTTGCTCTCTCTTGTGCCTCCTATACGAAATGTAAATGTCACAGTACCATCGTTGTGAAGCTGCGCATTGGGTGCGACAGTGCTCCCAGTAATAACTCTACCCAAGGACATTGACAAATATCTGCCGTGAAGGTATTTGCTTCTGAGTAGATTTTGTTACCGCAGTGTGTATTTAAATATAATCACATTTTGTTGACCACGTGCCCTTGTACACAGGATTCCCAGCGCACTACGGTTTGTAACACCACGAATTTTTCTTGCTGCAAAGATAAACTTTATTTTTTAAATACTGTAGGCATGTCTCCATACAAAAATACAATGATTATAGAAAGACAAAAGAATACATCACATAACAGTGCATTGACAATTACAATGAAAAAACGACGCACAGTTGAACATATCACACTTCAAAAGGTGGGCGATTGGCCCCACACCCGCAAAGGCCATCCGTGGCGTAGAATCTTCGGAGCAACGGTATATGGTAACATCTACAACCTTGAGCCCATGCATTTCGTTTCTATGCCGATTGAAATGTGTGGTTTTATCGTAACAAACACCATCGTCGTGCATGACACTAAGCAGGCTCAGCATGAACATCTCAGACAATGGTGAGCAGCGTGTTTGCGGTATAGAGACACTAATCAGGTGCCTCACGTATACCGGAAACGCCGCACTGATCTCTGAGGCGGCTGATCTGCGCAACGTAAAGCGTCTTGATAGCCCTTAAGATTTGTAATTTGGCCTATATATCACACGCCCACCGAAGCTGTGTCACACAACTCCTAATGCCGATTTGCTGGAACTTTTTCGCGGCATACCAGTATATCCGCGCTTTATTTCAAGCCCTTCGACAAAACAGACCGACAAGGGGTCAATTTGAAACCATCCTGCCGACAGTACCTTGATGGCATTCAACGCAGAATCAACAAATGTACGGAAGGCGCATACTCAAATATCTTCGGCGCCCGGTAGGTTTGCACAGTACACACAAACCGCACTCGTGCTACTGGGGGTCAGTTCTCTATAGCTGCTCCCACCGTACTCTCTGCTGCACTATCCATCATTTCTTCTCGACACAGTAGTGCACCAAAGTGTTCGCAGTGCCCCATCGCAACGAGAGGGATCATACACACAAGACACGCAAAACAAACTCCAATGCCGGTACACAGCCACGCGTAAGCGTATACGTAGGAATCACACAATAACCCGAGGAATAACGCCTGAAGCTGGCACGTTCGCTTTTTCTGCGAGTGGAACGCTAATTAGTAAAGGAGGCGATTAGTGTGCGTCGTGACAGCGCACAAGGCCCGTTAAAACAAACGACCCGAATCAGGTCACGCAGCGAGACAAGGGCGAGGGAAGCAGCTTAATTGCTTGCCCCAGAGGTCGCTGCTCGCCTTTACCACTACCGCCACACGTTGCTGTACACAATGCCAGTGTCCACGGGACGGCTTAATTGTCGCTTTCGTTCATAGACACCGAGGAAATATAGAGGGTCAGCCATTCTCACAACCGGCCAGCCATTCATTTTCCGGAGGCGACCTGCGCCCAGAACAGCCAACGTTCCCGCCTGTTATCAAATGAATGCGTCAACCCATGACATATACATGCGAGACACGCTCCAAGGAAAATAGCATGATTGACCTGGTAAATTTCTGCAAGGGTAAACTCAATGGCTCAACTGAGATAAAAAAAATATGCAAGGGCGAGAAACAACTATATAAGGACTCGCTTTGAGCGAGTAACTCATTATAATTTTACAGCGACAGCTGTACATGCCAAGTTCGGAAAATCAGAGCATCGTCGTCGTTGTCGGCGTCATCCTCGCATCCGCTTGTGATGTATGGCCGACTGTTAGATAAGGTGGGCGTCCAGCGTGACAAGCGCAGCGAGCCGTGTAGCCATGCGTGACCGTGACTGTCACCGCGCGCGTGACCGTGCGTCATGCCTACCCTACACCCTGCCACCCCACTTAATGACTAGTTACCGCACCTACCCCACACCCTACCACCCCATTTAATGACTAGTTACCGCACCTACCCTACACCCTACCACCCCATTTGACTAGTTACCGCACCCGGCTATTCCAACACTCTCAGCAAAAGGCATTCACTGGAGCTTATCCGTGGCGGTAAAGCGAGTCCAGCGGCATAACCGCCAAACGCCGCACCCCTACACAGAGCTTGTAAGCACTCCGACTTGTGTCAGCTTTAGAAACAGCGTATAAAAATGGTAAGGCTTGGGATATAAATAATAACTTGCAAATAAAACCAGTAAAGCACACCACAGTCTTATTTTCCCTTGTGCTCACTTATATTCAATTCGGTGCTTAAGTCTGGATTTTCTCTTTCATGCAGGTGACCGCAACACACTTCAAAATACAGGCCTGTTTCCGCACTTCCTGTCTCTTCAAAAAGATAGAAAAAGCTAAATAAATTCCAAACTACAAGCTTTCTGGATAATAAAAAAGTATCTTAACTTAACGACAGTTTGGCTTCAGGACAGTTATGTCAACAGAGACCGCATTGCTAACGCTAAAAAAAAAAATGTTTCTAAACACAGAGGCTATATGTTTCACAGTTGCTGATTTCTTTGATTTCAGAAAGGTGATTGATTGTTTGGATGAAAAAAAATTCTAATCAACAAATTATGTTCAAGTAGGATCCACGGGAAGTCATTATATTTACTTCAAACCTGCGTTGGCAGCAGAACTAAGTGTTTATCTGTCCAGAATGAAATTTCACTTTTTTGCGAATCCGCTATGACTTATACTCAGAGGAAGTGCATGCAGCTTTTCTCTTTAATACATTTATTAAAGATGCCGTTAGCATAAGCAACACGGTGGAATTAATTATAACGCTGAGGACACCCCACTGCGTGTCTCCGGCCTTCACATAACCGTCTGATAAGGAAATCTAACGCCGCTCTAAGATAAATTACCAACCTGGTCTCATTTAAATCGAACTGAGTGAACTGCATATGAAAACAAAAGCACTACTATTTCATGCCAATAATTAGGTATTGGAACAGAATTGTGTGTTAGCATCGTCGACAAGCCCAAAGCACTATCCATACACTTTCGTGTAACTTAGTTCGAATGCGGACATTGATTACTTTTGTAACATACTTTCTGTCGCAGGCGCACTGTCCCGATCTGTTAGCATTATTCCTTTATAAGGTTCACACTTAATACTCAGCGTTTCATTCCCATTTAAGTCAATCATGTTGGAATGAAAAAAAGTGCTTCAACTGCGAAAAAAATGGGAATAGTTCATTACATTGCAAATATTGAAATATGTGTGTCCAACAACGGCCGCCTTCTAATCACATAACATTATCAGCACAGGCAATTTATGGGAATATCGTATTTTACAGGCAATGTATGTTTATTTTGCCCATATGTTACAAATTCTTTATCAACTTTGGCATCTCTAGAGCTCCGAAATACCTCAGTACAAACAAGGGAGTAGGATGTATGGATTCTATACCAATTTTTCGTAGGAACTATAAGTCAGTCTTTAGCTCACGATCTCCTCATACATTAAATGCTTTCAGAAACACAGCTGGCTATAAAAAGGGAGAATACATAACTGCTTTACGAACCTGAGAATACTTATGCATTGCTTTCTTTTCGTGATCTTTGAGCAACTTCTGAATATTTTTTCCTATTTTTGTGGCCTGAGACTGCTTTCATTCATTTGCTTTGATTTGCATTGTCGAAGCATTGTCACTTCTGTGGACATTGGCCACTTCTATGTTTTTAATTTGCTTCTGGTATGATTTCTTAAGCTTGTATACTCGTTCTTGCATTTTGTTGCCACGCACCTGTACGCTACACTTCGTAATCGGTCCCTGGACGCAGTCAGGCTGACCAAGCAACTCTTATCCAGGAAAACCTCTAGTCATATCTGTCAGAAAAACCGATTACATCTCGCGCCACCACTGCTGTGTCTGAAGTTCGCATTACCAGTATCTCCCCTTTGTATACCTCTCCCTCCGTTCCCATTCCAAAGTGTAGGGTAGCATACCGGGCGTCGTCTAGTTAACCTCCCTGCCTTTCCGTTCATCTTTCACTCTCTCTCTCTCTCGCATTATCAGAACGGTAAGCACACGCTTTCTTTAGCAACAACTTCTAAAACATACATTAGCAAAATAACAGAAATAACAAAATAGGAAGCCGGTCCTAAATCATGTCATCTTTTTTTTTTATGGGGAGCAAGAAGGGAGAAACAAGCGCTTCCTTGTAACGAGAACGATCTCCACATGACAAATTAAAGCAGGTAAATGTACTACCTGTGAAACATGGCCAGAATACTGTAATAACTTCTATTGATGCGAAAGCATTACTAGTCTCTTTACGACAAAAGCCGGTGGCGCGTGTGTGTATGTGTGTGTATGTGTCTGTGTACCCGCAGAAGGTACAGAGAATCCCACTAAGCGGCCGCATGACGTACACAGGAAGCCGAGCACCGCCATTTCAGATAGTCATGCACATGTCATTCTTCTATAAATACTCCCCACTGGCTGATTTCAATGTGGCGCCAGTTTTCTCGATAACATTCGTACCAAAATTATGACGCAACTGTTTGTCGTACAGCGCTTCGAGTTGTGTCATACTATTTCTCGTTGCATATAGTTTACATGTTCTAGTAAGGTTGGAGGCTAGCTTGCGACAGGGACTCCAACTGACGAACTGACCTTCAATTGTATCCCTTGACTCTAAGGCGTGGTTGAGTTGTTCGTCGGGATGTGAGACAGTTACTGTGCCATTTCCTTTCTTCAAAAACTAATTTTCGGATCGAAATTGTCATGGAACGGATCGTTGTACAGCGTTCTGGGTGCTGTCACACGCGCGCGTGTGTGGGCGCGCGTGTGTGCATGGGTAGTGTATGTATGCGTGAGTGTCAATGCACCCAGAAACAATAATGCTTTCGCATTCCCACACGTAAGCAGTCTTAAATGCCTCTGTCGAATTTTTTTTAAATTCTTGACACGGTATTTACACATTGCGTAAATATTTGTAAAATAATAATAATAATAATTGGTTTTGGGGGGAAAGGAAATGGCGCAGTATCTGTCTCATATATTGTTGGACACCTGAACCGCGCCGTAAGGGAAGGGTAAAGGAGGGAGTCAAAGAATAAAGGAAGAGAGAAGTGCCGTAGTGGAGGGCTCCGGAATAATTTCGACCACCTGGAGATCTTTAACGTGCACTGACATCGCACAGCACACGGGCGCCTTAGCGTTTTTCCTCCATAAAAACGCAGCCGCCGCGGTCGGGTTCGAACCCGGGAACTCCGGATCAGTAGTCGAGCGCCCTAACCACTGAGCCACCGCGGCGGGGCAAAAAAAAAAAAAAATCCCCTGCTGGTTTTTCGGTTGTTTTGTAGGGCACATATCAGGTAATCCCTCCTCCAGTTGATTGGTATTTTTTACAACCTATTTTTATGCGTGTAAAAGTGTACACATTTCACACCTTTTTGTTACTGGAGCCTGGATACGTTATCATGTGCACTCATTGCAAGGGCCCAAACTAGCAACTTGCTAAGCGCTCATGTGCTTTTGTCACTCCATTTTGTGTATATACTGTATGTTGCAAAGTAAATAAATAAGACGCACTGCTTTCCGCAGTCAGGTACGTGGACTCTCAGGTGGCGATGTTCCCTGTGGCTTGGGCGTCCATTCAGCGGATTTGATGATTAAGTGTAATTGGCAGCTGCCGAGCGGCTCCTGAAATTAGCGCATTCTGCGCTAATCGCAGGCCCCGCGATCACTACTCCGTTGTCTTATAATTTCTTGACAGTGAATTGAAATTTACAGCTGGCCCTTGAAAATCGAGGGCCAAGTTCTAAAATCGCCTGCCACGTATCGTGTCAAAACCATATACTAGCGACGCTTAAAAAAAAAACAACCGCAGTTCCAACTCCTTGAAGGAGGTAATGAAATATACCCATTGGTTCCTGCAAGAACTACTTGCCAATGAAGGCAATAACTTCAGCGCTCCCTTTCGCAAGGGTGTTACCAACTCCCATCTGAGAGACGACAAGTGATTTACCGCCATCTTGGTGTACTTTTCGTTGGCATTGTAAGAGTGGTTAACGACTGGGGTGTGCCCATGACTTCGGAAATCTCTGTAGCCGGCGTACAATTGCCAAGCAACAGACCGATCAATAGCCGTATAACGCATAAACAGCTTCGGCAACGGGGATGTGCATATGATAACTGCAAACAATGGCACAAAATCATGAGGCGTTGATAAATCTTTTCATAGCACCATGCGCTTCTTGATTTTTTTTATTTTGCTTCCCCGTGCCCTTTTGTTTTCCTATAGATATCCGCAGAAAGCAGCCTTGTCTAGTGTTGCTTGTATCCTGCACCCTTTCACTACATTGATGATGGCGGTTCGGCATAGATGTATAACGTAAAAATAAAAATTATTACTCACATGTGCTTGTACTTAGTGCGGTGGATTTGTTAGGTTAGGGACACATTTAGGCTGCTGCTCTCTTTCTTTTTTTATCAATTCAGTGGCCTTGCAGACACGTGCTTTGCCTGCAGAGTTTGCGTTTTCTGTATTTCACCTTTGTCTCGTTTTCTTCTGGTCTTTATGCGAAAGCGTTAGGGAACACAAGCTCAAGTTTGGCGGCACAACGTAAGAGCCTTCTTGCTCCTCTGGTGGCGAACCCGACCGCGGCGGCTGCGTTTTTATGGAGGAAAAACGCTAAGGCGCCCGTGTGCTGTGCGATGTCAGTGCACGTTCAAGATCCCCAGGTGGTCGAAATTATTCCGGAGCCCTCCACTACGGCAACTCTTTCTTCCTTTCTTCTTTCACTCCCTCCCTTATCCTTTCCCTTACGGCGCGGTTCAGGTGCCCAACGATATACGAGACAGATACTGCGCCATTTCCTTTCCCCCCAAAACCAATTATTACTCCTCTGGTGGCGAGCGGCGGATTGTGGCAAACGAACATCGAGCATTTTATTTTTATTCTACCTCTTGCAACGGCATCGACTTCTTCGCCTCCGCGGAAAGATGCGAGTCATTAGTGACGGGTTGTGGAATGCAAAAAAAAAAAAAAAAATTCCACGGTTCACAAAGAGCCAGAAGCCATCCGTGAAATTTTATACTCTACATCCCAAGCAAGTGGTACGAAAAACAAAGGTGGCGCTAAGCATGGATCGCTGTAGTTCATAGCGTCAGCTGTTTCCTTTAAGATAGCATTGGCTCAATTCGTATCGGGTATCAGTCTTAATGCACGAAATGAATTAAGCAGAGGTGTGGCAGCAGTTACAGTACTTACTCTAACAGTAGCCGCAGACTACACCGAAGGTTGGCTTAGCCCATGACCGACTCGCTGTCTGAGAGCGGGGGGGGGGGGGGGGGGGGGGGGAGAGCTTTTCGCACATGTGAAGGCAGCCCATACCCAGGGCAAAACAGGTGGCAAGTGGGCCACTTAGGTCGCATGACCCGGTGACGTCATCACAACCTGCCCACTAGATTGTGAGCAAACTGCCCATCGTGGCAGGTGGTAGTGAACTTAACCATTGGTCGCGAGAGGTTGCTCGCGTGGTTAGTTAGTTAGTTATATTGATTTTAATGGCGCAAAAGCAACTGAGGCTATGATGCGCCAAACACACGGTTAGAGCTTTTGTTAAAGGTTACGCTTTTTATATCTAAAGTTTGTATAAAACATTGGCTTCTCTGAGAAATTTAAAAATGCTTGAAAAATCAACCAGTGCTTGATCTCCTAAAAGTAACATGGGGTGTAGTGGGATGTATTCATTGTACAATGTTGTGAAATATTTTTTCCTCAGTTGTTCCAGTTTTTTGCATGCAATTAAAATGTGGTTTACCGTGAGTTCATCGCCACACATTTCGCAGAGAGGTTTGTCTTTTTTTGTCAGTAAGAAGTTGTGAGTAAGGTGTGTGTGTCCAATGCGTAGTCGACACAAAATAACTTCTATGAAACGCTCCTGATGTGTACATGATCTCCATTCTCCCAAAACAGGTTTTATAGAATGTAGTTTGTTGTTTGTTTGTTCGTCCCATGCAATCTGCCATTTATTCCTGAGTTTACTGTGCAGTAATTTAGAAAAATCCCTCTGTGGTATGTTAACTTGTTTTATATGGCCAATTTCGTCTCGGCGCCATAGTTAGTGGGAGACCACACGACGTCGCTAGCGATTACTGGCGTCACCTGGTAAGTGCGCGCGAAAAGCGAATCGGCGTGAGCTGGTTCATGGAGGCGTGCGCACGGGCGGCAGCTTTTAGAGCAACTTAATAATAACGCTACGTAAACCAGCAAATTAGTTGCCATTACTTGTGAGCAAATTTTTTGCCGCGGCTAACTTCTAAGTGCGAAGACACTACTTGACGAGGTCGAACCGGCGCACCGAGTTTGTGTGAAGCTTGGCCTTGAGGGTGACCTTGGCCAAACCATAAGTAAACAAAAGAAATACTGCCGCCACTGGGATTCGAACCCGAAGACAGCGATGCGCATTGCACATCGCTGTCTTCATCGACTAATACTACTATGCAGCTAATTAATGCACACAATCTGGCGCTGTGCACTGCACACCGTCCTCTTCACCAACCAATGCTACTGGAACGAAGATCATGCGCCGACGCCAGCGACGACGAAGCTCCTTGAGGCGACCGACTGACGCTCGGAGAACTGATCCTAGTGACCCAGCCTCTCCCTCTCCACTGCTTCATCGATTACTTGTGCAAGAGCCTTGGTTGCCGGCGTTACCAACGCCCCTTAAACCACCTTTCACTACTATCGAACTAATATGTTCGCCAGACGTGCCGACGACCCAGCATAGCAAACCCTGCAGCCAACCAGGCCAAACACATGCTTTCGCGCGTCTACTCGGTTTAACTGCGTTAAAACCCTGCCACCCATTAAAGCTCCCATAGCGCCGCATGGCCGAGGCTATATAGGATCCATAGCGGTTCAGTGAGGTGTTGCATGCTGAGTGCCCGTCCATGCACGCGATTTTACCTTTTGCTGTTCCCGTGTCCTTATTTGAAAATGGGAAGAAAAAGGCGGGAGATAATGGAATTTTCATCAGCCGCAGTTCTATGTATCCCTTGTCACTCAGAATCTTCATTCTGATTTATGATATTTGTGCATTTGGTTTGCATTTTTTTCGCCTTTCAGGAAAAGGCACCCACTAATCCATGTTCGGGGACAAACCTTCATGGCAGCATAAACAATGAGACTTAACCTGCTCTAAATTGCAGTCAAGAATCTTCGAATTAATCTGTAATCACCTCCGGATCACCAAATCTGTCAGAGCTAAGGCGGAGAAGAACTTCCTTAAAAACTACATTCGAATAATTTGCCCCTCACTGGAACATGACGGAATCCGCTCTGCGTAATAGAACCCCCAACAACAGGATCCGATCAGGTCATCTTCGGGGTCCAGTACGACAATGCTATATCTGAAGTTCACATCTGGTAACCCGCAACAGCAAAATAAGAGGTTATTAAGCCAATTGATACAGCTCTTAATTTTGCGTGCTCACATGTCTCCTCTGGGCATTTCGAGCAAAAGTTCCTCATTCCACCCAGGGAGGAAAACTTCACAGAAACTGCCACGCAGCCAGAGGATAGCTCAGGAAGAACACTCGTTTAAGTTTCATCTGCACTAGGTGCTCGTGTGATGTCGGAAGTGGAAGTTCAAAGCTTCAAGCAGAATATATATATATATATATATATATATATATATATATATATATATATATATATATATATATATATATATATATATATATATATATATATATATATATATATATATATATATATATATATATTATTCATTCGTTGAGCCTAGAAATTTATTTCCTCCTATTTTCTGTATAGTAGGTGAGGTGCTGACAGTCTCTCTGGCCAGCAGCGATGGCTTCACCATGCAGCATCGGCATTCGCGGTCGGTGCTAATTTTGAGTCTTAGAATCCGAGTAAAAGGCGAAGTCCTATCCGCAAAAGTTGCATTAGAAAAGACAATGTTTTTTCCTCTATTATAAGGTGTCCTCAAACATTATCTGTCGCTGAAAATGTCTGCTTCAAAATTTCTACGCTAGATGGCGTTCCGGTCGCAGATTACCACAGTTAAACAAAAATAAAAGAAAAAAGCTGAGCATGGTGGCTACTGCCATCACCCCGTTTCAAAGGGGACACTCCTACCTTCCATCCATCCATATAGGTTTTGAAAGGCTCCTATGGGAGTCTTCATCTACAAGGACTTTGGTGGTAAGGTAGCGGCATTTCCGTCTGTATCGTTGCATCGCTTGCTTTTTTAAAAAAAGATTACCTCATTCTCAGAGACATCTGCGGTGTCCAGTGACAAAGGCACAACACGTGCAAGAGTCGCAAAAGCGCTCACTTAACAGACATCGCAAGGCAGGAACCTCCGGGATATTCCTACGACTGGCTCGACACCATGTTGCCGAGGCGTCGGCAGGAGGTACACGCCCTGTCGAAAACGCCGCCACGCGAGACGGATACCCGCCGACAGGCCTCGCTCTATACCGCTGCAGCCGAGACCGGAGCGCGCTTGGACGTGTCGCCGCTGACGCACCAGCGAGCTGGTGGCGGAGCAACTCTTCACGCTCGGTCCGCGAAAGCTCTCGTCGCGGCGTAGGACTCGCTAACGGGACAACATCTGGGATGCAAGCGGACATCCCGAATCGAGCCAGCACGTGCTCTTCCCTTCTCTACATCCTGTGAGGTACCACTCGCTCACTCCTTTTTTCACTCACTATCCCAGTCCTTCGCTTACTCGCTCATTTGCTTGCTCACTTACACACTCGCTTGTCCGCTAGCTCACCCAGTGAACCAGTTAAAAACATCATTCAATCGCAGTCACTCGAAGCTACCTTGCCTCGCAACGAGGCCAAAAATGATTGTAACGACCCGAACGCCACGCAGAAAAAAGAAGCCATAACTGAGAAGAGAGAGTCACGCCATGCCTTCGACTGCCGGAGAGAGATTTAATTGGTGTGAGGCTTGCTTCCGAAAACTTTGTTGATTTCGTAGCACCGTTACAGTCGTCCTTAACACGGAGGAAGATGCGTATATGGCCGTCGTTTGGAAACTTTCATAGCTGCGAAAAAAAGCTGCCATCATGACAGAGCCTTATCGGAATTCGGAAGTGCGCAAGGCCACTGTCAAAACGGCCGACAATATCCGAACGGGCAAAGATGAGGAAATAGAAACATTTAGCACAGCCGATACGTAGTATAAAGTAGACTGGTTTACCGGACGCCAGCTGCGCCACGCGTAGTGGCCACGCCTGGGCGCACGCATACCGCTGCGTGTGCGCAGCCGGCATCCGGCAAACCGGTCTACGCTATAGCACGTATCCGCAATGCTGAAGATCCCTAACAACAGGTCATCCCTTTCACAAAACGTTATTAATGCGTTATCATTACAAGGGTCTGTGGAAGCGCGGAAATGGCGGGCGCCGTCTGTCATTGGCCAGTGGCAGGTTGCCCCCTACCACGATGGGCAGGTACGTGGCAACCTGCCCACCGGGCTACGAACGAACTTAGTGAGCTACCCCTGATATAACGAACCATAGTATTCCACTCCGGATGTAACGACCTTTCGTGTGTTAACGTCGGATGTAACGAACTTTCGCGTGTTGCCTGCGGTATAACGGACCTAAGTGCACCACCTCGGATATAACGAACTTTACTGTGTCAACCTCTGATATAATGAACGTTTTGCTGCTAACACATTCAAACGATTCACAGAGGATCGCCTAAAAGTTTTATTCGTTATTCCTGTGACCGGCGCCTGAGAGGCACGAACCTGGCAGACAAAACTGTTCTGGACAAACAATGCAGGTAATGGTTGAATGAAATGAATGTTTATTTGGCACATATATACCACCCGACTGGCAGGAATAGTACCATCATCCGCAACCTCTGGTCGAAAGCAAACGCCACGACTGACGTCTCGCAGGGCTAAAGTTGAGATGAAGTAAGAACAATTAAAACAGAGAAAACTAAAGAACTAAACGAATAATAATCGCTCCATTTATTCGCCTTTGATGGCATGCAGTGGAAGTCATACAGCAACGCACGCTTGTGTTTTATGCGCTGGAATAAGATGTAAAAATTGAAATGCGGCCATCAGAAAATATTAAGTATAGATCTCCCCAAATTTTGGTGTAAAACCAAAAGCCCGGCGCATTGTTTATCACATATAGCAGTCTGAAACGTTCGACGCAGATCAGCTAGTCGTAGATTAGCATACCGCCCTGTCCTTCGATGGGAGACTTAGATGATGAACCAAGATTAAGTCATTCATACAAGGTTGCAAAGAAAAGGAGGTGCCTTTGATATCTGGCTTTGAGCAGCTAGTATTATTTTGTACTGACGTTAATGCTATCGTAGCAGACGTTGACGGGTCATTAAGTAACTTTTGAAGCCGGAGTGTCCTACATTTAGTACATTTAAAGAACCTGGTTAAACGAGGCCACATTCACAATTTTCGGTCATTGGCGAGCCATGCAATGAAAGTTCTGCAGTGTAAGATATAATTATGTAATTAGTACCGAAGACAAGTGTAGTTAATACTTTCATAAATCAACCTTTTGTTGGCCTCCGGACGACAGGCCAAAAGCTTCAACCCGAATACCTCAGTTAGGCCGAGGCAGTGTCTTCGCGCCTGTGAATAAATGTGCTGCATACAAGGACCAGTGCCAGAAAAATTACCGCCTTCCCCTCTCTCCCCTCCCCTTTTTAGCCATCTGACGGAAGCCCCGCGCGCGGATCAGTCAAACGCAAAGCAGGGATCAGGAAACTTTTTCACGCCGAGGCCGCAATTCCATCACAGCGGCGCACGGACAGGTCGCGCGTTGGCGTGCATGTATGCGTCCTCTGCCGCGTTATGTACCAGTTCGCGGGCGAGAGCACAAATGGAGCGGCGGGCGCGTGAACACGATGTTCTGCCCCGCACAGCGCTCGCCCCGACCGAGCTCGCCCAGCCGGGAAAGCGGCTGCGGAGTCAGTTTATTTTTGATCCCCAATGCAAAAGAAGAGCGGCTCTATTTCCGAGACGCCTTCGCGCGCGAGAGTGAGGGAGCCGCGCGGGGAACAACAACGAGCAGCACAATTAACGACCGCACTGCTTGCTGCGCGACGAGACCACGAAGATGGGGAGGTGGGAGGGGGGCGGAGTTGCCGGTGGGGGGGATATAGAAGAGGTTGAGGTGCCCTGCTGCATGCCTAGCCGTACATGCACGGTTGCCAGCGCTAAACTCGCGCCGCGCGCATGCATCAGAGTGCGCGCAACAAACGGCGTATCGTGCGGAGAACGCCGCTATGCCGCCGAAGGCATGCCCAGTCGCGCCACCGCGAGAAGGCCCCGGGGCTCGCGCGCTATTTCCAACCGCCGCTACAGCGGGACACTTGCCAGGGAAGCGGCGCGGCTCGGCCCCTGAGACAAAGGCTCATCGGCACGGACGCCTGTCAAGCCTGGGCTCAGTCGTTAGTCGGGCTACGCCCATTGGGCGCCCGGGGCCACGCCCCGGGCACGCAGCCAATGGGAAAGCGTGCCGGGAACAAAGATAGACGAGGGGGGACGACACGACGCAACGAAATGGCGAGAAGACGAGTTGGCGGAAAGGGGGGGGGGGGGGGGGGAGGCGGTTTCGCGGCACGGATGGAAGACGTCGTGAGTTGTAGGTGTGTTGCGCGCCGCTGTCCTTCCAGACTTGAGGGGGTACAGGAAAAGAAAAGGTGTCCACTGTTCTCCCTATACCTTGTATTCACGGTGCAGCGCGGCGCGCACACGCGCCAAAGGCAGTGGTACAAAACTTCCTCTCGCCCAACTTCCCTTCCTCTCCATTTTGTTTTTCTCTTTGTTTTCCTTTTCTTTTCGACACATTTTGCCCTCCGCTTCTGCAACGTGTGCGGCACTCTCTCCACTGGCTCCTTCGTTCTTTTAGGTGTTCATCTGGGCGCGACGCCGACGACAAGTGCGCATGCGAGTCGAACGAGTGGCAGATGCAGCAGCGTTTCATGCCCGTCAGAGTTGGCGGAGGTTGGCGCTAGAGTGCGCGGAAAGTTGGGCGGAAAATGTTTGCTTCAACTTTCTTGGCGGCCCCTTGCAAATGTATCACTATTATTGGCGCAAACGTTTGTAATTGAAACACTTTGTGCGCAGTCTGTACGGAGTTAACGAGGACATTCTGTAATTGTGTCACCGTAATAGCTGCTTCCTCAACAGTGATGCCTTTAGTGTAACATGGAGGGCCCACTTTTTATTGTCACGTACATAGGGTTCATGTGCACCACACACGCACACGAACATCTTTCGGCACACCGAGGCAACGCGAATGTTCAAATAACGCTACCCTTTAACTGATTACCCTTTAACAGCTTCCCATTTCTGCAGTGTACTTGGAAAGCACCTTCTTAGCTATGAACAGGGATCGATTTTAAATACTTCGTAGGCCCACACTGTTGGATGAACTACGCAAAATTGAGTCTTATATACTGCATGACAGTAATATGAGTACGTGGCACGTGAATACATGCAGACACTAGGTATATTTAGAGCCTGTTTTCCTTGTTTTCTAAACAAAACTTACTTGCAGTGGGAAAAATTCGTAATCATGTGTTGTTGAATAAACCAGAAATCAAAACTATAGAGGTTATGCGAGCTGTATACCGGGTGCCACGTGTTAACTTTTCGCAAATTGAAGCTTAATTTACAATGGTCTGTGATAAAATAATAAAAAAAACCGTGAGCAACAGGGATACCGACACACGCATTATGCAACCCATAATCTGGCAAAGCAACAAGGAAGTTTTTCGTAGATGAGACAAACAAACAAACAAACAAACAGAATACTCCCAGTGAGTGCCATACGGTCTTTCATAGTACATAAACCCACTGTGACTGCTAAAACTGGCAAGTTCGATCTCAGCAATTTCGCGGATGCAGAATGGACATTCACGATGCTGCCGACAGTTCTCAACCCTTGCGTAAAGACAAGTATGTGAATAGGGCGATGCGAGATTTATATCGTGTAAGCAACTCGTTAACGAAAGACATAATTAAGAACTTTTCTTCATTGCAATGTGCTCGCTGTAAATGTCGCTCTTCCGCACAATCTCAGTCTCCGAAATGTATGCCATTTGTGTGGCAAGCGAAAAAGACACGTATATATACCATTACAGCAGACATTAAGATATGAGAAAGGAAGAGACTGCCTTAGGGGAGGGTCCACAAGACAACTAAGAGGTGCTTATAAACCAGAGACACATTTTCCTGTTTCCTTAGTGGCGACAAAGCGAAAAAGAACGCGCCACAGCTGCAGTGATCAGAAGGCACCCCGCTGACGTGGTGCATGACCAACATCTTTTTCTGTGAAACCTAAGCTGCTCTCTCTAGGCAGTAATATGGCAGTATATACGCAAGAAAGACTGCCGCGTACCATTGAAAACAGCAGTCGAGCGTTTGACGGAGCACCGCTTATAGTCCAGCAGAATAATGCATATAGCGAAAAATGCATATGATGGTAACAGATCAAAACAAAAAACAATTGAGGTTCGGGTCCCATACGGAACCCTAGTTCACTATAACGACTTATAAAACTCTAAGACATAAATTGTTTTTGTTCGACTTCGGTCAGTGACAATTATATGTATCGGTCGCCATTTAAAACAAGTTGTCCATCTTTTGTTTCTTTTTTTTTCGGAACACCCTGCGGCTTAATAAACCTGACATTTAAACAAGGCTTCTTTCCTTTCGTGCAAAATGAAGCTAAGGTTTCTTACCCGTGCAAGAAAAGGGCGGTAAACTTTACCGCCCATACGCAATTTTAATACCGGAACAAAATTTACAGCACTATATTTCGAGCAGCTAAACACTTATATGACAAAACTAAATTTGCTGAAGCCTTGTCAATTATGTTTCAGCACTGCGGGTTTCAGCGGCTAATCATTTATTTCATCTGTCGACTGCATTAAGCATTCCACTGACATTGGCCATTTTTGGCATGTTTCTCAGAATTCACCGAGGGTTTTAACATGATTAATTATAACTTTCTGTTAAAAAGCTAGGAACACTTAGTATATGTGGTCAACCCCTGAATCTGTTCAGATGTTTTCTAGTTAACCGTGAACAAACAACTATCGTGGGCGCAATCTGTACAGCAGGCCCCTATGCGGCGACCAGCTCAACAAAGTATTCTTTGACAGTTCATGCGTAGTGGCGCACTCTTAGTAGAGTAAAAACAAAGCAAAGATAAACATATTGATAATTTTTATCTCTGCTAAGGAAACAATGCTCATGCGTTTCACGTGAAATTACCATCATAGCAAGTCGGATTATGAATCATTAAACCGAATAGGATTAGATCTACATGTAACATTTTCTACCTCACTGCCTTCGTCAAGCAGCAGACCCCTTTTGCCATAGGAACGTTCACCAAATCATGGCGATATTTTTTCTCGGGTACGTTGTCATCTTTTCAGTTTGCTTTCAATCAGAGTCATATCATTTATTGCTATTACTAATTGGTATCCACCCAAGCGCAGCCCTACGGCTACAAAGGAAAACGATACAGCTTTCTCAGAAACCTTGCAGTGAAAGAAAAATTAGTCCTGATCTGGGGTATATGCAGAAAGCTGTTCAGCTCTCCTTTGTAGCCGTATGGCTGCGCTTGGGTGGATGCTAATGAGTAATTACTCCCTTATTATAAAGCTACACAACCTTGGGGATTTTCCTAAACATTTGTCCGGCAGTTATTGTATTGCTGAATGGGGTAGTACATTCCATACTGTCACCTTTAACATGTTCAACATTTACAAACCAAGCGATCCCAATGATTGAATACTCTAAAAACTCATATTAATACCACCTTGTTAATATGTGGCCCTTGAATTTTATCTGTTACCAAACTGCTTAGATATAAGCTCAGTATTTTGTTTTAGAGGATACTTACTAAACAGCTTCCTTTCGTATTCCTGATGAAGATTCACTCACAAATTTTAACTGCACTAGGTGAACTGGCGATTTTATACCTTTGAAATGTCACCTATGAACAAAAACGACGCCCTCACTTGTTCCCGTACAATTATGGCACCAATTATACTTACTTACAGAAATCAACATGAATGCTTTCTTGTCGAACTGACGTCACACACTTAACACCATTTTCTTGCGGCTCTACTCGACATTGTAGCGTACAGCCGGGTTGCCGCGGATTGAAATTCGCCTGCCGTGTACACTTCAGCGAGTCGGGCTGAACGACCGCAGGGTAGGGGCAAGTTAGCCCAAATGCAGGGGGTAGGATGATGACTCGTCAGGAGCGCCTCCCGAAAATGTACCTTACTCCCTTTTCCCCTTCAAGCCTGGGAACAAGATTGGTATTCGCCGGAGAGAGTCGGTTTCAATTGGCGTCAGTACTGGTTTGGCTTGCCTCGCTAGCACCGAGTTCATGCAGACGCGCAGTCGTCGAGTTTGGGTGACCTTGTTCAGATCGACGACTGACTCGACCGCTCAAGTCAAACTTATGTAAAGGAGGCTACAGACATTCCGTAACCCTGTTCGTCGTAGCATTTACCTTCCTCCTCAGCCTCTAACAATTTTTCCCTTTCGGTGGCTTTTCCGCATTCGCGCTCAGTGCAAAACGGGAAGTTCTTCTCCAGAGATCATTAGCGAAATGCCAGCGGCCCGTATGCGCTACCTTTGAGCGCTATGTCTTCAAGAAAGGGTGACTTACTACGATTTAATACTACAGGCAATTTTGCCGTTTTGTAGCAAAACGCCCCTTGCAAACGTTTTTCCCCCTTTTTGTCTTTCTGTTAGGTTTTGCGGCCATGTGCACAAAGGTACATTTATGCGGGATCCCGCATACCAGCTCTATAGCATTGCTAAGTGAAAAAGAAACCGGAAGAACAAAAAAAAGAAAGAAAAGAGGCAGAGGGAACTAACGTGCACATTTCAACTGCGGTTGACAGCTGAAACTCGAATCAAACGAGCTCCACTTCTGTAATAACTACGACCTACGTGCTTCCAAGTAGGAAAAAGAACGAAAAAAGGCCCTCAAAACAAAAGAATAAAACGTGATTTGAGCGCATCCTCCCGACGTTCCTTCTCAACCGCAGTCGTCTAATGAGAGCCAGTGACAGAGCCAACAGAAATGCGTAGACAGAAATACAGAGGGAAAGAGAGAGAGAGAAAGAGAGAGAGAGAGAGAAACAGAGGGAACTTGTACCGAGAGCGCACGTGCTGTCGGAAACACGTCGCATATCCACCGGTGTACTAAACCACCACCAAGCGCTGCATGCATTTGGAGCCGCAGACTGCGCAGAACGTCCCGTTCAGCGGGTCCCTAGCGGGTCCCTACAACGCGCTCCGCTGCTGTCGAGAGCAGTCGGAAGACAAAAAGAGAACGAAAAAGAACACACGGGGCTAGTACACACCGCTCATTGACATCAAAGATAGAAGAAAAAAGAAAGAAGAGCGAAGAGAGCAGACAGGGATGCGAGGAGCCGCGTGTCGTCGGAACCACGCTTGTTCCGCTACCTAGCGGCGCCGACATGCAGCCACTCGCCGGTGGAAGCGAGAGGCCGGTGTGGCACAATGAGAGGAAATCTGTTCAAGAGGATCACTAATGATCGTGCTTCACGAGGGCGGCTGCTGCATGGGACAGGCAGCTAGGCATGGCTCTGTCCTCTTTGTGCGCGTCACGTATTATAGCCGTCGAAGGAAGGAAAAAAGCGCCCGAGCAGCACCCCGACGGGAAGACAAGAGCCCGTAGCGCGGTGGGGAACAGTATACGTATACGGAGTGCGTGCACTGCGCGCGATAGCATTCACGCCAATGTGGGAGGCTGCGATGTACAGAGCCCACCCGTCGGAGATCAGACAGTTGTCGTCAGGGGGCGTGATACGTGCTGTATTATGGTCCGATTAGAGAACGGCGCTTGACGGGAGAGGGTAGCGTACAATTATTGTTATTCCGCGAAAAAAACGCGGCATTATAAAAACAAATAAACAGACCGCAAAGAGATATTTAGACAGGATTGTCACTGATAGGCGATGCTGGGCAACGTGCAACAGTGGGCATTATACGACGCGAACGTGAAAGTTAGTTAAAAGTGAGGAGACATTGAGAAGACATTGACAATTCTGGTAGCGAATCCATTTAGAGCGAAATCTCTTCTATTTGTTCATAAGGGAGTAAACTGAGGAGACATTGATACTTCAGGTAGCCAGTGCATTCATAACGGAATCCCTTGCATTTGGACAGAAGGGAGTGCAGACACAGGGAAAGCACGCTCAGCTAAGGATCACGAGACGAGGTCAAGAATAAACGACATTTCTACTCCGGTCTTTCGAAAATACAAACTTCCCTCTGGCCTATATAGTGGATGGTTTCCCAGAGATGAAAGTTTAGTGATAGTGGTCTTTGACACCATCTCGTGCTGGCACCAAAAATTTAGCCAAGGCATTTTGTTGCCGAGATACCCTTGCGCCATAAAACGAAAAATCACCATCTATAGACGGCTTTACTGAGCGAGCCTCTTGACTCAACAGCATTTCAGTGATTACTACAGCAACATCGCAGTGTCTCTGGCTGCATTAAATGATAGAAGATGAACGCAAATAGGCAAAACCACTCAAGGCCACTTTTGCACGTATCAGCACGCTTATGGCTAACAGTTTTGCCACAAGCATCAATGATGACGACAGAACAATTCGTTTCACTGCATGCAGTAGTCGTTCACAAGCGCCGTCGGAACAACACGCTTCACCCCAGAGGCATTTGCTGCGAGAGAGCCATATACCTTCAGGGCATATACGTACCACTCGCAACGCGGCATACGTCATCGCTGCCGAGGCGACCCGGGGCTGACGCGAGACAATCAGCGCCGCGCTCGGCTCATTTCCTCGGACCCTGTTCGACCGGCAACGGAGGAGGGAGGAGAGTTTGGAAAGAAAAACGCGCCCTCATCACCGGGTGCGGGGCCTGCGGGAGAGAAGGCGTTGGGAGACCGAGAGGTGTCGCGAGCCATTTAAACATTGATTGTCCATAAATCAGGCAAAGCCGAGAATCCCTCCCCACACAGCGGGGAAAGGGTTGTAATGCGCTGCAAGGAACAAGGGCGGTGTGCTGCCCCGCGGTGAAGTGCGAGCCGTTCCGGTCTGGTACATCCTTCGTCGGCTGATCACTTCGAAGCTGATAGGCGACAGCCACAAAAGAAAGCAGAAAACACGCAACGTCCTTGCAACAGCAAGTACTATACATTAGCAATGGCAGAGAGAACGCGCGATCTGTAATGGCTTGGGATGCCTCCGGGTCATATACCGGCCGCGTGGCTTTTCTTCCGGGTTCGGCTTCTCCGCTAGCGCTAGCCAAAACCGCAGCCGCGTTTCGGTACTGCTCCCAAGGGCGCGCACTGAGGGAAACAGTAATAGTTCCGTGGAGAATTCCAGCGTAGCGCAGCGAGCGCGGGGACATCGACGACAGAGCGGTAAGCATACGCGCATCCCGAGACCCTCCCGTCGCTCTCTCGTACACATATATGCTCGTATCTGGCCGCAGTGTCGAAAGAGTTGCGACCGCTGTCGGCCGGAGCGGACAGCGCTGCGGGACGCGTGCATTAGGCGGCTCGTAAAACTCGAAGCCCCGGGATTCAAATCCTCCCCAACTCCGGGCGCCGAGGCTTAGGCCCGATAATTCGAGTCTGGCGGTTGGGGCCCCGGGCAGGATGAAGAGCGTGGACGGCGCATGAACCCCGCGCCGGATGTAATTGTGTCGCGATAAATGTGATGAAAGCCGCCGCGCGCGAACCACGAGACGGAAGGGGGAGCCCTCTCTGTGTTCGCACGAGGTACATAGACGTACCGCCGCGTGGAGCAGAGGGAGCAGCCCATTATCTATGCGAAACCTTTGTTAATCAAGGCTGTAAAGCCCAGCGCCATTCGCGGTTCCCGAGTGAGCTAATCAGCCCCCTGCCGCGGGACCGTTCATTTCGCTCTGCTCGTGTGCTGTAACTACACACGCTGTCCTAATACACGCGGTGTGCAGCCCAATATGCTACGCCGTAGCATGCGGCTAATAAAGGGTTCGGCGTTGCTCCGGAACGTTTTCAGGGACGCGCAGCTCAGAAAGAAAGGGCTAGCGGCTGAGTATAGTGTTATACTCTCTAAACAGAAAGGAGTAGAAAGAGAGTAACTTGTTCTCTAGCGCGCTCCCTTTGATGAAAGGGAGTGCGCTGGAGGACATGCTTACTCCCTTTTAACTCCCATATAGGCGTATTCCTGTTTAGAGTGTAGGCTCGGGAACAATCCGATGCGGATGGACGATGATACGCTGAGTATGAATGGATCCAACACGAGAGCAGAACGCACCTAAAAGCACCACAGTGTTCGGCGCTCGTGGAAAGGTAACAAAAAAAGAAAGAAGCCACTAAAGAGCCGCTATTCTGAAAAGTAACCCTCTGGAAGCATAAGCATCCAACGTTAAGAAAAAAAGCATTTACCCTTTGGATTGCCTCTTACGCTCGTCGAACGCACACCTGCATAAAGTATGGCATTATATGCCTAATTCCATAGGTTCTATTTGTCACACGGGTTAACACACTGCCGCTTGTCGTAACTTCACCACAACTAACGCGCTCATGAAATTCGTAGTCCAGTGCTTCCGCAAGAGAGCATTTCATCTGAATACAAACAACGTGCCATCATGTAGTCAATAATCTTCCAGTTATGGACGCATTTCTGCAATGTAGCCCATATGGCAGGCGCCATTTTCCTCAATACTCTTACTGGAACTGACTTCTGTGCCTAAACCGAGCTTTAATTTTCGACTACTGAGAAAAAAGTAACAGGGTTTTCTAAAAAAATAATCTGCTAATAAAATACACTAGTTGCTATTAAACGTACTTCGTGCTTTTGAGCAGAGTTTTATATTCACGTAAAAATTTTATGTTTCCCGATGTTGCCATCCTTGTAGTGTTTAACCACGTTAAACCTGGACGTGCGCATGCATGGCTTTAGAATTAAAAAAATTGTTAAATTTAAGGCATGAACGACTCAATGCCAACTTCTTATGCGCATTTGGCAAGGGTATCAGACGTAAAGTAATCCAGGGTGACAATAAAATGTCCAATAATTCTACAAAGATGAGTAGCCCTCTCTGGAATGCGAACGTGTGAATACGAACTGATTTGAATTATACAGTGTACCGCGCTCGCCTGTGAAAAAGTTAATCTATGGCCGTTCATTTTCAGGAGCAAATCTGCAACGTATTCGTGAAAGTGATAGGTGTCAAAGACGATTTTTAATGAGTAAACGCCATCGTCAATTAAGACTTCTTAGCCAAAAACTCTCGGTACCCACCGGCCAATGCGAATGTATCATCAAGGTATAGCCTGTCCCATACAGGTGATGTAGGTCGGAGAATGGGTGCAGTCCAAAATGGGAAACTGCTTTTAATTTCCTTACCTTGTACAGCAGACCCCGCTTCAGTCTCGGACTTCGGGACCTATATACTCCTGCATATTATCATGTGACAAATTTACGTATTAATAAAATAGATTGAGGCCCTGATTATTTACTATCTGTGGTCATGACATCTGCAGTCCTGTCATCCGCGGCCATGCCTTCTGCGTCATGCCATCTGCAGTCATGACAAATGTGGTAATATTCTCTGCGGCTATACCATCTGCGGCCATGTCATTTGAAATAAATACATCTGAGGTGATGCTATCTGCGAATATGCCTTTTGCGGCCGTGTCGTCTGCAATCATGCCATCTGTAGTGATGGCTTCTTTGGTCATGCCATCTGCGACCACACCACCTGAGGTCATACCATCTGCGGTACTGCCATCTGCAGTCCTGACATTTGCGGTGATGTTTATGGCATCTGCGGCCATGACGTCAGCGGTCATGCCATCCGTGGTCATGGCTTCTTTGGTCATTCCATCTGCAGCCAAGCCTTTTGCGGTCATTACGTCTGCAGTCATGCCTTCAGCACTCTTGACATCTGGTCTCAGGCGGTGAGCTTGGGAGTAGGCGCTGTAATGATGGGCGTGAAATTGCTATTTCCTAAACTCTCTTGATGTAGGGGACGGTGAAAAGCGTGGAAGTTATTTCTTCTCGAATGATGCGTTTGCTTCGTGACGAGCGAAACTTTTTCCGTCTCGACGTATTACGTCCCAGCATTGCACTTTGAGAGCTTCTCGCCTCAACCCTTGATGTCACATCCAGACAGTGTCATGTAATAATGTACGTTAAGGACTTTTTTCTTCAAAGCAGCAGATAATAATCAAATGTTAAGTGACAGCTTGAGTTACTAGGCAGTTTCACGGCCCCTATTCCCTTACTTAGCTACGAAAAGCTACAGCATCGCATCGCTTTCCTGAACGTCTTTGGTCTTGCGTATTTTACCATTTCATTTGCAGGTGAGACCTTCAATCTCATGCAGCAAGAGCAGTGTGTGCCGCACCACTAAAAATAATACATTAAGACCTTTGTACGTAAGACAGCGCTAACACTCATGTAAGTGTAGGGAACACTGCTGATTCTTCTCACAAAGTAATTAAGAATATATATACCAGGTGACAAGCAAAGCAGAAATACTCAGTAGAGCAAAAGTAATATAATAACCGCAACGCCTAAAAAACGACGGCCTTCACACATTTTTACGGCAATGCAAAACTTTTCACTTCATAAATTTGAAAAAAAAACAGAGCAGAAAAAGAGAAAAAGCAAGAATCGGCTGTATTCCGCACCTTGAAAGCCATTTTAGATTATGTCGGAATAAACGAAGAAAATAAAAATAAAACAAGACAGAAAGAACGAAACTGTTGCCGAGTGCAATGTCACTGTGAAACGGAAGAAGCGGAAGGCAAAAGAAGCCAGAATATATGCATGCGATCACGAATCAGTCGCAGATAGAAATGGATGAAAACAAGGCCACTAAAAGAGCCATCGTACAATGGCGACGGTCCGTGAATTCCGCTGGAACCTGTAAAAGAACACTCCGTTTAGCCCCCCTCCCCTCTTTATTTATTTCTCTCCATCTCACCTCGATATCAGCTCGTCCCGTTCTAGCAATCAACAGCCTACGCTTGGAAGCATGTGAACACGTTCGCGCACACGGGTACGAGCAAGGGACAGCGACGGAGAGCAGCAGGATCGAGGAATTTTCTCGAATATCGGAGGAGATCTCGGACTTCCGGCCGCCGCTGCCTGAACGCGAGAAAATACACGCAAAAGAGAAACAGCCAGAGAAGAAGAGAAACTAAGAAAGAAAAGGGATCCAGAAAGCCCCCAATGTTTTGTGGCTGGCCAGATAAACGAACAGGCCGGACAAGCAAGGCGACATTCGCGTTGCCCTTTCCACACTCACGTCAGGCCTTGAAATCAGGTCCGAGATTCTTTCCTCCCCAACCCTCCTACCGCCCCCCCTCCCCCCCCCCCCCCCTCTTGTCTTTCTTTATTTCTCTTTTAAAAGGCTGCCCCCACCACACACGGTTTTTGTACCTCTCGACGCTGGATCGCCTTACTATACTTATTTTTCTGCTACTTTTCATCCGCCCTTATTTTTCTTCCTTCCATCTCTCTTTCCCTTCCCCGCAGTTAGATGTCCTCCAGCAAAGCGCATTTTACGGGTCAAAGCCGCTTTTAATCACTCCTAGCCCCTCAATACAACGACAGCCTCTCTCGCGGGCCCTTTATTTCTTCCAATTCGACGTGGTAATCGAAAGCCTTCCGTGTACCCGCTTCCCCGCTCGTTGTTTCTAAATCTCCGCTTCGTTTTCTTTCAGTCTTACACAGGCCGCGTTTCATCGCGGTGTTGGTCTAGATGTACGCTTTAATTCGCACTCTTTTTCTTTTTTTTTTTTGTTGCCTTCCGCAGAACACTCGGGTTGTCGTTTTCAGCCGCCACATAATCAACAGCGGCGATCGTCCTCTCCGAAGAGCGCAGAGCTACGTATATACAAACCCGCTCGCCGCGCGTGTGACCGTGTCCGGATTATACAACCGGTTGCGACACACACACGCGTGCGCACGCGCTCTCGTCAGCTTCGGGACCTTATCGAGCACTTCTCATGTGTTCCCGCCTTTCTCCACTTCTATTTTTTTCGTTTACTTTTGCGTTGAAGTGTTTCCGTGAAAACTCTATTTTGAATTTTTTTTTTCCCCCAGTTTGGACTCTGCGGTCGCGCTGGCGGTAGAGCGGTGGTGCAGGCCTCACCCATCAGATCTCACTAAATGCAGCCGATATCACTGGGCTTTCGCGCAGCAGCAAGTTTTCGGTTGCGAGATGCGGAGCCAGAAAGTGGTGGCGAGCGCTATTCTGAAGAAAGAAAGAAAGAAAGAAAGAAAGAAAGAAAGAAAGAAAGAAAGAAAGAAAGAAAGAAGGAAAGAAAGAAAGAAAGGAAAAGATGAAAAAAAGAGAAAGGAATAATACAGGTGGGAACAAAATAAAAGAAGAAAACAATATCAAAGAATGAAGGAAATAACGTAAAAAGAACAAAGGAAAGAGGAAAGCATTAAGGAGGGAAGGGTTGGGAACAACGCTACCAATACTGCCATATTTGTGTGAGAAAGTCAACTAAACGGCTGCAAGTAACCAAAGAAGGTTGAAGGCTGTAGTTATCGTCCCTGCGGAGTGTTGACTAAGTCCGAAATGCGGGCATATTGTTGATTTTTGCTAGTTCCGCAGAAACCGTGCAGGGGAACCTAAATCAGCACTTCCAGAGTTGTGCAGGCCTCTGACAAATAAAGGGCAGTATATTTTAGTGGATGTTATAGAATGGGCGCCTAAACTCACTTCCCGTGCATTAATAATGCACAACATATATGATAACCCAATAAATATGGCGCTATACTAAATTGTTTCCAGTTTTAACTTTTTTGAAAATACTGCTAGCTTAGGCCACGTAGAAAGGAGCGCAGACTGACCGATAAGGTGTCCTGAACCAACTAGTTCAGACTTCTCTCTGTGCATGAAATGTTAGCCCATTATACTCAGTGTCATTTTAAATCTATTTTACTTTTTTTTTTCACCACCAACATGGCGCCTGGACGTCAGTTGTATATAGCATACACAGGACCATCCATAAGTATTTCTCCTATTTCTCTTCAGTTTTCCCAGCGCATGCGTTGTCGCAGGGAGCGCCAGTTGTGGTTTTCAGAGGACGCCATTTCACGGTTAGAAGTACAAACGCTTAAAAGTGCTGCTTAAATTATGCTTGGGGCAATTGTCTTGACAAATGTGATCATATTCTAATAAAAACGTGTGTGAAGTCTCGCCTATTTGATTTGCAATCCTTTTGCACCTCAATACAACTAATTACATTTGGCTTTTCTAGGAAAAGTGATTTCCCGAAGCGTTATGCGGTGCGCACGCGGCTAATTTCGGCCGAAATAATTCCCCGGCAGAAACCAAAATGTGGCTGGAGTCAGCACTTGCCTCATGGGAATGCCATAAGCCACCAAAACAACAGCGGCGACGCTGTGTGAGGGCCGCCGACATCACGGCTGCCGGCGCAGCGGAAGACGCGTGCAAAGCGAGACTGGCGACATCGGCCCAGACTAAAAAACAGAAGTACAGTCATGGACAGCCTTGCCTGCAACGAGGGGGCGACGACTATCAACCATCGGACGCGCCGCGCAGCTACGCGGACATGAACCAATGACTAGAGAAATAGCGGCAACAGGGTGCACACAAGCGCCCTCTCCCGCTGTCCCGTTTTCACGTATACATTCGTGTTCTGGTAATGGCGCGGAGGGCCACCAGTAAATTTTGGTGGTCCCTTCGTCGTTTCATGTTACGCTCTCCGCGACTGTCCTGCGGAACTCATGCGCACACCCTTGACAAAGCACACTATAGTAATGATGTGCATCCGCTAAGAATCCTTTGGAAAGGCCAATGTGCCACCTGTCGGTGCTTCTCTATACGACGCGGACACGTCCCAAGGAGACGCTAAGAGATGCAGGACCGAGACGAACAGAATTTCATGGCTGCTGAAGCAAGATTTGAGCAGCATGCAGTGGCCTAGAGAGGAGATCGCGCAAAGTGTTTCCGCAGTTTTTTTTTTTTGGGGGGGGGGTCGCGAACGTTTTTTCGACTATTTTTCATCCCCGCAGCGCTGTTCACTTCGCGGTTGTATACATGCTGCCCTTATTTTATGCGCTTTTGATACCCTGGCGACAGGGGTGGCCCTCCCGTGCCTAATTTTGTTGCTATATGACCCATTTATCACCGTGTATACGGAGGAACCAAATAGACATTAATTATACGTGCCGGTGTGTGGGCTTCCTGCCAGAGGTAGCTCGTGCTTCATATAGCGCGAAGCTGGCAGCGTATTGCAGTTTTTGCTCGTAACCTATAGCTCATGCTTCTAGGCCGGCTATTCCACGACGTTTTTTTTTTGCCTCTGTACACCTTGAACAGCTCCCTCGGCGCACCAATCAAATCGTTGCGTGTTCCTTTTCTTCTAATGCTATGAGCCGACACAAAGGTAAGTGGCCAACTGATCAACAGAGAAGAGAGATTATCAACAGATGTTCCCTGCTTAGTTGGTTCTAATCTGATAGAAACACAATGGCGCTGATACTTCTTAGAAGAAAACAGCGCGGGTCCCGCGTTCCATTTCTTGCTTATGCTTGTCGGGAGAATTAATAGCTTCGACATTTCTATTTATTTATTTATTTATTTACTTATTTATTTATTTATTTATTTATTTATTTATTCATTTATTTATTTCCAAATACTGCAGGCAGCAGTGCTGCCCAGGCAGGAGAGGGTTACAAAAGGTAAGTTTGCAAATAACGCTTAAAAGTATTAATGTTAGCACATTCAACTATCGAAGCAAGCAGGCGATTCCATTGTTCGATTGTGCATTGGGAAAAAAAGGTTTTTGGAACTGCTTAGTCCTGACATTGTATGGTCTGATCACTTATCACTTTTGTGTGGTTCAGCCTTGATCTTTGTGGTGCAGAAAGTAAATACGAATCAGGTGGCAATCCTGTTTTGTTATGATAAGTGCAAAAAATTCAACCTGGCAATCTTTCTGCACATCTCGAGCGGCTCCAACTTATGCTGCCTCTGCATATTAGTAACGGAAGAACATTTCCGGTAATCGGATGTGATGAACTTGGCTGCATGACGTTGGATGCGCTCCACCTGCTCGATGTTTTTTAGATGGTACGGATTCCACACAACAGAGGCGTACTCTAGGACTAGTCGAGTCATAATGCGATATGCTACAAGTTTTAGGCTGGATGGGGACCCTTTTAATTTTTTGCGCCGGTAGCATAATTTTCTGAATGATTTCGAGCATATATCATTGAGATGTATATCCCATTTAAGATTGATAGTAATTATCATGCCTAGGTACTTAAAGGATGTGGCTGCATTTATGCATTGATCTCCAATTTTGTAAACATATTGTAGGGGATGTTTCTTAGTTGTAATTGTCATTGACGCAGTTTTAGAAAAATTGATTTTCATCGCCCTTTGTTTATACCAGTCCGCGAGTTTACATAAATTGGCATTCAGTAGTCGCTGACAGGAAGAATTCTGGATGCCGGAATAAATGACACAATCATCGGCAAACAATTTTACACTGATATCTTCATCAACATTTTACGCAATATCATTGATATATATATATATATATATATATATATATATATATATATATATGAGGAACAAAAGCGGTCCCAGCACTGATTCCTGCGGTGCACCGGACAGAACATGCAGACACTCAGACCTCATTCCACAACATTCAACAAATTGTCGCGATTTTGTAGGCACGCTTGCACCCAACTGATAAGAATGTCCGGCATCCCGATTTCTTTTAGCCTCTCAATAAGCAAGTTGCGCAGCACACAGTCAAATGCCTTAGATAAATCCAGGAAAATTGCATCTATTTACTCACGATTATCAATGGTCAGAGAAAAGTCCTGAATTACGGAATATAGCTGTGTTGTAGTGGACACGTTTTTACGAAACCTATGCTGAAATTTGACAAAGAAGTTGACCGATTCCAGATAGTTGGATATATGATGAGCTATTATGTGCTCAAGCAACTTGCAACACGTAAATATAAGTGAAATAGGCCGGTAGTTTCCAGCATTTAACTTTTCACCGCACTTAAGGACTGGCACTATTCTTGCGACTAGCCAATCACTAGGAAGACAACTTTGATCAAGTGAGGCATTAAAAATCACGCTAAGGTAGTAGGAAATAATCTCAGAGTACCGATGGAGAAAAGCATTAGGAATGCCATCGGCGCCATTTGACTTTTTTGTTTTTATATTTAGTAAAAGTGTATGTATTCCCTCGAGGCTTAAAACTAAATTCGGCATGTTAAGACAGGGAGGAAATGCATTAGCACTGGGGCGATATGCCGAGGTAGAAATCTGATTGAATGCTCTTTGAAACAAAATATTGAATTCATTAGCAATGTCTTACTAATAAATTCATTAGAATACTGTCATGATTAGATGACATCGTCTGGTATGCGTAAACAGTAGCCGGCGCCCAACACTGCAAACAGCGGTCAGCGAGAACTCGAGCTAATGTGATTACAAAAAGGGACGTGAGCTGAAGAGCATTTGTCGAGTTTTGTCGGGCCGCTCAAACGATTCGCGAAGCTTTTCGAGGAAGCGAATGTCGTTGAGTTAAGCAAGCGCGTATCTGAGCCTATAGGGTTCACTGATATCGCTAACTGCTGGCACTATGTCACGTTATGCGCAGGATCTATACACTGCATCCCGATATACTATTGAACAGTGAGGTGGCGCTACACTGCGGAACTGAAATCGAACGTCTTTGTCATTTTCTGCTTCTTCGGGCCTTACGCTGTCTACTACAACGTTGATTTTTTTTTCGTAACATTTAACTGATTAAACGTGCAAATTTAGCTGTGCCACACAAAACCGCGCACTTAAAATCAGAAGTCGCGTCATGCCTGTCCGGGATAAAGTTAGCCCAGAACTGAAGAAACTGCTTCAAAAGATGCGTGCAGATATTTCCATAATTACCTAACCAATTATTATTATTATAATTAACGAAACAAAAAATTTTGAGGGACACTTAAGCTCCGCCCTTAAGGGTATGACGCAATAGCGTTAACGGGTGCCGTCAGCGATTCCCATTGATATTATTAGCATATAACCTTGTCACGTGCTCTACTATTGTTGCCAGGTCACATGGCACACCAGTGTCACGTGACGCAAGCTCACAGCCGTTCTCGGACACTCACCCCACTCCGACATGCCGCTTCCTGCTCGCTTAGTCACTATACTTTCTTAATTAGTGCTTCTTTAAGTACGCACATACCAATAATAACCACAGTCGTAAGCTACCGCATTATGGAAAAGACCAGCCCTACGAACGTGTCTGCGTGGACAATAGGGGCAGGATGTGCTGCCGAAGTCCAGGGTGGATTTCGATTCCGTCTTTTAAATTTCGATTCCATGTACCTCTATTTCATCTTTTCTAAGCATCGCGATTCTTCTCTAGATGTGTGCAGTGAGTGCTAGAACCTCTAATTCACTAGGAGGCGTTGTCCGAGCCGTCTGAGGAATTATTTCTGGCAGTGTATGAACTTGTCCACGAGAACCGGGGAAAAGAAAAAAAGGAACGCTTAAGAGCAGGCGTGACGTGTCCCTCGCTGTTTATACAGAGAAGGCGTCCCACGCGTACGTACACCCTATATAGTCGCCTCGAAGACGTTCTACGTCGACGGCTCCAAAAAGAAAAATAAAAGAACATAACAACGGAGACATAAGCAAAGGAGAAGTCGACGTTCAACGACAAACCAAGGCGCGCGTCTGTCTCCAGCCAGTCGCGGAACGTCCTCCACTGGGCATACAGCGGCAGCCGAAGCATGCGACGCATATCTCTACACTGCGCCCTGTTCCCCTCATTTCCTTTTTGTTTTTTCGTTAAAAATAATAAAAGCGACCGCAAAATATATGCAAAAAATGAGAAGCTCGCCAAAGCCGCGTGGAGACCAGAAAGAATGAAGCAGGGAAGGGGGGGGGGGGGGGGGGGGGGTGAGGATGGAATTAAAGAAAACCGCACCGTGGACGGTGCCTCCATAAATCTCAAAGTGCGCATCTTGAAACCGTTTTACTTGGCAGCGAGAGCCGAGCGGCGCGGGGCTTAGGAAGCCGCTTGATTTTTAGAGGCAACGGTTGCGCGCCGCCGCCTTGCATTCTTCACGTTCCACTCCCTGCACAAAAAATACGCTGCTCAGGGGTTTTCTTATTCTCTTCTTTGGAGAAGTCTCCATAATATTTTTTATCGGACAAAAAAAAAAAAAACGTCTTAGAGAAACACGCGACGGCGCGGATACTTTTTCTGACCCTGATAGTTAACGGACGTGAGTTTCATTTCTAGCTCCCCTTATGTGAACCAAACTGACGTTTTGTCGCATTTGCTTCGCATATGCGGAGCTGTGGGCCGCCTTTGAATCTGGACAATCGCGCGAGGAACTTCGGTTTTTTAGGCGAACGCAATGGCTCATTCAGAGTAGACGCTTGCGAGAGCCGGTCCAGTTATTCCAGACTGTCGCATTCTACTGAGAACAGCACTTTATTTCTGGCACAACAACAAGAGCGTGTGACAGCAACGAAGTCGCAGTATGCATAGCAGCAGCTCGCGCCAGGTGTTTTCAAAAATGTTATTAGTTGCACATGCAAACATTTATCCCCAGACATACATAAATATGTGCCGCGCATACAGAACATACGAGCATATACGTGGCACTTGACACTGCGTCGCATCAGCACAGTTGAGTGTTCACACCAGAAGACTAAATGCTGGCGGTCTGGGAATCGCCCCAAACTAGAATAACACGGCTTCGTAGTTTAACTTGTGATACAACGCAACGGGAGCCGAGACGCCTTGTTTTTCTTTATTTCTTGCAGCGTCCGCGTTTTCTCGCTTTATATAACCGGCCCCGACCAGGCGACTTTTTGCCCAACTTTCGGCTTCGTAATTTTCTAACCCCGAAATAACGGTGAGGAAGGCACGTCAGGCAGCCGCTCGTAACAAGGTGGCCCAGTTGACGACCCACGACCCATACACACTTGACCCACGGAGGTTATCCGTGAATTACAGCGTAGCGCTCGCATTCCTTTACTTCACACCGTGCGGCTGAACGAATGCCCTACAGATATCCGTTCTGCTACCTCGAACCGCACCTGCAGGCTCCTGTCGTTTCCGCTTTAAAGCGACGGCACCCACTGCGGAAATGCAAATGGTTAAAAGAACATCCAAGCCGCCTAGTTCTGTCCCGCATGGCGTGCGACAAACGAAACTCACAGTATCAAAGAGAGAGAGAGAGAGCAAAGGAAAGTGAGAGGGAAAGCACACACGCCTCGCTTTATCCGCGTAGCTCTGACAATAAAAGAAGACCGCGTCACTGCCTCTTGCGCCATGCCTGACGTCGATGCCGTTTTGCCGCCGCCTAAGCGAACGTAACTTGTGAGCGCACGGGATGTGGGCCCGCGCCTCTTCCGGGCGGGAACCTCGGAGCCGCGTTGGCGGAGCCCTCCTCCTCCTCCTCCTATCCGCGGGAAGGAACCCCGGGCGCTGCGGTGGGTCCGAGCGGGCGCCTCAGTCCTTTGGGCCCGTCTATTTCGGGGATCGCTCATTACAGGCCTGGCGGCGAGAGGGGCAATTAGCCCGTGGGAAGTGCAGACTACCCCGGTTTCGCGATCCGCATCACGATACACACCACCGCCGCACGTGCTCCACCACCCCCTCTCTCTTCTCCTACCCTTCACCTTCCACTACTACTAGTAATGCTGCCACACCACACGCCCACGAATATGCACAAGACACGCGCATCAGGGAATGAAGGATATAAGAGTGGGGGGTGGGGGGGGGGGTGGAGGGGAAGGCTACACGCAAGGAGAACCCGGATGACGCGGCTGCTGTAGCGGCGTGCGCTCTGGTCGAGATACTGATCTCTGGCCGGGGCGGGTGGAGGAACAGAAAAAAAAAAGGAGGGAGGGGGGGGCTCCTGAGCAAGCAACATGAGCTCGCGAGAAGGTGGAGACAAGGGGGTGGGCGGACGCCTGTAACACCTTGTAAACACAAACACACGGCGCCTAACGAGATCTCGGGCTACCGTGCGATGAGACACTCCCTTGCGGCCTCTGACACGGTGCCGCGCATAGGAAGAAGGGTCGGAAACGCTATAAAGAAGGGTCGGAAACGCTAAAAGCTATAAAGAACTCGACGTTACAAACGACAACGTGGAACACTGAGAGTAGGAGTGGTTCGTATTTGTCGACAACACCGCCTGAAGCGGAATTGCACGGTCCCGTATTGTTTCGAGAAATCGTGCAATGAATGTCGAGGACGCATTCCTGAGCCAACAAATGCGACGGGCCGTGGAATAGGCAAGAATGTTGTGGGTAAATGAAAAAAAAGAGTAGAAAAGAACTACGGCCCAACCTAGTTTCCTCTGAAAGTGTCGTCACTTTATACGCGACTTGCTGTACCGGAAATTTGTGCGGAAGTATTCCCAAACACATAGCGCAGCGCAAATGGCAAAAAATCGCTGGCTGCTTGTATCGAAAGTCGATGCTTGAGCGAAAAACCGGTAAAAAATATCTCGCGCTACATTAAGCCGATCCTCCTGTACCTTGGTCACTGCCTAACCTTCAAAGGGCCCGGGACTGAGCATCTGTTGATGGCTATATATAGGATATATAAAGTGATGGTTCCTGTTTTTTTTTTTTAACTTCTCACATAGTGGCCTAAGGCTAACACGGCATTTAGTTTATAATCGCCGCTGCAGCCGAATCCACCAAAGCATACTGCAGAAGTTCCGTTCTGTGCAACTAAAAAAAGGTTCTACTTCACCCACTAAACTTGTTCCGACTCCGCGCGTTACTTATAACAAGCGTCACGTACTAATTGGCTTCACCTCATTACTGAAGTGTATTGCAAAGAAACATCACACAAGAAGTGCAGTGATCCTTCAGACATCACTTGATGGCTACGTAGAAGTGCCCTCGGGACTCATAATCACACTTTCAGTATTCCTTCGGGGCAATGCGTGAACGACGTGAAAATATCACTGTTAACATCTTATAGAGGCCGGTAAATGTTATTATAGTAGCCGCACTTAAGTTTTGTGCGCCGTTTTATTTTTTAATTTCTCTCGATACTTTCTCGAGTCGTTCTAGACGCTTTAGGCTGGCAAACAAAGCCTGATCTGTTTTACAAACGTGTTTTAATTTTATAGGTTGTTCCACAGTATTGAACACAACGTAACTATCACCCAACTGACTGAGTCTACAGCTGATTTGGAGAACTCGACTATCGAGAGACAACGGGGAACATGAAATGAACATTTTTCATTTGTTTCACGTATACTCGAAAAGTAGTATTGCTAGCTTCAGTAATACGCTTTTTCTCAGAATGTCAGCATAACGAAGTACGAATCGTGTGTATAATATGCCCGATCACACTGTCATTTTTTTTAATTGCGAAAAATTGCGAAGACATGCTGCTGTATGTCATTAAACGAATTAAAAACGCGACTTGCCGCAATTTATAGCAGCATCGCTTTCATGAGCAAAGTAATGCACAGTTTAAGCTTAATATTAAAAAAAAAAGCATGCGTAAAGTTGCAAGTTAGTTGAGAGACGATAAATCTAGAGCTCGAAACACACAACAAAATGAAGCGGACGCGACATACGCTGGGGTGTCCTCTTCGTTTGGTTCTGTGTTTCGAGCGCTACGTTTACCGTCGTGAGCAACCAACTCGCCCTAACAGCCACACCTAACAACTGAGGCAGGCGGAACTAAAGGAAAAGGATAAAGGGGGCTGTGGGGCTATATTGAAGCGGGCAGTTCGCACCTTGCACTCCAGTCAACGCAACTAGAAAAAAGCGCCAAATAATTAAAACAAAACAAAAAAATAAAAAATGGGACCAAGAAGACACATAGGGGCTCTAGCACTGTGTCCCTTGAGTTCACTCCTCTAAACAAGCACGTAAACAAGTCAGAAAGGAGTATGCACAGCAAAAAAAAAAAAAGCAGAACTGCAAGCTCAAAACACCAGAAGCACTGAAGCCAGCACGGAGCGTGGCTCGGGCCTTTTTCTGGGCTCGATGAGACAAGCCCGTCACCTGCTCCTTGAGACGTGCACCAGCCCCCGCCATCAGTCGAACCAGCACGCGTACATGAAAAATGGCGTTGAGCGCGTCAGCTCGTATTTGTTCTTTCACCGAAGCGTTTGCGCACGCCTCGGACCCCCCCCCCCCCCCCAATCACCCCCCCCATCACCCCCCCCCCCCCCCCGTCTATACAGCTTCACGCCCTTCCCCCACACCCTCGCCCACTCGCTCCACGCCTGTTCCTCTACTGCTTTAAGTTTTGCCTAGAGCGTGCCCAGAGTTGCCACGCTCTACTATACGCGTCCCCCAGTATTATTTTGGTTAAGACGCGCCCTGCATCTTCCAGCATCCGGCGAGCAAGCCAGGAGACGACGCATCGCCAGAAGCATCGCTCGTCGCCAACCTCGACTCGCGCAAACACTCTCCGCCCCGCATCCCTCGATTCGCCTCTTCCTCCCCCTCCGTAAAGTCTTCAGGGAGCCAAGAGCGACGGATACTTGCTTCAATTCTGAACGGCCGCGAAGAGGCGCGTGGCGTGGGCAATTTCGGCGACGCACTCCCCTCAGAGACCACCGGGCCGCGTACATCTGCGCGTCGCTGCTGTTCCGCCCCGCGCCCTCAGGGCGCAGTACCGGACCGTGCTCTAAGAGGAAGCAAACTTGGCCGCTCGACGCCTTGAACGGTTCAGTTTGGACGCGCGGCAGCGCGTCACTTACCGTCGGGGTATGAGGTGATGCCAGCGGCGGAAGGCACTGCGGCGGCGGGAGGGGGACGGAGGCCGGGCAGCCCAGCGCTGGCAGGCACCCATCGGGCCGCTTTTACTCATTCCATTAACTTTCACGCCCCGAAACAGCCAGCTGGCGCCTCTCTCTGGTAACACGCGACGGCCGAACCAAAACAAATCGAGCCCCGGCGGACGACGACGCCACCTCGCAGTATACACACATACGCGCGCACTCACACCCTCGCGCCAACAAGCGAAGAAAAAAAGAAAGATACACAAGGGACGGGGCGGCCGAGCTAAAAGTCTCTCTCGCCTATCTCCTAACTCATCCTTTCTCCCGCTCTTCCGTGAGTTTCTCCGTCGAAACCCCGGGCGCCCCCACTCCACCCTCACCCAGAGCGCGAAAGAGTCGTTGCCTCGGCTCTAGGTGTCGCGCAAATAACGAAGAGGCGCCCCGGGGCTAGCGAAAGAAGAGAGGACGCACGCTGCGTAGGAACGACAGAAAGAGTAACAGCTTCCGCCTCTGCATTCGTTCGTTCTCCTCCTCTTCGCTCGTTCGCTCCCCTCGAATTAGTGCGAGAAAAATTGAGCCGGAGAAGCAGAGTGTGCCTCGGCGGACACATAATCCGGGCTGTGCACCCTCCGTAACGTCATCTTCCCCTCCTGTCGCTCTCCACTTCTCCATACACATCATGCGCGCACACGAGGCTGCAGGTGGAGCAGAGGCGCGGGGACACAGCGTTAAGCTGTCGCCTGGCGGCGTCGCGTAGGCAATCCTATATCCTAGCTGTTCGCTTGTCGTCAACGGCAACCTACACATGGCATTCATGTTACAGGTCCACCAGACCAGGACTCCCTTTCCGATCCGTGCAGTGGCAGAATTATTGTACACCTGAAGCTTCGAATCTTTAAAGAGGTTAATAGGAGCCCCCTCCCTCACCCCTCTGTGGCAGTGGAGGTTAAGGGCGCCGTAGGGGCTCGGTGACACGGCACAAAACCGAATCTAGTGGGTTGGAAACTTTTGGACCACGCTGTAAGCGATCAGGATCCAAAATATAGCTGCACGTATCCCATTACTGCATCCGTCATAACTCTTGAACGTGCATTATTTGAGGACAACGCGCAGAATAAAACTACCCTCTATTTAAATGCGAAATCATCAGGCTCGGCGGATTACTTATTTAAAGATCTCTTATTAATGCGTTAATATCCGAAGGGTCAGTGGAAGTGGACATCGCGTGCGCCGTCTGTTAGCAGCCAGTGACAGGTGACCCTATCACCTGCCCACCGGGCTACGAACTAACTCAGTACATTCCCTAGAATATCATCATCATCATCATCATCACCACCACCACCACCACCACCACCACCAGCTTGGCTACAACCACTGCAGGGCAAAGGCATCTCCCATGTCTCTCCAGTTAACCCTGTCCTCAGCCAGCTGCGCCCACCCTATGCCTGCAAACTTCCTAATCTCATCCGCCCACCTAACCTTCTACCGCTTGCCTTCTCTTGGAATCCACTCCGTTACCCTTAAGGACCAGTGGTTATCTTGCCTTCGCATACATGCCCTGCCCAAGCCCATTTATTCCTCTTGATTTCGACTAGAATGTCACTAACACGCGTTTGTTCTCTCACCCACTCTGCCCGCCTCCGGTCTCTTAACGTTTCACCTATCATTTTTCTTTCCATGGCTCGCTGTGTTGTCCTTAACTTAAGCTGAACCCTTTTCGTTAGCCTCCACGTTTCTGCCCCACAGGTGAGCTGGAAAGACATGCCAGGCCGTCAACCAGGCAGACCTCTCCCGTTCCATTAAAGTCCCTCTTCCTCCTCCTCCCGTAGGTGAGTACCGGTGAGGTACAGCTGTTGTACACTTTTCTTTTGAGGGATATTGGCAACCTGTTATTCATGATCTGAGAGAACCTGCCATATGCGCTCCACCCCATTCTTGTCCTTCTGGTTATTTCCCTCTCATGATTTGGATCAGCTGTCACTTCCTGCCCTGATTTGGATCAGCTGTCACTACCTGCCCTAAGGAGACCTTTACCATTTCCAGGTCCTCGCTGCCAATTGCGAACCGCTGTTCCATTGCTCTTGCGAGACTGTTGAACATTACTTTGGTTTTCTGCATGTTAACTTTTAGACCGATCATTCTGCTCTGCTTGTGTAACTCATTGATCATGTTTTGCGATTCATCTCCTGAGTGACTCAGCAAGGCAATGTCATTAGCGAGTCGCAGATTATTTAGGTATTCTCCATTAACTCTTATCCCCAACTGTTCCCAGTTCAGGCCTCGGAATACCTCCTGTAAACAGGCGGTGAATCGCATTGGCGAGAGCGTGTCACCTTGCCTGACGCCCTTTCTTATTAGAATTTAATTGTTGACTTTATGGATGACTATGGTAGCTGAGCAATTCCTATATATATCTTCCAGTATTTTGACATAAGGCTCTTCTACAGCCTGATTCCTCAATGACTGTATGACTGCTGAGGTTTCCACCGAGTGAAATGCAGCGAATGCGTCCGAAGCAGAGTAAACCACACATGTAGGTCAGATGAACCTCTATCACGGACAATTGAGACAGCTGGTACATCTTGTAGGTACAAAGCACGCTAAGAAAAAGGGAAACAATGAAGAGGATCAGTGAAACGAGTGCTATTGCTGCTAGTATGAATTTCTATCGATTAAACTCGCGATTAGTGACATACACCACGCCCTTTACTCAGCTTTACTTCTGATCGCGCTATTACAGAAGCGCCTGTATGTTATCAATGTTACCTGTTTCCTCTACGTCTACTATTTCTTCCTTTTCTTCGTCTTCCCATATTCCTCAAAGCTCACCTGGATAGTATTGATACGAGGTGGAAAGTCAAGGAACAGGACGACACGATGATAGATATGATTTAATGGCTGCAGGCCTAGCGCTAGCGCTCCGTCTCGCGCCACTTCCCTCTTCGTTTTCGTAACATGACCCGAGTCCTCTGAGCGATCGTCCCGATCGATTGCTTGAAGTATGAATGCTGAGGTGACGATGAACATGATCAGAAAGGATAGAAGAAGATGAAAGGCTTGCCACCAAGATGAAGGAGATGATCTTATAAATGGTTGCCCCTGGAGCTTCAGATCCAGCGGTCGGACGCCCACAGCCGAAGGTCAATGGTGAAGGAATCGCCGGACGGCTTGGGCGGGGGTGCCTCTTGGTTCGGGTCGTCGTCGGGTCATAGCACGTCTGGTCCTGGTCGTCGTGTCTTGTGGTCGGGGCTGGGGACGGGGCGGGGGAAAGCAGCTGGTCGGTTCGGGTCAGTTCGAGCTGGGGTTGAGCCGGGCGGCGGATTTCAGGTCCCCTCGGCCGACGACGAAGGCGAGCAGAAGATGGCGATGCTCCAGGGACCAGGATGACAATGTGTACTCCTCACCTCACATCAAATGATACGCCAAGCCAAGGAACAGGCCGACATGATGACAAAATGAAGATATGATTTAATGGCTGCGGGCCTAGCGCGAGCGCTCCGTCTCGCGCCACTTCCCTCTTCTTCGTCTTCGTAACAATATAGATAACCTATATCTTGGCACTTACGGGACCATGTGCGCGCAGCGCATACGTTTATTAAAGACGGTGCTCGTCATCAATATTGTCCAGGTGAGCTCTGGCAGCGCGGACGTAAAAGTTATGCCGCAAAAATCTGGCATGCAAGCCCTTTATTGATTGTATTTCAGCAATAAAAGGCGCGGACAGGAGGCGACCTCACATACGACAAAGCAAGTATATTTACATTCAGGCTAAGAAGACTGCCGAGCAAAGTATGCTCTGAGGATCACAGCAGCACCATTTGTTTGTGGCTGACAGTTCCAACGCAGGATCTCTTCTAAACCATCGTGTAACAACTACTGATTACTTCGCGTGTTTTTGTTAATCTTCAAAGAGAGAGAGATAAAGAGGGAGAAAAGGGAATATAGGTAGGTAAAGCAGGCGTACAAAGTTGCCTACCCTTCACAAGGGAAATGCTATAAAGGGAGTGAAAAATGAGACGACCAGAGAAGAAATTCAAGCATGTCGTGTCAATGGGTGGCGAATCAGGAACCTTACAGAAGTCCATTTCCTACTTCGCAGTCACGCCAGTAGGTTGCGTTTAACCAGATTTTAGACAGCGGAAAATATTAGAAACAAATTTTGTAGACTGCCTATCATAAGACTATATATACCCAAGATTCACATGGCTCTGCGTTTTCTGCGCAGTGGTCTTTAACGTGAGTTGTAATGGCCAGATGTGCTCGACCGCTCTCTTTTGTCGAACAAACTGAAGCCATAAAGTGATGATGTAAGTTACCCTTTCTGTATTTCTTTTCATTTTTTGAGCAAGGATTCACCTAATGCGAACTTCGTGAGAAGTGTAACTTATGTCCAGCAATACTTGTAGACGCGCTAAAACCTATATTCAACTACCTCAAAACTGTCTGTCAAGGAGGCATGGCAGGACCACAGCTACGTTCGATACAGAAAGGAGAAAAAAGGGAGTAAGAGGTTATCTAGCCCACTCCCGCTAGAGGACAGTTTAGTCGCTTTTTACTCCCATATAGGCGTATTCGTGTTTAGAGTGTGGGCCACTACAGCTCGAATCCTAGAGCTGCAAGCAGGCCGGCTCCGGGACCTCGTCTGACAAACTCTTATCGCCAGGCCACGAATGCAGTGTTCGGGGCTCTGTCTCGCTCGTGCCGTGCCCTGCTACTCAGCGCATTGGCGCACAAAGCCGCGGGTAATCGCGTGAGAAAGAGCCGAGGTTGGCGCGACCGTTCAAGCGCATTACGCGACTTCTCTCTCGGACCCCAAGTGCCTGCACCACATCACAGATATACGCAGAATGCTTAAGGTGCACGATCACCGCTCGAGGTAATAAATAAAGAAGCGTGCAAAAGCGACATCGGCAAGGAGCAGCGACTCTCCCGAGCGCCCACCGGCTCGCACCGCGCGGACCGCCGAAGAGAGAGACCGAGAAAGGTCGTCCTTTTGTTACGCTCCCGCCATCGCGCTATTTGTCAAGGACGATGGGGGCACCTCGCAGCGTGAAAGCGGAGAAAAGAAGGAACGGCGCAGAAAGAAAGCAATGGTAGCATAAAAAGAAAGGGGGGGGGGGGGGGGTAGGCCGCTTCGTTCGGGCTATGTGAGATGATGAAGCACGCAGAGCAGCCACGAGCCGTAGCAAGCTCTGTTGAACCTGCACCGGTTGTATGGATGCGCTTGCGGTGGACCGCGAATCGACAGGTTCGCGAAGGCAGAAAAGACAAAAGAGAGGAGGACGGGAGGAGAGGCAGCGGCGAGTGAGAAGCGGCTTTGCGAGCACGCATGCACCGACCACGGCGACAACAATTGGAGCAAGGTAACAAATGGCGGCGAAAGAGGACAACAACGCGTGGAATTTCCTGAGGATTATCGGGCTGGTGGCTACCCGCAGCGTCCGCACCGCCATCGCCGCAGCGGTTACCTGCGGTAGCAGAGGCGGAGAAAGCAAGAAAAAGGAGGGGGGGGGGGTCACGCTGTCGTTTGCCCACGCCGAAGAATAAAGCGAGAGTAATGGAGAGCAAGAATTCAGAGAGAGAGAGAGAGAGGAGGGAAGAAAGAAGAAGAACAGGACAGGAAGAAAGCAACAGGAGCACCAGGCGCGAGAGCCAAGAAATATGAACCCTCGGCGCTAAATATGTATATCGTATATACGCCGAGAAATCGGCGTCGTCGTCCCTGGACCCGAGGATGCACTCGGCCTCCCGAGAAGCAGAGGGGGGGGCCGGCCGGGCGCGATACGCATCGGCCGAGCCGAGTGTAACACATCGCGTCCGCGTATACTCGCGAGTACACACATACATACTTACTCACGCAACTGCCTGCCCGCCTGGACGGGGCGGACGCTGGACAAAGCGACGACGAAAAAACGAAGGACATCGACGAGGACGGAAGGACAAGCGCCTGTCGCCGATAAAGGAGACGAAAGCGCTGCTTGTGCCGCTTTAAGCGCGGCTCGCTCTGCGGCAGCGAAGAGCTATGCAAGAGGTTGCAACGAAGGGCACAGCGTAAAAGAGGATAGCTCCGGCAGCCGTGGTGCATGTACAGCCTAAAGGGGCATACCTGCGACATAACTTTCGAAGTAAAAGACGCGGCGGATACACCTTGGCCCCGTAAAAAATAGATTGCAAAGAAAAAGAAAGGGAGAAGAAGGCGGTGCGATCGGCGGAGCACGCACGCTGCAGGCTTATAGCACTTGGACGGCGACACGGACGGGGATGGCCGTTCCGTGTCCGTGTGCTTTCGGCCCTCACCGCCGGCCCGTCCTTCTCCGCTGCCGCGGCTTTCTGCTTGTTGTGGAAGAAGGAGACACTTTTGAGCGCCGCGTACGAGGAGCGGTGCGCTGCTGCGTCCCTTCGCTGAATAAGTGTCAGGTCATTTCTCTCGCGCGCCTCACCGGGAGGTCGCCGCCGGAGAGATAAGAAGAGCGAAGCTCGTCTCGGCCCGCGACACGGGGAGGCGCCCACGGATCGCAGTGGCATTGTGACATTGGACGAAAAAAGGAAGGAGAAGAAAGTTAAGATCGCACTCGAATTCTCAAGCTGCGAGTTAGGTTTGTTTAGAGCGTTCGCCTTCGAAAACTGAGGTCGGTGTGGGCTACGAACGCAGCAGTCCCGAATAACGCAGTTCACGCGCTGGTCGCCAAGAGAAAAGGGGCCAGCACCGTTTTGTTGGAAGAGAATTGATTATTGGCTTTCTGCGATTAGACGCGACAACGAAACAAAGGCAGGGAGAGGGAAGCGAAAGGGCTTAGACATTGCTGCATGCGCCACCTGCCCATCTTATCCCTTTACAAAACGGAATCGTATAGCGAGTTCCCAGCACGAGAAGTCACCGCATCGTCATAATCAGACACCCAGTTATATGTCCGCCGATGAAAGCCATTGTCACCAGCCAATGCGCCGGGTGCTGCATGGCTTTTAGCGCCTCATTTAAAGCGCGAAAGCAAATACTGCCGTTTGGCCATGTTACTACTGGCACGACTATTGTCATGTTGCGTGTGGTAATGGGGTTTAACTCCCAGATGCTGAAGTGGACTATGAGAGACGCCTTAGTCGAGAGCTCCAGATCCAGTTAGACCACGTGGGGCTCTTTATCGTGCACTGATATCGCACAGCACACGGGCGCTTTGACATTTCGTGTCCGTCGAATTTCGGACTCCGCGGATGGGATTCGATCCCACGACCTTGGGCTGAACACCCTAAAGACACAAGCCACGAGGCCACCACGGCGTGTATTTGTCATGCAATCTCCTTCGTGCCAAACTCGGATGCAACTCAAGAACGCAGCGGCTTTTCCTCGCCAAAGGACCCCGTTCCAGCCAATGGCGTCGGCCGATTCTCATAGCCCTGCTAGTGGCAAAGCAGGGAGTGGTAGATGAGAGGGGATAATCTCTTCCCTCGATGGTCGGGGATCGACCCCTCTCTGCACTGTGGCACAGCTCCATGTATTGTCATGCTAGCAAGGTCATGAGAATCAGCCGACGCCATTGGCTGGAAGAGGGTCCTTTGACGGGGAAAAGCTGCTGCGCTCTTGAGTTGTATCCGACTATAATCCCAGTTTTCACGTCTCATTTCTTAAAAATAATTACTAGCCACTCATGGGATTTAGCTGCCTATCACATTAAGTTGAAAACCCATTCCCCAGGGCACCAAATTAAACATTCCCTCAAATAGCAGGAGCAGCAGTTACACGAAGACAACTCTGGATTTAAAGGCAGTCACCGAGCCGCCAATAAAACAGTTATATTGCTAGATATCAGCACACCCTCGATTTCCAGGATAAGTGCATGATAATGCTGGTGCCACAACATAGCGCGGAAAGGAGGCTTATTAGGGCTGTATACTAACTCTAAACGTTGCCAATCAAGCAGACGTAACATAACTGCTGTATGCTATGTTATCGCAGTGGTAGAGAAAAATATAAGAAAAAAAGAGAACCTTAGGAGAGAAGAGCTAGCTATGCAAGATGAACGTAGTTGAAGCGCATTGCGCAGTGGTTTCGCCATTGCATTAACGCGTTTCCAAACACAATAACTTTCGAATATCGAGCAGCTGACGACAAAGGTAAATTATTCCGTAATATTCTTCGCGTAGAGTAACGTATCTGCACCATCCGAGCCAGGGGCTCTGATGGGGGAAGTTAGGCAAAAAAATTGGAGAGTACAGTTAAGCTCCTCCTTAAAGCTATAGCGCGATAGCGTTAACAGATTAATGCCCATACGCGGAATTGGTCATTCGTTACATTCATAGATCCCTGGGAGCCATCACAGCCTCCCTGGCGCAGTGGTGCAGAGGTTAAGCGATGCGCAACTGCCCGGCGATGGGAGGCGCTGCCATCGGTGGGGCTGCATGGTGCGGCCCAGGTTTCTCTACCGAGAAACCTCGTTCAACCAATAATTAATTAAGTGGCCACCTGCCACGGTGGTGAGTTTGTTCCCAATTCAGTGGACTGGTTGTGATCAAGAAGCAAGGCTACGTGACCTAGGTGGCCCACCTGCCTCCGAGGTTGCTTCTCTGGGAATTTCTCGCGGATTTTTCGCCCACGGTCAACGACGTGGACGACGACACCGGATTTTCTGCGACACGAGTTAAAAAGAGCTAAGCCACCGCCCTCCCCCACCTCAAACGCAAGAATAAGTTTGCATTCAACAAAGGCTCATCATACAGGAGAACAAAAACAAAAAAAAAACATTTCACTGCACAGAAACATATTAAAGGCAAACCGTTCACAAAACGCACCTATGGAACATATAGAAAATATACCCGTAGAAAAAAAGTGGAGAAGATCAAAGAAATGAGCGGTACGAAACATGACAGCAAGAAAGAATGCATTTGGACTCTTTAGCATTATGATATTCCAGAAATGCCGCCGCGGTGGCCGAGTGGTTATGGCGCTCGTCTGCTGACCCGAACTACGCGGGTGCGATCCCGGCCGCGGCGGTCTAATTTCGATGGAGGCGAAATTCTAGAGGCCCGATGTACTGTGCGATGTCAGTTCATGTTACAGAACCCCAAGGGGGTCGAAATTTCCGGAGCCCTTAATTACGGCGTCCCTCATGGCCTGAGTCGCTTCGGGACGTTAAACTCATGCAAACCAAACCAAAAAAAAAAAAAACACACACCGATATTTCAGAAACGAGACACATTTTAAAAAGGACACGTTTCTTCTGGAATATAAATGCACAAAAAAAAGAAAATAAAGGCAGACTTATATGCACAAAGCGGTATTCATCTCAGTCAAAGCATCGTAATCCATAAATTAATAAAGTGCTGGAAAAGCGCAAAGAAAAACAAAACGAAGTCTGTGATTTAGATGCCAATTGACACAGATGTAAACAGATGAACAGCCCGCCAGATCTTTAGCTAGCATGCACGACGACCGCTTTTTCTGAGCTCCTACGCTGTAGGACTAAGCAAACCTGCGGAAAGCTCGATATAAAGCACGGGCTTGGTGAGCCTGTGCTCTGATTTGATATTTTCGTATGTTTTCTCCATCATAAGGTGCAGTAAATCTAAGCTGAATGGAAAGAAACTTAACTGCGCATTTAATACCTTTCCTGCGTGCATGACGTGTCTAAAAAATAAACTTCAATAATTCTGGCAGTTTTCATGTTATCGTTTGCTGTCCATAGGCCAATTGAGAGATCTGAATATTCCAAATTTTTGTGCTGTAGTCAAAAGCTTCTGTGTTGAACATTTCCTCCGCATCACCACATACTCCGCTGATTTGCAGCAACGACTGTGGTTAACTGCCCCGTGAAGTGTGAAAAGTCTGGCGACATCTCACTGAAGCGCCCTTGAGGTAAGCCTAAAAAGCTGTGTTTCTTTTTCCCCTTACAGCCAATTAATCATAGCTTTAAAAATATCAAAATAGTTACTCCGCACACACTTCTTTATTAGTAAAAGTAATGTTACAATAACTGCACTGCAAAGACAGACCTTTTTACTTCGTGAAATATTTTCAACTCTCTGGCTCTGGGTTACCTTGAAGGCACATATATAGAAGAAAAATGCTGTGAAACATTCGCTGCAGCTGCTGCAGAAATGCTTTCCCATGGACTACCCGCAGAAGCTCATGCATGTCATAATGACAGTCTTCCTCTTCTTCTTCTTCTTCTTCTTGTTCCTATTCATCCACCTGTTCTTCCAAGATCTCTCGGATAACACGAATAGCTTATCTCCCTACCTACGGGGCTACGTGTTCAGTGTACGCTTAAAAAGACACGGGTGGTCTTTAAATGTCGCCCACCTATGCCCGAACCTGGATTATTATTATCCATGCGAGATCAAGAAAGCGAACGAAAAATTGTTGCCACGAAAAATTTGCGTGCAAGAGCCGGGATTGCATTCCTCCGTTCCAACCGAGCTGACGGACTGGCCGTCACTTCTCAACGCTCCACTATTGAAGCGCAGACATGGAACAAAGAACGTGACTCGCGTCACCGCCGCGTCGAAGCCGGCGACTCCTGAGTTATGCCATTTCCACAGAGATGGGGGAACAAGACAGCGCGGGCCCGGCAGAGAGTATTTAAACGGAGGAACTGTTGTGCCTGTGCGTAATGTGCACTGCCCCATGCGTCCAAGGTGTGATAGGGATCGACGAAGGGCCGCACCCACAGAGTGTATATCGCGGCAACGCGCTACGCGAAAGGGTTTCACCAGCTGCGATCGCTATCACCCTAAAGAACGCCCTCGTTCGACACGCTCGAAACGACGCCGTTCTAAATCTCCGCCGCCACCGCACTCAGCCGCTGGTCCCGGCCTTCGGATCAGCTGCGCGTACAATCACTAACGCATTCACAGGGGTGCGCCTAGTTGGGTGGCCGCTCTGTGGGCCCGCCGGTGTACGTTAGAGTGAATGACAATGAAACGAGCCGCTGTAAAAGAAAATCACCAGCGCCTGCCTACGCAGGTGCCATTTGAGCACCGGAAATAGTCGTTAATGGCGCCTTGGCACAACATAGCCCGGACGAACCTGAGGGTATGGGAGGACGCTGAAGGACATTGGGAGGCATAGAATCTGCTACGGGTTGTCCAGCTAGACTGGAATGGAGAAAACTAGCTTGGCCGAGCACCCAATTTATAGACGGAAACTTGAAACCCTGGGGCGGACGAGAAACAAAAGATGCCAATGCACTGTGTACACGCAGATTCCGATTTATTGTTTGGATACTTTCGATCAAAGGTGGTTCGTTCTTGTCGCAGCGCTAAACAATGATACGCATATCGGACACAGGGGGGAAATGCGTTAAAATTATGCGAACGAAGTGTAGCATCACTGTTTCATCATCTCCAGATATTTGTTTTTCTTCCACAGAGAAAGCGATGCCACAGAAGTTTAGGAGATCATGTTCCCCGAAAGAGCGCTGAATGTGTACGAGTTTCTTCCTTTTCTATAATTAATATTCAACATCCCTATTAAGAAATCTCGAATATATGTGTCATGTGCGTCTAGCTCATACGAGATTGTGGAATATCTGTCATACGTGCCCACATACGCGATACGTGCCCAAATGTCATATGTGTCTATGTGTCTCGTATGTATATCAATTGGGGCAGAGAAACGCTGGGCTGGAATTGAAAAGATGGCATTGATAAAATAGCTGCCATACAATTTAGGAAACTAAAAACAAAGATAAAAAATTCTGGGTGGAAAAATGAACACCGCACCCAACAAGATTCGAACCGCCATCCTTTATATCCGCAGAGAACACGCACCACTCCTCCACGACTACCACAAGGAAGAGCTGCGTTATTATCAGTATCTGTCTCATATATCGGCGGACACCTGAACCACGCCGTAAGGGAAGGGATAAAGGAGGGAGTGAATGAAGAAAGGGAGAAAGAGGTGCCGTAGTGGAGGATTCCGGAATAATTTCGACCACCTGGAGATCTTTATCGTGCACTGACATCGCACAGCACACGGGCGCCTTGGCGTTTTGCCTCCATAAAAACGAACCCGCGTTTTTTTTTTCCTTTTCACGCTCTGGTTCGCATTGATTATTTGCTTTATGGTCGCTACATTGCCGCGCGTTTCGCGAAGCACGCGCGACTGTATACGATGCACTCATGAACATTGTCCAGGAAGTAGATGTAGGCTGATACGATGCACATCGGAGCTCCTCTCTGCGCACGAGTGCCGTGTACGTGTGTTCCCCCGAGACATGTTCACCCGAAACATATGTGTTCACCTGAGACATTCGCAACGCGTATGAACGCGTGTTGAAGACATATGAGTTCATATGAGGCACATCTCTGGCACATATGAGCTTGTATGAAACATGTTCATAGGAGGCACGTTTAACGACACATATATCTCATATGAGTTCATACGAGACACATTTGTGACGCATATGACCTCGTATGAACCAGATATGTGTTGATACGAGGCACATAACTGGACCATATAACTCATAAGATGCCCATATGAACTCATACAAGACACATTTGTGAAACGTATAGCTCGTATGTAACGCATAGGCATTTATACGAAACACATATCAATTAATACGAGATGTTTAGATAGGGTTAACTATGTTAATTAAGCACCAATGCTTTATCGGCAATTCCCACTTTTCTCTACGAGAGGATGTTCACATGCTTTGAAGAATGTAGAGAAACCTTATTAATGAAAACAAATTTTATCAGCGTATCTAAAACTGCCAAATTTCTATTCTTTATTCATGTTTGTTTGTTTTTACTTTATCTTTCTGCGGTCAACCTCGCCCTAGCAAACCGACGGCTGCTTCTGAAAGTGAGGGCCACTCAGCGCCGGTATGGGCGACTATGAGTTCTCCCCGGTCTCTTGCAGGGTGATCAGGACGTCATACTCTGCGACTTTGGCCGATCGCACTACTTTCTAACACTGCTGTTCTTTTTCTCTCTCGCAAGGTTTCTAAAGCCAGAATTTCTTTAATAAAAACAATAGGCGGTGCAGTTGACAGACAACAGGCGCGAGGTATGAAGCACCGAAAGGAAATATTAGGAGTGACACAGAGGTAGACTTTTTGGCGCAGGATATAATATGTACGCCATTGCTGCGATAGCCGCCGCGGTGGCTCAGTGGTTATGCCGATCGGCTGCTGAACCGAAAGACGCGGGTTCGGTCCCGGCCGAGACGGTCGAATTTTGACGGAAGTGAAATTCTAGAGGTCCGTGTACTGTGCGATGTCAGTGCACGTTAAAGAACCACAGGTGGTCGAAATTTACGGAGCCCTTCACTACGGCGTCCCTCATAGCCTCATAGCCTGAGTCGCTTTGGGACGTTAAACTCCCATAAACCGTACACCAAACCATTGCTGCGATGTTTCATTTCAAATACACGCATTGCATCCGCAACACGCTGCATGCCCACAAAATAGCGCCAGCAAACTGTATTTTCCTAGGCGGCGCGCACTTTGTAAAGACAACGCGGCAACCCCAAAATTCTCGCAGAGAACGCGGACAACGCAAGCGGAACTTCAGAACTTCGGGAAAAGTAGCAGAGCTTTCTGTTCAATAAAAGGAGACGCGACGCGACCGGTCAGGCGAAGGCCGAATGAGCCGATTTCGACATCCGCGCATATAAATCGCCAAAGGTCGAAACCAGAGGCGCATAAATTAGCCAAAGAAAAAGAGGAAAACCACTCTCCTTTAGACACCGCAGCCAGAAGAAACAAAACTAAGGCGCGCTCGTCGCCTGCGAGCAGCTGAAACGCACGCACGCGCGGGTCCATGGAGAAAACGACAATCGTCCGCGCCGCTACCATAAATTGACGCGGTCGCAGTCGTTAGTCACCCGTTGTTTTCCCCCGAAACGTACAAAAGCGGCACTTTCGAGACCACAGCTTCGGTCTGCTCCACGCACCTCGCAACCACTGCGGTCGAGTAATAAAACATAAGAAAAACCAACATTAACTCGTCGCCGGCGACACAACACCGCGCCAGAGGAATGCTAATCGCATACGGCGCCGTTTCAATTCGCTGGAAACAAAAAGCGGAGGACGCGGGAGCCAGGAAAGGAATAAAAAAGAGAAGACAAATAATGGCGGGTCATTTGAATTTTAAAGCAGCCCTTTCGTCCTCTTCCGAGTCGACTGTGCGCCGGGCCACTGCTGTGGCTGACGTGCGCCCGGACCCTTACGGGAGATCGAACAAGTGTAGATGGCAATCGGAAGCCTTGGCGCGGAGATTTCGCCTCGAAAGCGGCGACTCACCGCAGGATGCATCGGCGCTCTCTCTCGAGATGGGCTTTCCTGCTCTTCCTTGGTCCATTACACAAGGTGTATCTCTTACTATGCGCCATCTCGTTGAGAGAGAGGCCGCGCGTGGACCAGCCAGAGTGCGGCGGCTAAGGGAGTGAATATGCGGGCGAGGGGTCAGCGTGGGGAGAGACGAAAACGGGCTGCCCCGCGGGAGATCTGTCCTTTGTGCATCGGCAATTAGCTGGAAAGCCGAGCATCTCCACGATGACAAAACGCGATTTGACACAACTTCGCAAATGCCTCCTGGCCGGAGCTCCCCCCCCCCCCCCCCCCCCCCCCCCCCCCCCTCCCCTCCGGCTCGCTTTTTTAATCTCGGCGCGGCGGCGTACCAAGGCAAACCGCAGTATTGCGAAGCGTTTAGCCGCTGCCATCAGTTAGTGGGCAGATGACACGCGTTGTTCAGATAAGGCGCTTGCGGCGGCCGGAGCATTATGGGCCGCGGGGCGTCCCGGACTTCGGAACGCTGGTCACTGCCGGCAGCAGCTTGCTCTTTCGGATTACCGGCGTGCATCAGATAAAGAAGGCGAGCGGGATTTAGGGGAATGCATCTGGCACGCTCTGGAGATGGGGGAGCGGGGGGGAAGGGGGGGTCTCCGCGGTGTGAGAGAAAAAGCGCGTCCTTCGAAGCGAAATTTGTTGCTCTCGAGAAGGTGCCGTTTTGAGAATTCTCGACATATCTAGCCGTCTTCGTCCGTGGATGGGCCTTTTTAATTCGAACTTTGAATTGCCAGTAAGCCGTACGTATACAGAATACGGATTCCGGGAAGATATAAGGAGAGTTGAACGTAACTCAAATACACGCACACACGAAAAAGGTCTGATAGAATCGTTGTCTTTTAAGCCCTGTTTAGCAGTTTCTTCGGTCACTCTGGGCTATTATATATGCCATTGAAATGCGTGTATGCGCTTAGTGGTGTCTCGCTTAAACCGGAACCGCTTCGTACGTGTGCGCCTAAGCGTGAAGGTTCTACAGGATAAAATAGGGCGAATATCTTTTATGCCACACACTTTCCTGCCAACTCCAGTGCAATCATTTATCGAGGCTTCGCAAGACCCACCTGCTCATCAGGTAAGTTGGCAGTGTGCACGATCGTGAATGTGTGTGACAGTTTCAAACAAGTAACGCCAATCATTTGACGGCGCACATACCAGACGCGGATGTATTCAGCAGGTGCAGCTAATTAATGCGATAAATACGTGCAGAACACACGCAAAGTCGTGTAGTGAAAGATTGCCAATAGTATCTCAGTTGATAATAGAGTGCGTCATTAGCGGCATTCAGTGCAAGTAATGCATCATTGGATGCCTGTGTTTTTCCTGGTCTGTTGCTGGTTTGCTATGCACGGCACCTTCAATTGAAAACTAAGATAACTTTGTTTTTCAAGCATTTATCGATGGTTGTAAGCGAAACAGTAACAGACCGATAATAATGCAGAGTGGGAGCGTCGCGAAATCCTGTAACCAAACCCCCCAACCCCACTGAACGCGTTAGAAATAGCTGCCGAGCGTTGCTGCTTATTTGAAGTACAAATGTCTAGTTTTTTACTTTTCTTCTCTCTTCTATCACCTCTGCTCTTGCTCTAGTCAGCATGCCATTCACCGGCGCTGCCTTTCGTTGCCGCGCAGGGATGCGCACTTGCTGTGTCAGCTACTCTGCTGACAAGCTCAGAAAAGACACAGTTGTGCTCCCGGAAGTTCGTTACAGGTGGTCAATAATTGCACTAAGTTTAGATATAAGCATTTCCTGGCGGACTAACAGAAAAAGCCCGTCTCAGCAGACCACGACATACAAATAAAGAGATTGCGCTGTAACTTTCCGATAGCATGCCTTCGAACGTTACATTTCGTTGTTGAAGCTTATAGTTATGTATTCGCGGGCAGGCAGACAGGCCGTAAAGCGTCACCATGTAGCATATCAAATCTGATTGTGGTAACGGGCATGAGATCCGTGCAGTAGGAGCAACTATTTGAAAAGTGTAGCAGGAGTGCCTGAGCTGGAAAGGCGCAACCACCATGCAGATATCCGTGAGAGACAGTGAGGTTTCCTAAGTTTCGCCCATCGACCTTGGTGGCTTCCTTAAAAACAAGCCGACGGCTTCCGGAATATAGGATTCGGATTGAGAACTCGATCGAACTCAGAGAAGAAACCCCTTTTTCCTCGGATATGATTCGACAAGGACTCGACAACATTCACCAATGCGTGCCGCCGTACATGTAGATCACAGAAACACGTGCGCAGCAGTCAGTAAACAAAAGCGCAGGAAACACCTCTACCTTCACCGACGTTGTTTCCTTGGCTTCAGCGGCCCCTACGACCTTGCACTTCAGAAAACGGGGGGGGGGGGGGGGGGGGGGTATAAACAACGCCAAGGAACGCTTTTATCTCGCGAGACGCTTGCCCGGGATCGACTCACACAAATCCGACCACGGATATCGGCGCATTCCAATAGAGACCTCGGGGGAGTTTGCTATGCCAATGTCGGAAACAACCTCGCCGCAGCCTCGTGGGAGAAACACGCCTCTCGCGCAGTGCGATAGGGAGGCCGCGAAAAGAATCCCGCCGCTTCTTTTTACGGTCGGAAGGCACGTTTCGGCCACCCGTGCGCTACTTCAGTGAAGGGAGAAGACGCAGCATTCTGAGCGCGTAGATTGGGCCAAGAACAAGAGTCGCATAACGAGGAGCACCAGATCGGAGGAGATACCCTCCTGCAGAACGGCAGCGGCGGCAACGTAACAAACTGCATGTAATCGGCGCCGCTCGGAAGAACCAACTGAGGACGAAGGCCCGAACAGGGGCCGATTCCGATGCCAAGACGCTATATCGTCAACGCGTCATAGAACCTGGATTTGGGAGAAAAACAAAACAAAACAGAGAGAGAGAGTTTCGCGAGATGCAAGGGTAGATAGCGTCCTGGCGTCGTTCCCGTCGAGATTTGGGCAGCGTGTAACCTGAGTTAGGCTCAACCTCGCTTTGTTTATTCAATGCGCTTCGAGATGACCCAGTTGTGAGACATTACGCGATGCAGTTAAGCTGGTCGTCGTACTCATGGAAGAGGTACAGCGTGGAGCGCTGTTTTAGTAACGTCAGGTCAGGATCAAGCATAACTAGAAAAAGGTTATCCACGCAGTACTATGATGCCTCAAGGCCTCCCCAAAACAAGATAAGCAGTAAGCAAATTGAAGAAAAAGTAGATGAGCAGCACATTTTTGACTGTCGGACACAGGGTACACAGGTAGGTCTAACATTAGAATAATTCTGTGAGATGTTAGTACTAAACCAGTAGACGAAGGAGGGCGGGAAAAGCCTTGTTTGGGTAATAGATTTCTTGAACATACTTTACAACATAAAATAGCGAGCAGTGTGGTTCTATAGTGAAAAAATTCGCCCCAGGAGAGGCGCAGTGTGTTGTGCGGTGAATTGTGACTTAAGTGTAGAGGAGATGCTGATTCTTCAGTACAATCGCATACAGTTCACTGCAACACGGAAGCGACGATTGTAAGCGGTATTAACATTTGCGTTTAGTGGGGCATAAAATGTGCAAGTGATGGTTGTTGCTGTAAGAAAGTTCGAGGGAACAACGAAGGCGGACGGGCATATGCATACAGCGTTGAGTTTTCTAGTCCTTTGCTTATGACAGCGTTGAGTGTGCGTGTGTTCTCCGTCTTTGTCGCTCATTTGCGTTGGTAATTTTAGCGAAGCCATGCAACTTCTTCAGATCGCAGCTGCACTACTAGCAAAAAAAAAATCTGGCGTGTGTAAAATTTCTTGTCCGATTTTGTTCGCAGTCCAAACTGTTCTGTTCTGTAAATGTTCTGTGGAGACTGGGTTTTAATGATAATTCACTTTTCAGCTGCTGAGCAAGCATTGACCTTTGAGTCTTTGGAAATGAGCGCAGAAAAGTTGTTATATATTTCCTGATGGCAAAACTTTCTTTGGTTAATAAAAATCAAATGTGTTACATTTTTCTTTACTAACTCGATTTGCTGATATCTGCAGCGAAAAGCAGCAAGATATTCATCACTTTCGGTAAGTTGTGCGACAAGAAATTGGAACTGATGTTTTAGCATCGTGGTGTACCAAATTTCCTTATGTAATTTTTTATGTGCTTGAAAAATAGAGCACGCGCGTATTTATAATCGTCTCTGTAATCTAGGTGCTTTATTTTACTGCGCGATGGAAAGTGCCATCGCTGAGTTCACTGCGAGAGCTCTCAGAGAAATGGCCATTAAATAATAAGCCCTTATATGCTTGTGATACTGGAAGATGTTGTTATATAAAACTGCGAAATTCCACATAATGAATGCCAATTGGCATGTATCGGTGTAAGTTGGTAAAATAATGCCATTTATAATTGATTGGAAAAACATTTACTGATTAAAATATTATTAACTTATAGCATAGTAAGTGGAAACAGTCCGGGAGTGTAATGAGCTGTTAAAATGCTTCAGGGCTCCCGCACACTATCTTAGACACAACAGCTGTATTTTGGAGATAGATACCAGGAATACGTAACCACCATAAGTCAAGAGCGAAGTCAGCCGGAAAAGCGGCAAATGTACTGTGGCAGACATGGGCAAGCTTGACGACAGCGTGTAGTCGGGGATCAGCATTAACTAAACGAAGTCCTTCGCCCAATAGGCGGAGGTGCAGCCATCGCCCGGAATTCAAATGTGAAACGAGTACGGCTGCTTCACGCGAGATCTACTTTAATTGGAACTGGTATAGAAAAGTCGCATTTCGGTGCAATGCCGAGATTGAGAGTGATCGTTTCTCGTTACAGCGTGCAGCACTTATAGGCTCTTTCTAAAATCACAGGTTCGATATATAAAACATTACGTATCCCTGCGTAGGAACACAGGGTGGTATTATTCATTGTGAGTGTGCTAAACCATCCAGTATTTTAGCAGTATTATACACAAATTGATACAATTATTGCTTTTGTGTAAAGCGCTTACTGAATTGCTGTTGTAACATGTGAATGGTTTTTACTAAGGGATTTTTTTTTCAAACCCGCCTAGCCAGAGTGTTGTTCTTGCATCCCTGTGAAATAATTCCTGGCTACATCCCTCTTACCTGAATTTTTTTCTTTCGAATACATACAGTCACTCAACCGTTTCAGTCCAGCAACTCAGAGCGGAGGTTAACTGCTGCTGCTCAGCTACACATCACTTTGCAGACTGACAACAAGCAATGGCGCATCAAATATACCAAAACCAGGAGATTTTATGAACTTCCTGCTAATTATCAGCACATGTTATGAAAGAACACGCAGATATATATGCAATTAATTTATTTCAATATGTGACATGCACATCCAATATAAAAAGGGTGCCCATCCTTTTAATGTTCGAAAAGCTGCTGAGATAAACTGCCCTCTACTTGTCTATCCTGTTTTGCCCAACATATTTGTCTCCAACTAAAGGTAGTCATTGTAACCTGAATTGCAATGCACCGAGCCTATAACCACTCGAAATGAAAACTCTTGGCAGTTCAGTGCGTGTATTTTCTCGCCGTTCAGTCATTTGTCTTGTTTTAAGCGCATCAATCACCGAAAACTTGACGGACGCAGAATCCCACTTGGCTACCTTTGTTCATCTCATGTATTTATACTCTTCTGCAGCGCATCTTGAGTTGGTCGCAAAGGCACCAGTGAACTTTTGCCGACATGCTAGTTAACGCAAGAAATGAAATGTAAACACATGTTCATTGCGTTCGAAGAAATCATGTTTTTGTCCCTCTGCAATGTGACATACTTTTTGTAATTTCTTCGAAGTTTTTGTTCACTTGACTAACCCGTTTCTAGGGTTGTGTGATTGACATTTTTTCCCCTTATAATCTCAAAGATTGTTGGAAACACTCTGCATTTTAAATTCACAATCACTCACAGTACGCCTGTCACAGGAAAGCACACGCATATACGAATATAGCGTTGATATTTTGCTAAGAGCAGCTGTTGAGTGAGAAACGTGACAGTGGAAACCAAAGTTATCTACCTGTTTTGTAATCCACAAAAAACGGACAAACTGTGAACAGTAAAGGATTCATTTTCTGTTTTTCACCGTCTTCACTGACAATAATCAAGTTGCATACATTAAGATATATAGAAAACTAGCTAGGTAGTTAAAACAAAAGTCACAAAAGCCCTTTTATTATGTATTTCAGGGATTTCAGAAGGTACTGTACTTTCGCGAACATCAGTGCGCAGCACAAACCAGTCAGTGCGTAAATGATTGCTAAGGGACACCCTTCCAGTCAAGAGCAATGTGCCTGATGGGTACCCTAATATTTGAAAGCAGGAGGGGGTTGGGCATGAAGTTATTCTTTATAAGAACATTCTGTTCGGGAAAGATAAGTGGCTCCGTGCCAGAAATACTGAACGCAGAAGCTGGGCGAAACCTATGTACGCGAATACTATGTTATTTCTTGTTAAAAGTTTGTTTCTTGTACCTTTAGTCTTGATTAAATTTTTCCCACGGTTAAGAAAGTAGGAATGAAAATTACATCCATGTTTTCGAATAGTGCCTGTGCGCTGCACCTTCTGCGTACCAATCATTCGTATGCTTATGCGGCGTATCAACAAATGCATGCCAGCCGTTGCTGATGCCCACTGCGCTAACCTTCTGCACAAGATGTGAGATGAAATAAAGTGTGGTTTGAACGCACATGCTGTATTGTGTCCCCATATGATGGCTTCCATGCTTTACAACTAATGGTGGTCGTCTTGCATGCTAGCAGGCTGCTTCTTCTTGTATGGCTGTTGACAAGGATAGAAAGATGTCCTCGGCTACGGAGCTCGAGTCGCTGCAGTTCTGGTAATTCCTTAAACGTTGACTGAGCAGTCTTGTGCACGCTGTCCGTGTGTGTGAGATCATTCTGCAGAAGTATTGCGCAAGCACCATATTAATCACAAAAAAAAAAACAGAGGAGGAAACAACTATATAGCATGTTTACACTCATGCAGGTATGTCGCACCTTGTAAACCTTTTATGTCTCACAGTGCTCAGTCGAGGCACTGATTCAAAAAAATATTCCCCATTTAGGACTTCAAGAAATGTGTTTCTGCAGGTGTTTCCGTACGCTGTGTCGTGTCTGTAATGAACCTAAAAAAATTTCAAATAAATGCATTCTTTCATGACAGGTCTGAAGCAAAATTCCTGGAATTACAAAAAAAAAAAAATCACCCGATATGCAACCATGACTCATCTCATCATACCTTTTGAATGCGCCTGGTACACCCTATGAGTCTGAGAGTCTGTCAAAAATACTCAGCCCAAGGGGTTTGCTTCCAAGCCGTGCAGCGGGGCTCTTAGGCACATTTGAGAGTCCTAAGCTTGGGAAGATTGAGGACTTAAGTTCCTCCCGCCTTTGTGAGATTAGGGTCCCTGAGTATGCAAGAGGAGCCAAACTGCACGGCTCAGCGGCAGACTCCTTGGGCTGTATGCTTCTGACAAATACTGTACATCGAGAAATGTACTGAAACTTTTTGCGTGATTTTAAAAACTGAGCGGGCCATGCGTTTTTCAAAATAGTGCAAGGACACCAACGAGAGTTGATAATTTTATCTCTTCAAGACGCTAAAGGGATCACTGGGTAATTGTTAAAGAATTTTTTTTTTAAACTTATTTCTTCCAGAAAGGCGCACTACATTCTAGAGCAGTATGGTCGCCAGTTAACTTTTCGCGTTGTACTCTTGTTGTGCACTTTATTAAACTTTCTTTATGGGCTAGTTGGTCTTTGTGAGTGTGTTGTATTTCTTGTGGTTTGTCCGTTTGCGCTAAAAAAAAAAAAACTTTGCAAGATCCATCTGGGACTTGCCCTGTGAGACGGCGTAGTGAAGCAGAACAAACAGCTGGGTCATACTGCATTGCCCCCCTCCCCCCTCGGGTGGTTTTTCTACTATCTTCAATAATTTTCTTTCAGTTCTCGCATGAGCATATGCATTTTCTTATTTTACAGTTTTATTGTTGACACTACATAGCAAGCATAAATGTAGGTCTAAACGTTTGGTCTTCAATGTCATTCATGCTTCCACAGAGTGCTAGGAGCCTCACAAGGTGTGAAAGAATCAGAACGCGACAGAACAGCAGAAATTGAATAGTTTGATGGAAATGCGTCATCCTATGGTTGCTTGTGAGCGCTGTGTCGCTTGCACCACTGGCGAATGATCTCCATACACTGTTCACAAGGCACCGAGGAGACGATTTCAGGGGTTACGAGGGCAACAGTGGAAGAAACACAGTAGTGGAGAAACTTAAAGAAACGGCATTCCACTTGAAAATGCCTGGAATGTCATTGCGCGTAAAAGATATCTGAAAGCCA